>NW_016107464.1:705170-713049 GCF_001604975.1 Cebus imitator | reverse complement strand
TTTGAGACAGGGTCTTACTCTATTGCCATGCTGGAGTGCAGTGGTGCGATCTCAGCTCACTGCAACCTCTGCCTCCCAGGGTCAAATACTTCTCCTGCCTCAACCTCCCAAGTACGTAGCTGGGATTACAGGCACGCGCCACCATCCCTGGCTAATTTTTGTATTTTTAGTAGAGACAGGGTTTCACCATGCTGGCCAGACTGGTCTTGAACTCCTGACCTTGTGATCTGCCTGCCTCAGTCTCCCAAAGTTCTGGGATTACAGGCGTGAGTCACCGCGCCCAGCCAGTAAGCACTATTTTTACCTTAGGAGTTTACTTCAACAGAGTTTTTAAAAATGGAGTTCTAATTTAACCATATTAAATAACTTTTTTTTACATAAAGCATCTAACATATAGTGCTTGGCATAAAATAGAACTCAATAAATTTTAGTTTAATTAGATCATCAAAGTAGTATGAATGTGGACTATCCACTGACATAATGGAATTAGCCTTTTATATTAAATGTTTCGTTAAACCATATGAAGTGTTCATAGTGAAGTTGGTAACAACATTGTGGATATTCGGTTTCTTAAAGTCATAAGGACCCTGAGGATGTCTCCATTACTTTGGATGACGGGACTTGTAAAGAGTTCGGAAACTCAGAGAAAATGGCTCTACGGCCACATAAGCAGGTGTTATGGAATCTTTTAATCACTTGGTTGCCTTGGGTAAGACAGTGGACTTTTTTTTTTTTTTTTTTTTTTGGTTGGGGGGAATGGAGTCTTGCTCTATCACCAGACTGGAGTGCAGTGGTGTGATCTTGGCTCACTGCACCCTCCACCTCCCAGGTTCAAGCGATTCTTGTGCCTCAGCCTCCCAAGTAGCTGGGATTACAGGCACGCACTGCCACACCCAGCTAATTTTTGTATTTTTAGTAGAGATGGTGTTTCACTATGTTGGCCAGAATGGTCTTCATCTCCTGACCTCGTGATGCACCCACCTTGGCTCCCAAAGTGCTGAGATTACAGGCATGACCCATCACACCCAGCCGATAATAGAACATTTCTAAAAAAATTTTTTTTTTTGAGGCGGAGCCTTGCTCTGTCACCCAGGTTGGAGTGCAATGGCACAATCTCAGCTCACTGCCACCTCTGCCTCCTGGGTTCAAGTGATTCTCCTGCCTCAGCCTCCTGAGTAGTTGGGATTACAGGCGCTTGCCACCATGCCTGGCTAATTTTTGCATTTTTATTAGACAAGGTTTCACCATGTTGGCCAGGCTGTTCTCAAATTCCTGACTTCAAGTGATCCACCGGCCTTAGCCTCCCAAAGTGCTGGGATTACAGGCATGAGCCACTGTGCCCTGCCCATTTCTAAATATTTAAAATGAACAGAATCTAAGCAGATACTGTTCACTTAAAATATTTGTTGCACACCTATCTAGCGCAATGCTTGGCTGAGTGGGATCATATTGCTTTTGTCTTTAATAATTCACACAGTAGTATAAGGCAGAGCCATCTTACGTTATCTCTGGAACAAGACTGGCAGTAAATTTTTTTAAAAATGAGTATGTTATAAATGCCCTGTCAGATGTATCACCAAAACTCCACAGGAGTTTAGAGAGAAGTCACATTTCCCTGAAATTAATCTAGTCAGCATATATTTATGGATAGTATGGATATTTTTATGGCTGTAATGAATAGTATATGAGAAGGTTTATGTTAAAGCATAGATTGCAATATAGTTATGAGTACAGTGTTATATACAATTTTTTAAAGGCTTCTAGCCTTTCAGTGGCTTTCTAAGCCACTGAAATCTTAAAAAACAGTTGTATCAAGTCAATTTAGGGAGGCTGGGAGGGAGAAAGAGAGGTGAAATTAAAAATATATATACTTTTTCATTTAGAAATATATTTTTAAAATAAATAATACAGTCACATAGTTTCAACTTTTAAAAAACAAATTGTTTAAGGTCTTGCCCTGTGTGATAGAGACACCAGTGAAATAGAAATGACAATAGGAAAGGTAATAATAACTACCAGCATTTATGAGTATACAGTAGTTTCCTTCCCATAATCATCCTCTATCACCTACCTCCCCTTACCCCTGCAAGACCACTATTATTACTTGTGCATCCTGTCAGTGGTATTTTTTGTCTGATAAGCACACATATATATTTATTATAGATTATTTATCTCTCTCTTTTACAAACTGTTCTTTACCTTGCTTTATTCACAATATGTTGGAGAGCTTTCTTTTTTTAATAACATAGCTTACTTACTCTTTGTAATTGCCTCATAGTATTCATTAAATGGACTGTCATAATTTATTTAACCAGTTCCTATTCCATGACTTCGCTATAACAGGCAGTGCTGTAATTAATAACATTATACTTAGTCATTTCATACTTCTATGTAATATCTGGAGGATAAGGATAAGTTCCTAGAGGTGGAATTGCTGGATCAGTGCATTTGTATTTGTGATTTTGATAGCTATAAATCAGTGGCATACAATCATAATCACCTAGGGAACTTTTTCAAAGTTCTTATGTCTGTCTTTCCTAAAACCACCTGGGAGTTTTTTCTTGTTGCTTTTTGGTTTTCTATAGATCTGGGATGGGCCCAGGTATCTGTGTGTGTGCGTGTGTGTGTGTGTGTGTGTATTAGATAGATATATAGATCTATATACATAGATAGATCTATATATGTAGATAGATATATAGATCTATGTATACATATATATATATATACACAGATTTGTTTGTGCATATGTGTGTATGTATAGATATTTTATTTATTTATTATTTTTGAGACAGAGTCTTGCTCTGTTGCCAGGCTGGAGTGCAGTGGCGCGATCACAGCTCTCTGAAACCCCTGCCTCCTGGGTTCAAGCGATTCTTCTGCCTCAGCCTCCTGAGTAGCTGGGACTACAGGCATGTGCCATCATGCCCAGAGACAGGGTTTCACCATGTTGGCCAGGATGGTCTCAGTCTCTTGACCTTGTGATCTGCCTGCCTCTGCCTCCCAAAGTGCTAGGCTTACAGGCATGAGACACCATGCCCGGCCAGGTATCTATATTTTTTATTAAAGTATCTAGAGTAGGCTGGGCATGGTGGCTCATGCCTGTAATCCCAGCACTTTGGGAGTCTGAGGCAGGTGGATCACTTGAGGTCAGGAGTTCGAGACTAGCCTGGCCAACATGGTGAAACTGCCTCTCTACTAAAAATAAAAAAAAAAAAAAATAGCGGGGCGTGATGGTGCACACCTGTAATCCCAACTATTTGGGAGCCTAAGCCATGAGAATCGCTTGAACCCAGGGTGCAGAGGTTGCAGTGAGCTGGGATTATGCCACTGTACTGCAGTCTGGGCAACAGAGCAAGACTGTCTCGAAAAACAAACAAACAAACAATAAACAACAACAACAACAACCCAGGTGTCTAGAGTGATTCTAATATTTGTCTCAGAAGGAGGAGGAGGGGCTCAACATTGTAGAATGGAATGTGGTACGCAGAAGCATATTTAGGCTGGGTTCAGTGGCTTACACCTGTAATCCCAGCACTTTGGGAGTCTGAGGCAGGAGGATCACTTGAGCCCAGGAGTTTGAGACTAGCCTGAGCAACATAGGGAGACCGTTTCTCTCTCTCTCTTTTTTTTTTTTTTTTTTTTTGGAGACAGAGTCTCGCTCTGTCGCTGGGAGCCAGGCTGGAATGCAATGGCAAGACCTTGGCTCACTGCAACCTCTGCCTCCTGGATTCAAGCAGTTCTCCTGCCTCAGCCTTCCGAGTAGCTGGGACTACAGGCGCGTGCCACCATGCCCAGCTAATTTTTGTATTTTTAGTAGAGATTGGGTTTCACCATGTTGGCCAGGATGGTGTCTATCTCTTGACCTCGTGATCCGCCTGCCTCAGCCTCCCAAAGTGCTGGGATTACAGGCATGAGCCACTGCACCTGGCGGGAGACCCTTTCTCTACAAACAAATGTAAAAATTAGCCATATGTGGTGATATGTACCTGTAGTCCCAGCTAGTTGGGAAGCTGAGGTGGGAGGATCACTTGAGCCCAGGAGGTCGAGGCTGCAGTGAGCCATGATCACATAACTGCACTTCAGCCTGGGCAACAGAGCAAGACCCTGCCTCAAAAAGAAAACCCAAAAAAACAGGTAACATGGGGAAGTTATACATGTGAGAGGCAGGGGATATATGGGAAATTTTTATACCTTCCACTCAATTTTGCTATGAACCTAAAACTCTAGAAAATAAAGTCTAATAAAAAATCATTTTAATCTGGACATGGTGGCTCACACCTATAGTCCCAGCCACTTGGGAGGTTGAGATGAGAGGATCTCTTGTGCCTACAAGTTTGAGTCCGAAGACCCTATCTCAAAAAATTAATTAAATAAATTTCTTAAAAACTTGTTTTAAAAAATTATTTTTTAAAAAGACACAGAGGGATGTTGCAGTTATCTACTGCTATGTTACAAATTACCCTCAAAACTTAGTGGCTTAAAACAATTATTTTATTTGCTCAGTTCTGTGAGTCGGATTTTGGACTGGTCTTTGCCCAGATATTTGGGTTGTTCTTTTCCTGATCTGACCTGAGGTCACTCATGTGGCTGCATGTGATGCCACTGGGCCTGGATAGTCTAAGATAGCTTCTCACATGTCTGGCTTTGGTGATGGCTGTTGGCTGGGTCCTTGAGGCCTAGGCATGAAAGTTGCATAGCATTACTTCCACCATATTGCATTTGGTAAAACAAGTCACAAGGCTAGCCTAGATGAAATGAGGGAAGACATAGACTTCATTTCTTGATGGAAGAACCTGCAAATAATTTTTGATTTAAAAAACAAAGCTACCTTCAAAAAGCAAATCTACCAGCTGGTATAGTGGCTCACGCCTGTAATCCCAGCATTTTGGGAGGCCGAGGCTGGTGGAGCACCTGAGGTCAGGAGTTCAAGACCAGCCTGGCCAACATGGCAAAAACCCATCACTACTAAAAATACAAAAATTAGCTAGGCATGGTGGTGCTTGCCCCTAATCCCAGCTACTTGGGAGGCTGAGGCAGGAGAATTGCTTGAACCCAGGAAGTGGAGGTGAGCTGAGATCATGCCTCTGCACTCCAGCCTGGGCAACAGAGCAAGACTCCATCTCAAAAAACAAAAACACACAAAAAAACCCAAATCTGCCACAAATAGAAAAGGCCAGGATTAGTTTAGGATGTGTTACTCAGCCCATTTAGCTTTTTAGCCTAAGTAGTATTTCCTCCAAAGCAAATTATTCAAGGTTCTTTAATTATCTGTATTACCTTGCCCTCAACTCTTTCTCTATTTCTGCTAGAAAGAAGATAAAATATGCAAATCAACAGGAAGTAATAAAAACTTTAAAAAAAGAAAAAGTATAAATTAAAATGAAAACAGGAAAGTTTTACCATGAGTTACCTAACTGAATTTTTGAAAACTCTGGATTATAAAATCATTTTAAAAAAGAAAATGTAGTTTATTTACTTTTGGATATTCTCATGAACTTAACAGTGATATAGAGCACTCAGGATCTTGACTTTAATAATAGACCAGGATTATGTGTTATTACCACATCATTTGTTAGTATTTAATTAAATATCTCAGTGTTAAAGTTTTAAAAACATTTTATAACTATTTAAAATCTTGACCATGGTATTAATTTCCTGGGTAAATTATTTGATTCATATTCTGTACAGGTAGAGATTGATGACCACCTTTTGGAATGATCTGAAATCCTGAATTAGTAGATGCTGAATTGATGATGTCTTTACTTCTATTTAGCTAACTTTTGCCAGTACTCAGCAAATACAAGTGCTATCTTCCTTTGAGTTCTATTAGTGTATAATCCTCTGTGGTATGCCATTTAATTCTGCTTTTCATTCTGAAAGAGTTCTTAGCCCCTGTTCATTATTCATGGGAAACAGTTGTGCAGCATGCCTTGACATTAAGTTGAGCATCTAAAATTAGTCCTGCTATGATCAGTTGTTGGGAACAAGGTTTCAGTAGTTGTGGCTTGTGTAAAGTAGATATTGCAAGGTTGGAAGGAACTCCCTAGAAATAAGTAAGTGATATGTTATATATGTGTTTATTTGTGTATCTGTGTGTATATATAATGGAAGATCTCTTTTTACTAAGCAGATTAACAAATTATATGTTACTACAAATTCTTCACATGCAATACAAAGCATCTTTGTTCATGCACTATGCTATTTAATCAATAATTTCAGAAAATTGAGAACTTGACAAAATATTTTTTGCATGTTTGTTTAGTGGTTTTCAGTTTTTAAAAGACATAATTGTATCATATATACTCTATTTCAAGTGAATGGCTTTTCTTTCTCTCCTCAGAGTTTATAGAAACCTATTCGCCAAAATGGCATCCTGGTTATATGAATGTCTTTGTGAAGCTGAACTTGCACAGTATTATTCTCATTTCACTGCCCTTGGCCTTCAGAAAATAGATGAATTGGCCAAGATTACAATGAAGGACTACTCCAAATTAGGAGTCCACGACATGAACGACCGCAAACGTCTCTTCCAACTTATCAAAATTATTAAGATTATGCAGGAAGAAGATAAAGCAGTCAGTATCCCAGAGCATCATCTTCAGACAAGCAGCCTGCGCATCAAGTCACAGAAATTAAGATCTGGCCCTCGCAGACAGCTGAATTTTGATTCTCCTGTTGACAGTAAAGACAGAAGTGCCAGCAATGATGGGTTTAAAATGTGCATTTTATCAGATTTCTCTGCAAATGAACAGAAGTCCACTTACCTAAAAGCACTAGAACACATGCTACCAGATGATTCCCAGTACCATACAAAAACAAGAATTCTGAATGCCACAGCTGCTGATTCGCAAACCGAAATCAGCACTTCACTGTTTTCACCAAATTGCTTTTCTCCAATACTGGGGGATTGTGATATTCCCATTATTCAAAGAATCTCTAATGTTTCAGGGTATAACTATGGAATCCCTCATTCTTGTATCAGGTAATAAATGTTATATTTTCTTTCTTTTGAGGGAAAGCAGCCTCTAGCAAGGGCAGGCCTCTTCTTTATGTCCAGCAGAGAGTATCTACTCCTTCTTTACAGTAAATAAATATAACAAATTATCATGAACAGCTTTTGCATCAGTAATAGGAATACCTAGATGCGGGAAAATTAAAGAGAAATTGGGACTTTCTAGAGGGGAGAAAGATGATATTGTTCATGTACATCAAAACAGCTGCTACTTGCCAGGATCTGTAGCAGACCTGTTTCTATTATTTATTATAGCTTAATGTGATACATCTAGTACATCTGTGAAAGTAGCATAGTTAACCCTTCTACAATGGAGAAAAAAATTACACAATCCACAGGACTTTTTTAAGGTTATCCAATTCACTTAAACCAACCAGGAGACTTAATGATGCTTTGTTAAAAACAAGGGCATGTAGTTTCATTAAGTAGGTCTTTGGAGCAGTTAGTTCATCTGCACACATTGAAATATGATCCTGATTTTTAGTGCTTTCTACAGTTTCAGCCCTGGAAAAAACATAATTTTGGTGATTACAAACAGTAAGACATCGTTGGTAGAGATTACAGTTTGAGAGTCAGGATGACAATAAGTTATTTTCACGAGTGTTTTGAGTTAGAATTTGAAATAAGGTCCCTAAGAGGTGAAATAACAAGTAATTCCTAGTACTAACAGTGGTATCATAGGAAATATGTTCTTGTAAAAAAAATTGCTTGTTTTATTTTAAACGTTATATACGTGAGTTATGGGAAAATAAAATTCATTCTTAAGCCATATTTTCTTTTTAAAAATACTGTTATTCATATGTTAAGATAAAGTATTTATGTCTGGTCTTACATTGGCTAAGGTTTCAGAAGATCTCATAATCAGTT
>NW_016107464.1:693099-705155 GCF_001604975.1 Cebus imitator | reverse complement strand
TCTCTCTCTCTCTCTCTCATTCTCTTGCCTCAAAACCCAGTGACTGCTAGGGAGAAAAAAAGCTGGTATGCTAGCAATTCATCTTAGTCAGCTGAGATCTTACATTAGTGAAATAAATCCTTTAATGCTAAAATCAAATTGTTAACACTTTCCCCCTCTTTCAAACCTGCATTGTTCTTCTTTTTCTTTGGTTACCAAAATTGTGTTTCACTGATATTAAGAGTAATCCACTGAGTCTTTCTATTGGTACTAAATTATTAGGCCACTGTAAAACCAACCCAATCACTTTAACAGCCTTATTGATTGCTGATCAGTGCACGATCTATTGGGTCTCTGTGGGAGATATTTATTTTGAAAATGGACTAAATGACCAATTAGTTGTAATGCTATCTAGTTCCATGGCTACTTATAGCCATAGTAATAGCCCTATCCAATCACTGTCTACCTAAGACTTCCTTAATAATGCTTCTGTCACAGTAATTCCCTCAAGGGAGGCATCATCTTATCTTTTGTGTTTTTCTGTTATCCCCAAACACAATAACCTTACTTTTTTGTCATTACCACTGATCAATACTTATTGAATACCCATAGTTTCCATGGCACTTTCTCTGCTGTTTGAACTTTGGACCTTTGCTCTCATAGGTCCACGTACTTACCTGTCAATGCTATAATATAAAAACATTGGGAAGACTTCGTTTCCTTTTTTTCTTCCTCAAATAGAAAGAAGAAAAGGTAGGTTTATAGCACTGGGTGCTAAATATTGATTGGAGGTTCTTTGGGTTTTATTTTTAAATATATTTAGACATAATAGGTTTTTTGTTTTATTAAGTGTCCTGTCTTCAAATTTTGTTACTTATTAAATGTGATCTTATACATATAGTATGCTATCCTACCTAACCATTAAACTTTATATTAATATAATGAGTGAAAAAAACAAGGAAACAAGATATATTGCCTCATTCTAGTTTTTTGAAATTGGCATTGAACACAAGTTTAATATGGAAGCTAATGAATATGTCATAATACAAAGTGAGTAAGATTGGCCCACGAACACACAAGGAAGCTGTGGGTCAATAGTTTTTATCTGTCTGTCTGTCTGTCTGAGACAGGGTCTGGCTCCATTGCCCAGGCTGGAGTGCAGTGGTATGATCCTGGCTCACTGCTACCTCCATCTCCTGAGCTCAAGTGATCCTTCCACCTCAGCCTCCTGAGTATCTGGGACTACAGGTACACGCCACCATGCCTGGCTACTTTCTGTATTTTTTTGTAGAGATCAGATTTCGCCATGTTGCCCAGCTGGTCTTGAACTCCTGAGTTCAAGCAGCCTACCTGCCCTAGCCTCCCAAAGTGCTGGGATTACAGGCTTGAGCCACCGCGCCCGGCCTAGAAGACTCAGTTTTATGGTAAAAATATATTTAATAATTTGAAATAAATTTTACAACGTTTTGGAAAACATTTTGTTTGGTCTAGGAGAGCACAGAGCATATAATACTGTTTTCTTCTTTTAATTGTAAGAGGAATAGATTGTTCCTTGACTATGAAGTCAGATTGTTGCTATTCTGTTGGTTAAATCAGTGGTGAAGGAGTAAATATTTTCTTGAATATTATCTTTTTATTGAATGACACATAAAAATCTAAATTGGAATTACTTATAAATAAAAATACTATTTTACATTGTTTAACACCATCAAGGATAGAATGGATATTTTAGTTTAACCATTGCCATTTCATTTATTTTACTTTTTGTTTATTTTGTAGAGACAGGGTCTTGCTCTGTTGCCCAGGCTGAAGTCCAGTGCTCTGTTGCCCAGGCTGAAGTCCAGTGGTGCAGTCATAGCCCACTGCAGCCTCAAACTCCTGAGGTCAAGCTACGCAAGTAGCTAGGACTGCAGGTACACATCACTGTCCCCAGCTAATTTTTCAAATTTTTCTAGAGTTAGGGATCTCACTGTGTTACCCAGGCTGGTCTTGAAATCCTGGCCTCAAGTGATCCTCCCACTTCAGCCCCCCAAAGGACACAGATGAGAGCTACTCCACCCTGCCCAACTTAGAGCTTTTTAGAAGAACATGCATGTCTTTTTGCCCCTTGAACTTGAAAATGATGGGCCTTTTGTTCATATGAGTCATCGTAGAGCCCTGGACACTTCTAAAAAGTACTAAACATTTTCTGTCCTCTTCGATTAGCTTTATGTGATTAGGTTATTAATATCCAACAACTAAAGATTTTTAAAAAATTTTTTTAATTAGCCTTTTCTTTATTTTTCCACCTAACCAGTGTGCTAACAACTAAAGATTTTAACACAAAACCCTTATTAAAATGATGCATTAAGCAGGGCACAGTGGCTCACCCCTCTAATCCCAGCACTTTGGGAGGCCAATGAGGGTGGATCACCTTAGGAATTCAAGACCAACCTGGCCAACATGGAAAAACCCTGTCTCTGCTAAAAATACAAAAATTAGCTGGGCATCCTGGCAGGTACCTGTAATCCCAGCTATTTGAGAGGCTGAGGCAGGATAATCGCTTGAACCTGGGAGGTGGAGGTTGCAGTGAGCCAAGATTGCACCACTGCACTCCAGCCTGAGTGATACAGTGAGACTCTTGAAAGAAAAAAATATGCATTAAAATTTTTCATTTTCGATGAGCACAGTGGCTCATGCCTATAATCCTGGCATATTGGAAGGCCAAGGCAGGCAAGATTGCTTGAGCCCAGGAGTTTGAGGCCAGCCTGGGCAACATGGTGAGATACTGTCTCTACAAAAATTAGCCAGGTGTGGTGGCATGCACCTGTAGTTCAGCTACTATTGGCTGAAGTGGGAGGATGTCTTCAGCCCAGGAGGTTCAGGCTGCAGTAAGCTGTGCTCATACCACTGCACTCCAGCCTGGGTGACAGAGCAAGACCCTGTCTCAAAACAAAAAGTCCCTTTTCTTGTGAAAAATTAAACATATGCAAAATAAGAGAAAATAGAACTGTGAATTCTTATTTGTCCATCATCCAGTTTCTTTTCTTTTTTGAGACAGAGTCTTACTCTGTTGCCCAGGCTGGAATGCAGTGGCATGATCTCAGCTCACTGTAACCTCCACCTCCTGGGTTTAAGCGACCACTCCTGACAAAGTTTTTTATTTTTAGTAGAGATGGGATTTCACTGTGTTGGCCAGGTTGGTCTCGAACTCCTGACCTCAAGTGATCTGCCTGCCTCAGCCTCCCAAAGTTCTGGGATTACAGGCATGAGCCACCATGACCAACCCATCATCCAGTTTTAATGATTGTCAGGATTTTCCCATACTACCTCAAAATGGTACATTTCATTCATTCAGTCATTTATTCTTTGTTTATTCCACTTGCATTTTCATGCAGAAATGATGCTAAGTCCCTAAATTTTGGTTAAAAAAAATTGTTTTAAAACATTATATTAGAAAATTATTTGCTGTTTGTTTTTTTTTTTTAAGCCAATTCAGATCCCATAAAAAATAATTTTCCAGCCTGGGCCTGATGGCTCATTCCTGTAATCCCAGCATTTTGAGAGGCCAAGGCAGGAGGAATTGCTTGAGGCCATGAGTTCAGCCTAGGAAGATAGTGAGACCATCCCTACAAAAAATACAAAAATTAACTAGTTGTGGTGTTGTATGCCTATAGTCCCAGCTGCTCGGGAGGCTGAAGTACAATCACTTGAACCCAGAAGGTTGAGGTTGCAATGAGCTGGGGTTATGCCACTGCACTCCAGCCTGGGTGACAGAGTGAGGTCCTATCTTAAAAAAATATAATTTTTCAGCAGCCAGTTGGAGAGCTAAAGAAATAAGAATTGATGTAAAACAATTGTATAAAATAGTATCCTGTATAAGGTCTCTTAGGGGATTTTTGTTTGTCAGGTTTTTTTTTTCGGTGGTTCGGTTTTTTTTGGAGGGGAAGGGGCGAAGTAGGGTAGGGATGGAGAGAGAAGGACTTTCTCAGTGCTGACACTTTACTTTGTAATCTTAAGAAATATATTATGCCCAGCATACAGCAAAATGTACCAATACTTTGGCCTGCTAAGTAGTCTTGTCCTATTATTAAAAATTAAAAGCCTATTTATAAACATGTATCAGACAGAACACTTCAGAGAAACAGAATCCTTGGACTGAGATGGAGAAAATCAGAGTTTGTGTTCGAAAACGCCCCCTGGGCATGAGGGAGGTACGTCGTGGAGAAATTAATATTATTACTATAAAAGACAAAGAAACATTACTTGTACACGAGAAGAAAGAAGCAGTTGACCTCACTCAATATATTCTGCAGGTATGATGTTTTCCTTTTATGTTTGGAACTAATATTATCAAGTATTTTTTTTTTTTCTTTTTGTTTGAGTGGTGGCATATAAGTTTCTGTTAGAACACAGGAAATCAAGTTTCTGGTTTGGGTATTGACATTCATTCCTGTTGTGACACTGTATTAAGTCGTTGTTATCCAGGGCCTTCATTTTTTAAAAGGATGATGTAATAGAGGATACAAAAACAATTTCTCTTGTGCAATGGAGCTACATCATATATTAACCTGCTTTCTGTAAATTTAATTACACATATTCATCAAAAAAAAAAAGGAGGAATGAAGGAATAAAAATAATTTAATGAAATGGGGCCAGGTGTGGTGGCTCATGCCTATAATCCCAGCATTTTGGGAGGCCGAGGCAGAAGGATCACTTGAGCCCAAGAGCCTGAGACCAGCCTGGGCACCATAGCAAGACCCTGTCTCTCCAGAAAAAATTTTAAAACTAACCCAGCATGATGGCGTACCTGTAGTCTTAGCTACTCAGGAGACTGAGGTGGGAGGATCACTTGAGCCCAGGAGTTCTACTTTACAGTGAGCTATTAATGCACCACTGTACTCCAGCCTGGCGACAGTGGGAAGATCTGCCTGTAAAAGAATATAAAAATAAAAAAATAATTAGGTAGTTGTCAACAGGACCGGTCACTGAATATATGCCCCAGAGTGACTATGAGATGTTACACAGTTGATTTCCATTCTTACTTGCATCTCACAGTGTGAGCCTCTCACTCTGCTGAGTTTGAGTCTTGGGTTTAATGATGGACAATGCCTTTTTGGGCAACATGGCCTCCAGTTGCTAGCCACGTGCTTATTTTGATTCTCTGAAGACAGTATAAGCTGTCTTGGGCTTATACTTAATTGTTGGAAATTGGGCTCTGAGAAGGCCACTTTATATAGGGTAGAATGCAGTGGGTAAATAGAATCCAGGGATATAATTTCACATCTAACATATAAGGGTTTAAATAAAACACTGATAACTCAGACATGTAAAGAATGTTCACTGCCTGCTAGAATGATTATGAAAAGTCCAAGGAGAAAAAGTTTGGTATTGAAAGGAACTTATTCCAAGCTGAAGGTACCTTGCAATAATTCTTCAGTCTCATAAGGAAACCGCAAACTCCACAGATGGAAAGAATTATCATTTAGGTACTCCTAAAATTGTGAAACAATTGTGAGTAATCTAAAACCAGATAATCCATCAGATATTAAGATTTGAAAATGCATAGTTTATCTTACTCTGAATCTACTTACCTAAACGTTCATATTATATTTATTTATTCTCTCTCTCTCTCTCTCTCATTCTCTTGCCTCAAAACCCAGTGACTGCTAGGGAGAAAAAAAGCTGGTATGCTAGCAATTCATCTTAGTCAGCTGAGATCTTACATTAGTGAAATAAATCCTTTAATGCTAAAATCAAATTGTTAACACTTTCCCCCTCTTTCAAACCTGCATTGTTCTTCTTTTTCTTTGGTTACCAAAATTGTGTTTCACTGATATTAAGAGTAATCCACTGAGTCTTTCTATTGGTACTAAATTATTAGGCCACTGTAAAACCAACCCAATCACTTTAACAGCCTTATTGATTGCTGATCAGTGCACGATCTATTGGGTCTCTGTGGGAGATATTTATTTTGAAAATGGACTAAATGACCAATTAGTTGTAATGCTATCTAGTTCCATGGCCACTTATAGCCATAGTAATAGCCCTATCCAATCACTGTCTACCTAAGACTTCCTTAATAATGCTTCTGTCACAGTAATTCCCTCAAGGGAGGCATCATCTTATCTTTTGTGTTTTTCTGTTATCCCCAAACACAATAACCTTACTTTTTTGTCATTACCACTGATCAATACTTATTGAATACCCATAGTTTCCATGGCACTTTCTCTGCTGTTTGAACTTTGGACCTTTGCTCTCATAGGTCCACGTACTTACCTGTCAATGCTATAATATAAAAACATTGGGAAGACTTCGTTTCCTTTTTTTCTTCCTCAAATAGAAAGAAGAAAAGGTAGGTTTATAGCACTGGGTGCTAAATATTGATTGGAGGTTCTTTGGGTTTTATTTTTAAATATATTTAGACATAATAGGTTTTTTGTTTTATTAAGTGTCCTGTCTTCAAATTTTGTTACTTATTAAATGTGATCTTATACATATAGTATGCTATCCTACCTAACCATTAAACTTTATATTAATATAATGAGTGAAAAAAACAAGGAAACAAGATATATTGCCTCATTCTAGTTTTTTGAAATTGGCATTGAACACAAGTTTAATATGGAAGCTAATGAATATGTCATAATACAAAGTGAGTAAGATTGGCCCACGAACACACAAGGAAGCTGTGGGTCAATAGTTTTTATCTGTCTGTCTGTCTGTCTGAGACAGGGTCTGGCTCCATTGCCCAGGCTGGAGTGCAGTGGTATGATCCTGGCTCACTGCTACCTCCATCTCCTGAGCTCAAGTGATCCTTCCACCTCAGCCTCCTGAGTATCTGGGACTACAGGTACACGCCACCATGCCTGGCTACTTTCTGTATTTTTTTGTAGAGATCAGATTTCGCCATGTTGCCCAGCTGGTCTTGAACTCCTGAGTTCAAGCAGCCTACCTGCCCTAGCCTCCCAAAGTGTTGGGATTACAGGCGTGAGCCACCAGGCATGAGCCACCACACCTGGCCTGACCAATCTTATTTATTTATTTATTTATTTATTTATTTATTTTTCCCATTTATTTATTTTATTGCATTTTAGGTTTTGGCTGACCAATCTTATTTATAAATATAAGTACAAAAGTCTACATAAGACATTGGCAAGTTAGTTTCAGTACTTTATGCTGGGAATGCAAGTATAATGCAAGTTCAGTATTAGGAAATCTATTAACTGTGATAGGCACTATCAAAGCATCTGTTTAAAAATGCAACAACCATACTTGATTTTTAAAATACTATTAGTAAAAATGCAAATAGAAGGATAGTTGCTAAATATACACATACTCTTTTACTTAAAATCCTTTAAGACTCTTTATTGTACTTAGAATAAAATTTTAAAGCTTTAACAAGCCTCTACATGGCCTGGGCCCTGCTTGCCTGCACGACAAGTTTCTTAAAGAAAAAATAGAAGCTGGGTGTGGTAGCTCATGCCTAGAATCCCAGCATTTTGGGAGGCCAAAGCAGGAGGATCCCTTGAGCCTAGGGGTTCAAGACCAGCCTAGGCAACATGGTGAAACCCTATCTCTATAAAATTTTTTTTTTTTAATTAGCTGGTGGCCAAGTGCAGTGGCTCATACCTGTAATCTCAGCACTTTGGGAGGATAAGGCGGGCGGATCACTTGAAGTGAGGAGTTCAAGATCAGCCTAGCCAACATGGTGAAACTCCATCTCTTTTAAAAATAGAAAATTAGGCCAGGTGCGGTGGCTCATTCCTGTAATCCCAGGACTTTAGGAGGCCAAGGCTGGTGGATCATGAGGTCAGAAGTTCGAGACCAGCCTGACCAACATGGTGAAACCCCGTCTCTACTAAAAATACAAAAATTATCGAGGCATGGTGGCACGTACCTATAATCCCAGCTACTCAGGAGGCTGAGGCAGGAGAATTGCTTGAATCCAGGAGGTGAGATCATGCCACTGCATTCCAGCCTGGACAACAGAGCAAGACTGTGTCTTAAAAAAAAATTAGCTGGGTGTGGTGGCACAAACCTGTAATCCCAGCTACTAAGGAGGCTGAGGCAGGAGAATCACTTGAACCTGGGAGGCAGAGGTTACAGTGAGCTGAGATCACACTGCTGCACTGCAGCCTGGGTGACAGAGTGACACTCTGTCTCACAAAAAAAAAATTGTGCCAAGCCTGGTGACATGTGCCTGTAGTCTCAGCTACTTGGGAGGCTCAGGTGGGAGGATCACTTGAGCCTGGAAAGTTGAGGCTATAGTGAGCTGTGATCATGCCATTGCACTCCAGCCTGGGTGACAGATTAAGACGCTGTCTTAAAAATAATAAAATATATATGTGTGTATGTGTATATATATATATATATATATATATATATATATATATATACACACACACATAGAAAAGAGATTATACTGTAATACATCTCAAAAAGTTGGCTGGGTGCAGTGGCTCACCCCTGTAATCCTAGCACTTTGGGAGGCCGAGGCGAGTGGATCATTAGGTTAGGAGTTGAAGACCAGCCTGGCCAAGATGGTGAGACCCTGCCTCTACTAAAAATTAAAAAAAAAAAAAAAAATTACCAGGCACAGTGGCAGGTGCCTTTAATCCCAGCTACTCGGGAGGCTGAGGCAGGAGAATTGCTTGAACCTTGGCGGCAGAGGTTGCAGTGAGTTGAGATTGTGCCACTGCCTTCCAGCCTGGGCCACACAGTGAGACTCTGTCTCAAAAAAAAAAAAAAAAGTTAACAGTGGCTGAACAGCAAGATTTAAGAATGATTTTATTTCCTTCTCTATTCTCTGTTTTCCATTGTTTCTCTATTCTCTATATTGTGTTCTGTGTTGTAATTTTTTTTTTTTCTGAGGCAGGGTCTTGTTTTGTTGCCTAAGCCGGAATGCAATGACATGATAATGGCTTACTGCAACCTTGACCTCCTGGGCTCAAGCAATCCTCCCACCTCAACCTTCTAGGTAGGTGGGACCACAGGCATCTGCCACCACTCTCAGTTAATATGTATTTTTTTGTAGAGACAAGGTGTTGCCATGTTGCCCACGCTGGTCTCCAACTCCTGGGCTCAAGCACTCCTCCTGACTTGGCTTCCCAAAGTGCTGGGATTATAAACATGAGCCACTGCACCTGGCCTGTATTGTAATTTTTAAAATATTTCAGGCCTGGAGTGGTGGCTCATGCCTGTAATCCCAGCATTTTGGGAGGCCGAGGTGGGCGGATCATGAGGTCAGGAGTTCGAGACCAGCCTGACCAACATGGTGAAACACTGTCTCTACTAAAAATACAAAAAGTAGCTGGGCGTAGTAGTGGGCACCTGTAATCCCAGCTACTCAGGAGGCTGTGGCAGGAAAATCACTTGAACCCGGGAGGCAGAGGTTTCAGTGAGCTGAGACCGCACCATTGCACTCCAGCCTGGGCGAGAGAGCGAAACTCCGTCTCAAAAAATATATATATATATATATTTATATGTGCCTATATATATGGGCCTATATATATATATATAGGCCCATATATATATATATATAGTTCATATTTGTCCAGGCACTGGAACTCACGCCTGTAATCCAGCACTTTGGGATGTCAAGGCAGGTGGATTGCCTGAGTTTAGGAGTTTGAAACCAAATAAATAAGTAAATTCCATATTTAAAAAATTTTCCACAGTCAGCTGTGTGACTTTTATATGAAAAACTAAAAATCTTTGAATAGGATAGATTCACCTATTTCAAAATCAAAAGATACAAAAGTGTAAAATAATAGTGTCCCGTTAATCCTGTTTCCTCCATAAAGGCAACTGGGGTTACCTATTCTAAGTGTGTCTTTCCAGAGATATTCTATAATTACGTGTTACTTTTATTGATTTTTTTTTTGAGACAGGGTCTCATTCTGTTGCTCAGGCTGGAGTACAGTGGTGCAATCATGGTGCACTGCAGCCTCAACCTCCTGGGCTCAAGCAGTCCTCCCACCTCAACCTCCCTAGTAGTTGGGATTATAGGCACACACCACCATGCCGGGCTAATTTTTGTATTTTTTGTGGAGACTGGGTTTCTCCATGTTGCCTAGGCTGGTCTCAAACTCCTGGATTCAAGTGTTCTACCATCCTTGGCCTTTCAAAGTGCTGGGATTACAAGCATGAGTCACCATGCCCAGCCCACGTGTTACTTTAAAATCTGAAGGGAAAAAAAAAAAACCCTATTTAAAAAATAAACTGCATTTTTGGAGGCTGAGGCAGACAGATCACTTGGGACCAGAAATTATGGCCAACATAGCGAAACTCCATCTCTACTAAAAATAAAAAATAAATTAGCTGGCCATGGTGACTGCGTGCCTGTAGTCCCAGCTATTCAGGAAAATGAGGCACAAGAATCACTTGAAGCTGGGAGGTGGAGGTTGCAGTGACCTGAGATCATGCCACTGCACTCCAGCCTGTGCGACAAAGGGAGACTCTGTCTCAAAATAAATAAACAAACAAACTGGAACTTTGATTCTGTCAAGGTTAGTGAGGTCAATGTAGGTGTTACTCCAGCCTCGTTGATAAAGTGTGATCAAATTAAAGTGTGTGTGATGCAAAGGACTTTATGAATTGTGTATATATGTTAACTGTAATAATCTTGTATGTTTACATATCTTTCATGAAAGATATTCACAAAAGTACTGGGAAACCAACATCTAAACCTTATTGGAAGGAAAGATACTAATTCCCTTAATCAATAAATGCTTTCTAAGGTCTTTACTCAAAAGCTAAAGCTATTCATGAGCACTTGTAGAAGGAGAGGCAGAATTGCCATATACTGACGGTAATAAAAGGAAACAAAAAAAAATGTATTCCTACTTTAGTTGTGGGTTTTTTCTTATTTTTATGAGAAATGCCGAATATATCCACATCTTTAGGTAACTATAGATATAGTAGGTTTCTTTGCTTTTGATTTCATACTTAACTATAAAAACCTGTGGTGATATTTGAGCAATGAATTAATGTCTCCTTGCCTGGAGACCATGTATGAGATAGGTATAAATAATGTTCATTAAAACCAGAGTTTAGTCCGAGCACAGTGGCTCACACCTATAATCCCAGCACTTTGGGAGGCTAAGGCAGGCAGATCACCTGAGGTCAGGAGTTCTGAGACCAGCCTGGCCAACATGGTGAAACCCCATCTCTATTAAAAATACAAAAAAATTAGCTGGGCATTGTGGTGGGTACTATAATCCCAACTACTTGGGAGGCTGAGGCAGGAGAATTGCTTGAACCAGGGAGGGGGAGGTTGTAGTGAGCCAAGATTGCGCCACGGCACTCCAACATGGGCAACAGAGCGAGATTCCATCTCAAAAAAACAAACAAATAAATAAATAATAAAAGTATATATATATTGTTCTTATATACATATAGTTGGGCTACCAACATGGTATAAGAATGTATATATGTATGTAATTGTACCTACCAACATGGTAAGCCTCTAAATTATGGAAATAATTAAGATGCTTAATTAATGTTTTTCAGACCCAACATAATTGGTCTTTTATCTCTTTTTTTTTTAATTACCATGATTTTTCATTTGGAAATCATCTTGGACCCCTTTCTCTCCCCAGCATCCCACCTCTGGTCAGTTATCAAATTTCTTCTGTATCCATCTCTTTATTTCCATGGTTATCACGTAATTTAGACCCTTTTTACCTCATCATTGAATTACTAGTGTCTCTGTTCTCAAACCATTCATAGTGTGAAGCCAGATTAATCTTCCAGTAAAATGACTGAGATCATCCTTCTTGCCTGTAAAGTTAGTTTTTCATTGTTTCCCTACTGTTTACTGAATTAAATATGAGCATTCCGCCCCCTGGTTAAGACTGGTGTCCCAAGACCCCCTGCAACACAGTCATAACTCATTATTCTAGTATTGTTTCATTTTTCTTTTCTTTTCTTTTTTTTTAAAATCTCTTTATTCCAGGTTGTCAACCCAACCCCCAGCGCAGTTCCAGGCCTTCAGAGAGGAGGTGGCTGTCCTGAGAAGCATAGGGGCGTAGGGCATGTGAACATTCTGCTCTTTCTTTTCTTCTCTTTTTCTTTTTATTTCTTTTTTTTTTTTTTTT
>NW_016107464.1:670078-693039 GCF_001604975.1 Cebus imitator | reverse complement strand
TTTTAAAAGACAGAGTTTCCCTCTCGTTGCTGAGGCTGGAGTACAATAGTGCGATCTCGGCTCACTGCAACCTCTGCCTCCCAGGTTCAAGCAATTCTTCTGCCTCAGCCTCTCGAGTAGCTGGGATTATAGGTGTCCACTACCATGCCTGGCTATTTATTGTATTTTTAGTAGAGTTGGGGTTTCATGATGTTGGCCAGGCTGGTCTCAAACTTCTGACTTCAGGTGATCCACCCGCCTCGGCCTCCCAAAGTGCTAGGATTACAGACATGAGCCGCTGTACCCAGCCTCTGTTTCACTTTTCTACTTACTGTGATACTATATTTCAATCACATTGAATCCTTGCTATTCCCTAAACATCAATTAATTAAAGTTAATTCCTTATGCTTTTCTGCTTTGACTCTGTTCATGCTTTCCCTGTGCCTGGAATACCTTCCCTCCTTCTATCACTCCCTTTCAAATTCTTCCTCTTCCCCCATGGTCCATTCTCAGTATAGTCTTTTTCATAATCAGGGGAAATACATTTTCCTTTGAAGTCCACATGTACTTTATCTTAAGATTCTTCAACCTTCTAGTCATTTGAATAGTTGTGTAGATTAACATTTTTAGAGGTAAGATAGGGAAATGCTAGGGTAATGTCTATATCCTTGGGCCCAAGTGTCTACTGCAACGTATGTGCTACCAGCTGATATTTATGGAATTAAAAGTTAAGCTGTATAACCTACAGAATTGAGATCTTCCCCTAGAATTCCTCCAAAATTCTAAATATACTAGCCCTAGTTGGAATACGAGGATAATCCCATGGAATTCACTTTCTCTCCTAGACCTAAGGAGGATTGGCTGACACTTGTGTTCATCAATTTATTTCTCTTAAGAGAAAACAAAAATTGTGTGCCTTAGTTTTTACCTTGTAAGAACATGTCTACAGATATCTGAAGAGGAGGCTCTGTCATTTAATAGTGATTGCTTATTTATCTCTGTTTGATATGGTCAGTTACTATTATTTAAAGATTTTTTTGGCGTTATCATCTGTTAACTAGAATAGTGATAAGAAAATCCAGGATGTGTCTCTTTCTATAAAATCAAATTTATTTTTCAGCATGTTTTTTATTTTGATGAAGTCTTTGGTGAGGCGTGCACCAATCGGGATGTATACATGAAGACTACTCACCCACTTATTCAGCATATTTTCAATGGGTACGATAATGATTATTTGCTTTTCTTGCTTTTTATTTTCTATTTTATATTAACTCACATTTCTTTATAAATATCACATGCTTTTTCAGTGCTTTTGACTTAAACGTAAATTTGTGTTTTAAGCTACTGAATTTAATTTAGATTCTTCTGAAAACATACAGTACCTCTCTAGGATTTACCAAACATTTAGAAATTTGCAGTAAAATTTCCTTTTACACTGATGACATTATTTCTCTGTGTCTAGTGGGAAAATATATTGTGATAGACAGTGAAAGGGTGTAAAAAAAAAAAGATATAAGCTGTTAACAATGTAATCCCATCAAAGTCCTCAGAAGAAAAAGGTTGAAGTGGTTGGAGTTAGTCTGAACTTCAATGATAAGAATTATGTATTCTGGCTATAGTTCAGTTAATTTTTCCATTGGAATCGGATAGATAGGTGAATATCACTTAACAACTTTTCACAGATGTATTTTTAAATTATTATTTACAATTAATAAACATTCAATGGGACAGGAATGAGCCTCTGTTGTGTATGTATTTAAAATATAGGCATGGGCCAGGAGTGGTGGCTTGCACCTGTAATCCAAGCACTTTGGGAGGCCAAGACAGGAGGATTAGCTTGAGCCCAGAGTTTGAGACTAGGCTGGGCAACATAAGGGCACCCTGTCTCCACACACACCAAAAAAATATTTATTTTATTATTATTATTTTTTGAGACAGGGTCTTACTCTGTCACCCAGGCCAAAGTGCAGTAGTGTAACTTGGCTCACTGCAACCTCTGCCTCTCGGATTCAAGCAGTCCTCCCGCCTCAGCTTCCTGAGTAGCTGGGACTACAGGCGCCTGCCACCATGCTCAGCTAATATTCTTGTATTTTTTGTAGAGATGGGGTTTTGCCATGTTCCCCAGGCTGGTCTCGAACTTTGGGCTCAAGCAATCCTCCTGCTTCAGTCTCCCAAAGTACTAGGATTATAGGTGTAAGCCAGGATGCCCAGCCTATAAAAAAATGATGTGCACCTTGTGGTCCCAGCTACTTGGGAGGCTGAGGTAGGAGGATCGCTTGAGCCCAGGAGGTCAAGGCTGCAGGAACTGTGATCATGCCACTGCACTCCAGCCTGGGCAACAGAGCAAGACCCTGTCTCTGTCTGTCTGTCTGTCTATCTATCTGCCTGGCTGCCTGCCTATCTATCCATCCATCCATTCATCCTGTCTGTCTAATCTACCTACTTGTCTATCTATTTGTTAAAATTGTAGGCATGGGCCGGACATGGTGGCTCATGCCTGTAATCCGAGCACTTTGGGAGGCTGATGCAGGTGGATCACCTGAGGTCAGGAGTTCAAGACCAGCCTGGGCAACATGGTGAGACCCTGTCTCTACTAAAAATACAAAAATTAGCTGGGTGCAGTGGCGCGTGCCTGTAATCCCAGCTACTTGAGAGGCTGAGGCAGGAGAATCGCTTGAGCCCAAGAGGTGGAGGTTGCAGTGAGCTCAGATTGCAGCATTGCACTCCAGCCTGGGTAACAGAGCAAGACTCTGTCTCAAAAAAAAAAAAAAAATTGTTAAGTATATATGATAGAAAATGCCAAATAGCCTGCTAGTGGTGCTGATTCCAGAGAATTTGACTGTTTTTTTTTTTTTTAAATCAAGGAATAATTTACATACAGTAAGATGCACAGATCTTAAGTATTCAGGTTTGATGAGTTTTGATAGTTGTATATACGTAAGTAACAAATATCTGTAACAAGACATGGAACGTTTTCATCACCCCAAAAAGTTCTCTTGTATCCCTATTTAGTTAATCCCTCACCTCCACTGCCAGGTCTTAGGTAACCACTGACTTACTTTCTGTCAGTATAGATTAGTTTTGTTCTACAATATAGAAACAGAATCATTATAATATATGCTTAGCATAATGTTTGCTTAGCATAATGGTTTTTTTATATTAGTACATGTTGTTACGTATATTAATGGTTTTCATTGCTAAGTAATATTCCCTTCTATGAAATTACCACAGTTTGTTTTGTCCATTCTCCTGTTGACAGACATTTGCATTATTTCCAGCTTTGGACTTTATGAATAAAGTATGAACATCCTTTTTTGTTTTTTAGTTTTTTTGAGATGGAGTTCTGCTCTTGTTGTCCAGACTGGAGTGCAATGGTGTGATCTCAACTCACTGCAACCTCTGCCTCCTGGGTTCAAGCAATTCTGTCTCAGCCTCCCAAGTAGCTGAGATTAAATGCATGCACCACCACGCCTGGCTAATTTTGTATTTTTTAGTAGAGATGGGGTTTCTCCGTGTTGGTCAGAACATTCTTGTACAAGTTTTTTTGTGAGCATGTTTTCATTTACTTTGAGTAAAAACCTAGAAATGACATTGCTGGCTCATACGATAGGTGTATGTTTATAAGAAAGCGTCAGTTGGGCACAGTTGTTCACACTTGTAATTTCATAACTTTGGAAGGCAGGAGAATCACTTGAGCCAGGAGTTCAAGACCAACCTGGACAACATAGTGAGACTCTATCTCTAAAAAAATTTAAAAATTAGCTGGGTGTGGTGGCACATGCCTGTAGTACCAGCTTCTTGGGGGGTTGAGGTAGGAGGATTGCTTGAGCCCAAGAGATCAAGTCTGCAATGAGCTGTGATCACTGCACTCCAGCCTGGGCAACAGAGCAAGACCCTGTCTCAAGAGGAAAAAAAAAGGGAAAATGTCAAACAACTTTTCTAAGTGTTGTACCATTTTATACTCCCAGCAGTAATGTATGAGAATTGCAGTTCTTCAACAACTGATATTGTCAGGCCTTGTTAACTTGTCTATGGGTATTAAATCATCTCATTGTAGGTTTAATTTGAATTTCTCCAATGCCTAATGATACTGTGCTTCTTTTCATGGTTTTTTTTTTTTTTTTTTTTTTTNTTTTTGAGATGGAGTCTCACTGATGCTCAGGCTGGAGTGCAGTGGTGTGATCTTGGCTCACTGCAACCTCTGCCTCCTGGGCTAAAGTGATTCTTGTGCGTCACCCACACGAGTAGCTGGGATTGCAGGTGTGTGCCACCACACCCGGCTAATTTTTGTATTTTTAGTAGAGACGGGATTTTGACATGTTGACCAGACTGATCTCGAACTCCTGGCCTTAAGTGATCCACCTGCCTCGGCCTCCCAAAAGTGCTGGGATTACAGGCGTGGGCCACTGTGCCTGGCCCTTTTCGTGTTCTTACTGACCATTTAGATATCTTCATTTGCCCATTTTTTGGTGTGTTTTGTTATTGTTTTGTAAAAGCTATTTAATTTTTAAAATTTTATGAGCAGGCTAAAAATGTGAAACTCCTCTTAAGTTCAATTTCTTATACACTAAATCTGGGGAATGCTTTTTGAGGAGTAAGTTTCTAACATAGTTAGAATTTGAATGTTAAGACTTTAGTAATAACAAATAAGAGTGGCAAATTAAGTGTATTAATTCTTCAAAGTGTAATAAGATTTTTCACACCTGTATTTGTTGCTTTTTGCAAAAGCTTATACCTAAACTGTTCAGAAAGTAAAGTAGATACTATTCCTTCCTCTTACTCTGCTGGATCTTCCTTAGTGTGTTCAAATTTTTCTCTTATAATTCTTTTCCTAATTCTACCTCTGCCAGTGTCTTTAGAGTACCCACACTGCTGGGAGCCAGGGTTCAAAAGGCAAAGAGTTATGGTCTCTGCTCCAAGCAGCTTACATCTAATTAACTCCCATGTCTTGATTCTCTCTTATCCATGGCTCCCTTGCTTTTGTCATTTTACTCTGTTTTCTGCCTGGCTTCAAATCTTCCTGTGTACTCATCTCTCTGCCCACCTCCAGTCTCCCCCATCCCTGTCCATGCTGTAAATCAAAGAAAATGACCCAGGCAAGTCTCAATCACTGTACATTTATTTGTCAAATTTAAGAACGAATGCCCAGGAGACAGGTCTATACCTTTCTCCAAAGACAATTTTGAGGACCAGGATGGTCTCGATCTCTTGACCTTGTGATCTGACCACCTCAGCCTCCCAAAGTGCTGGGATTACAGGTTTGCATGACCCAGTTCCCAGCTTGACTTTTTTCTTTGGCTTAGTGAGTTTGGAGTCCTGAGATTTATTTTCCTGTCACAATGCATAGACTTTTTTCTTGCTGCAAGCAGTTACTTTTATCATTAATCCATGAGATTCATGTTTAAGACTGTAACAGCTCTGAGATTATGTTCATTCTCTACTCACTGTGTAGGTGAATCCCACAATACTCAGATAATCTTGGTCTCCAACTCCTCATAACACATACTGTGATTGACAGGCTGGTCTTCCAACTCCATTCTCCACCTCTTATTCTGAAATTCTTCACACTCATAGAGGGTGTGTATGCACACATGTACACACATACAAGAGCAATGCTTCTCACTTAGAATCATAAGACATCAAGACTGGAAGGGATTTTAGAAACCAAGTAACTCAATCTACTGATAAAAGTGAAAACTGAGGCCAAGAGAAAAGTGAGGAGACTTGCCTAAGGTCATATAGTTAGTTAATGGCAGGGCAGAAACCAGAGCCCAGGATTTTTTTTCCCCTCAAGATTTGGTGTGCCTGCCACTACCTCTGCTACTGTGGCCTCTGCTCACGCTCTTCCTGCTCCACAGTGGAAGCTCTCTGATTTTCAGTTTCAGCCTTCAAACCCCCAGCCCAATTCCTACTCTTGTGAGTCCTTCCTCAAATCCTTTATTTACATTGATTTCACCTTTATCTAAACTTCCTTAATTATGAGTCGTCACTACCATCCTACTTATCACATGATCTATTATTTCTTGTATTTAATTCTCTATTCTTTCACTAAACTTAACTGTGGATCCTCTAAAGCACCTAGCATGGGGTAGGAACTCAGTAAATGCTTATTGGCTAAGTGGTTTCATTAAAGCCCTTGTTTTATTTCTCTTACTGGTTCTATAAGAAAATTACTATAAGAAACTCAGGCTGGGTGTGGTGGCTCATATCTGTAATCCCAGCACTTTGGGAGGCTGAGTGGGCAGATCACTTGAGGTCAGGAGTTTGAGACCAGCCTGGGCAACATGGTGAAATCCCATCTCTTCTAAAAATACAAAAACTAGCTGGGCGTGGTGGTGCACACCCGTAGTCCCAGCTACTCAGGAGGCTGAGGCAGGAGAATCACTTGAACCTAGGAGACAGGTTGCAGTGAGCCAAGATCGTGCCACTGCACTCTAGCCTGAGTGACAGTGAGACTGTCGCCAAAAAAAAAGGAAAACTCATGTACTGGTTTGAGAATTTTTTTTTCTCTTCCTGTGTTTTTATAATGTAAAGTCCTTTTCTCCTTAAAGGTTTATATGTTTTTAGCTGAATTTTCTCTAGGATTCTATGTTTGCATTTGACCTTTGTCATTAAAAATCTATGTGTAAGTTAATACTTCTCTTAATATGCATAAGTAATGCAAATTATCTTTTCCCCAGAGGCAATGCCACTTGCTTTGCTTATGGACAGACAGGTGCTGGAAAGACCTATACCATGATAGGAACTTATGAGAACCCAGGATTGTATGCTCTAGCTGCCAAAGATATCTTCAGGCAACTAGAAGTATCCCAGCAAAGAAGGCATCTCTTTGTGTGGATCAGCTTCTATGAAATTTACTGTGGACAGCTTTATGACCTCCTAAATAGAAGAAAAAGGTACTGAATCAGAGTGGGAAGGGATAAATCTGTTCATCACTGTTTTAAGCCAGAGTCCTGGAGAATCACTGAATCATGGGCTTTAATGAGACGCTTTGGTACGTTAGTGCCCTTTTGTGAAATGAGCGTTCTGCATCAGGAGGCTCATGCATCCTGAATTTTTTAGCCATTAATTCAGCTATAGGAAAATGTAAATTAGATTTTCATTAATATTTTTTTAAGTGTTCAATATTCTGATGTCTATCAAAAGACTTTCCTTTTTATTTTGGTCTATTAAAAAGGTTAAAATTTCAGGAAGTCAGGAAATCAACATGTACTTAAACCCCTTCCTGTTCTTTTGACCTATTATACTAGAAAAACTATAAATAATGTTTTCCACTTTCTCTTGGTTTTCCTTTAAATAATCTTAAGGTAAATGCAATGATAGTTTTCTGATATCTGTAAGAAGAAAAAAAGTCTTCTCATTAGAATTTTAACCCTTATTAGGCTTAAACTATTGCCCTCACAATATAATATAGTAATTTAGAAATGTATTCCATAACTTTACTTTTAAACACCTATTATATTTTTCTGGCATGAAGTTTTGTTTAGGTTGAAACAGATGACTTAAACTGAGTAAGAGGAAAAAGAAGTTGTGGAGGAAATGGGAAAATAGGGAGGTTAGAGGGAGAGGGGAGGTGGAAGGATTAAAGGTTGTCATAGCAGAATTAACCAGACTTGAGACGTGGGAGGAGTGAATTGAGGCTGAGCCTGCTAGAAGGCGAGGGAAACCTAATCAGCTTGAGACTAGCCTCCCAACAAAGGTATCCAAGCCTCTGTGGAGCTGTCCAAAAAGATGCACAGGCTTCATGTGCTCCAAGCAAGCAGTGGAATGGGGAGTGGGGGAGCAGCTCCAGTTCAATAGGAGACCATGATAGGGCAGGCCCCCATTGTAGATGGTCACTAGGGTAGCAGAACTGGAGAAGCCAGCAAGTGGGCTTAGGCTGGCCACTCTCCTATAAACTATTCCATTGAAAAGGACCTTCAGATATGCCACTTGAGATTGTATAGGTGTTCAGAGTTCAGTCCTGACAAAACAAGTGCGAAATAAAAGAGGGTGCTACGGCTGGGCGCGGTGGTTTGCATCTGTAATCCCAGCACTTTGGGAGGCTGAGGTGGGCAGATGACGAGGTCAAGAGATCAAGACCATCCTGGCCAACATGGTGAAACCCTGTCTCTACTAAAAGTCCAAAAAAAATTAGCTGGGCGTGGTGGCATGTGCCTGTAGTCCAGCTACTCGGGAAGCTGAGGCAGGAGAATTGCTTGAACCTGGGAGGCGGAGGTTGCAGTAAGCCGAGATCCTGCCACTGCACTCCAGCCTGGCAACTAGCAGCAGAGTGAGACTCTGTCTCAAAAAAAAAAAAAAGAGGGTGCTACTCTGGGGATGCTTGAGGAAGAGTCACCTTTCTTTTTTACCTTCTTGGTGTTGACATCTAGAATTAGCTCAATCACAGCTTCTCCATCAAGCTCCAACTCCCTCATTAGGAGCCCTTTCCAGTCAGAATGCCCACTTCCCTTAAAGAACAATTGCCATAGAATAAAAGCCATTGCGAGAAGAAAAGCCATTGTGCTCCCTCGCTGGCTCTCTCTCTCTCACTCTCTGTATGTGTGCGTGCGTGTGTGTGTGTGTGTGTATTGTTTGGGTGAAGGGAGGTTAGGACATCCAGCTCTTTCTGAATGCATTTCTTTAACGAATTGCTTAGATTATTGCCCTGTATATTTGCATTCCTCAGTTGTAGCAGGGGATAGGCATATATTAACTCCTGGGTTTGACGCTTCTCTGAGGCTCACTAGGGAAGACCCATGCTTACTCTACAAGTGTCATGGCCTGTGGGGAGATATATATATATATATATCTCCACTTAATTGGCTAATATAATCTCTTTATTTCCTACCTTTCTGGGGCTTCTGAAATGTTCTAGTCCATTGATGGCATTCTTTCCTGTTTATGCTGTTATGCTTTATCCTGTCGATTTTTTTTTTTTCTTTTTCTGAGGCAAGGTATTGCTGTGTCACCCAGGCTAGAGTACAGTGGTGCCACCACAGCTCACTGCAGCTTCATCCTCCTGGGCTGAAGTGATCCTCCCACCTCAGCTCCCAGATAACTGAAACTACAGGTACCTGCTACCATGCCCTGATAATTTTTATTTTTTTGTAGAGACAGGATCTTCCTATGTTATCCATGCTGTTCTTGAGCTCCTGGGCTCAAACAATTCTCTTGTGTAGGCCTCCCAAAGTGTTAGGATTACAGGTTTGAGCCACTGTGCCTGACCGATTTTTTAATAAGATATATTTTCTATAATAGTGGGGCTTTGACAAGGGTGGACAAAAGTATGTATTTTCAGTCTGCCTCTTAAACTGGAAAACAAAGCTTAAGGATCCTTAATTCCTAGAAGTACAGGATAAATTGTTTTTATACCCTTGCATAAAGATTGAAGTACATTTTAGGCTGTCCATGAGGAATCTTTCAGGGGTGAGCTCAGAGATTAAGGCCTGGGAAATATGTTCAGGAATGACAGCAGGGCTCTTAAAGTTAGATCTTCCTTTTTTTTTCTTTTTAAACAGAGATGGGCTCTTGCTACATTACACAGGCTATAACATAGTGACTATTCACAGGCATTATCACAGCATACTACAGCCTCAAACTCATGAGCTCAAGCAATCCTCCTGCCTCAGCCTCCTGAATAGCTGGGACTACAGGCACACAGCACTGTACCCAACAGCTAGATTCTTATACTCCAGAAACCTGACTAATAGATTTGTTTTCAGAGAGATTATGAGCATTGGTGAGGCTGTTTGCCTCCAGTTCTTCTGTAGAGATCTGGAAAATTGGGATGAAGTATAGACTGAGAAAAAAATTATATTTGAGAAAATCATTCTTGTATTTTAAATTATGAAGTGGAATTCCGTTCTTAGCCCCCTAATCAGTATCTTATTAAGGGGGAAAATAATCTTAGAGTCTTTGATAGATTCAACATGCCTCTCAGTAGATCTGGTTTAATGATGATGGTAGACCATAACCATTTATTACCTTAAATGCAGGCCTAAGGCATTCAGATGCAGCCCAGCTCTTCCTTGTTCCTTTATAAGATGTATCAGGACTCTTTACATTGAAAATAAAAGAAAACCCCATGTATACTAGCTTATGCATTTAGGGAAATCATTGGCCCAAAAAATTAAAAAGCTTAGAGGACATTCAGGCTTCAGCATTGTTTTACTCCAGCAGCTCAGGGATGCAATAAAGACCCAGTTTATTTGCATGTCTTCATTCTGTCTTCTGTGTTACTAGTTTCATCCTGAAACCAATTCTCTTAGAAGATACAAAATGGTTTCCACTGCTCCCAGGGCCAGAGGTCCATATGCTTCACATCCAGGGACAAAGGGAGAGCATCACATCACCAGGCATCTAACAACCAGAGACCAGGACTTTATTTTGATTGGACCAGCAGAGATCCCATGTCCACTTCTGAACAAATCACAATGTAGCCAGGAATACATCATCCACTGATTGGCATAGGTTTAGATTATGTCCTCATTCTTTTAATTATAGCCAGAGATGTTGATTTGTTTTACAACAATCAACAACCACCCCTGAATCGTGGGGCTAAGGTCAGGAGGGTGGGGTTGCAGGGAAGAGAAGCATCCATCCCACTCAGACAGAAAACTGCTGCTTAATAGAGGAATGGTGGAATGGTTTCTGGGGAGGCAAGGACAAAGTCTGTTAGAGTAGCACCATCATACTAACCACGTTCTTGCATCTGCAGGCTCTTCGCAAGAGAAGATAGCAAGCACATGGTACAGATAGTTGGACTACAAGAACTTCAAGTGGATAGTGTGGAGCTCCTCTTAGAGGTAATTAATTCTTCCTTCTTTATTACTCCACTACAACAGTGTAAGTACATGGGACAAATTCATTTTGCTAAGCAAGTACAGTGAACTTATATTTAGGCAAAGGGCAATGACAAGCACACCACATCTGTAAAATGTGAATCCTTTTCTGAGAGAATAGCTTGTTTCTCTATAGGGTTGATGGCACAATGCCACAGTTAGTGGGAGGTAGGGTATGTGGGAGAACCTAATAGATTAGAAAGATACTACCAGGCCAGTTGCTTTTCTTTTTTCTTTTTTTTTTTTTTTTATAAGGTTGCTCTCTCTGTCTCTGGAGTACAATGGCGCAATCTCGGCTCACTGCAACCTCTGCCTCGAGGGTTCAAGTGATTCTCCTACCTCAGCCTCCTGAGTAGCCGAGATTACAGGCACCTACCACCACGGCTGGCTAATTTTTTGTATTTTTAGTAGAGACAGGGTTTCACCATGTTGGCCAGGCTGGTCTGAATTATATACTTTAAAAAACTGAGCCAGGTGTGGTGGCTCACACCTGTAATTCCAGCACTTTGGGAGGCCAAGGCAGGCAGATCATTTGAGATCAGGAGTTTGAAACTAGCCTGGCCAACATGGTGAAACCCCATCTCTAGTAAAAATACAAAAATTAGCTGGGTGTGGTGGTGGATGCCTGTAATCCCAGCTACTAGGGAGGCTGAGGCAGGAGAATTGCTTGAACCCAGGAGGTACAGGTTGCAGTGAGCAGATATCATGGCATTGCACTCCAGCCTGGGCAATAGAGCAAGATTCAGTCTCAAAAAAAAAAAAATATGAGAAAAGACACTCACTGAATGAATTAATGTATTGATAACACTATTCTGTTATCATTTGCTTAAAATTAGGTGTTTAAAGGACTATTTAATCTTCAAATAACAGGGTTTGTGGGAATTTTTAAAAATTGCTTTTTAAAAATTAAGACTTGGGACTTGAGTGTGTGCAGTAGCATGGTGGCCCATCATTAGTATGCATCTTTTTCTAAGTTTCTTTTTCCTGAGACAAATACTGTAGGTAAATTTTGCTTAAAGGATGAGACTTCGCTTTGCGTTATTAGATTCCTGGGTCCTGGGATCCAAAATCTGAGTATAGTGCCCAAGTGTGTCTGTTTTAGAGGGTCACCTAAGAGCCTCTTTCTAGTGATTACAAAGGTAGGCACAGAACAAAAGTGTGTGGGACATGCTGAAGGGCTCCCCTCGGGCTGTGACCATTCTCCCCAGAGCTTCCTCCACTGTGGAGTCCTAAGGAAATTTTTTCTCATATTCTGTTTGCTGTGGTCCTCTTGCCCCTACCTCCAGCCATTCCCTCATTTGGGCAGGAACATCAGGTGAGCCTCGTCCTCAGGATTCCTTTGTCACTGAAGATTAGACCAATTAAAGGGGAAAGAAGCAAACACTAGGAAGAAGACTCTTTTACTTGCCTTTAGGCCCTAACTGCTGGCAGTCTGGTGTTGATTCAACCCCTCCATCCTGGCAGAGTTTATGGCACTGTTTTATTCTAAAATATGGTTCCTAAGCAAAGCAGAAAAAAGTTTCTTGTTAGTCAATATATTATTGCCATTGATACCCTCAGTCCGCAGTACATATGGTATTGTACAAGGAGGAAGCCAGCTGAGATCAAGGTGGAAAGTTTATATAATTTATGGATACCTGACACAGTTATCCTCATAAACATTTATTGACTCAAGAAACAACAGCACTTGGTAACTCAGGTGTCACATTTCACTCTCAGGTGTCACTGTTCATACTCATTCAGGTATCACCCATGTGTTTGCTCAGGTATCACCCTCAAGTGTCATCTTTGAGTGTTACCCTCTCAGATCACCCTCAGGATTACTCAGGCATGGCCTGCCTGCACAACTGGTAGCTTCATTATTCTCATGGGATTGTTCTACAGGACATTTCTCCTTCCAAGTGTGTTTGATTACCTGGTCTTGCCAATGCAAGCACCAGAACGTCATCTTGCCTTTACAGAGGACTCACTGCCTCATCACATTTCCCAGATTTGGAATTGACATTTTGTTAGACAGTTAATGGCATTTTTTCAGTTTTAAAGATTCACAATTTTTAAGTCATTCCTATACCCATTTTATATAGTCAGAGGTATGCATTCCCAGGAATTTTGATAAACTTGTTTCATGTTTTTATCATTGCCTTGGCTGTACAGTGCCATGTATCCTTGAGCATATCCTTTACCTTTCTGAGCCTGAAACATGTAAATAATGATAGATGATTAGTTTGCATGATGGGGAGAAGGAAATGAGATAACATATATAAAATTTATAGCATGATGCTGGCTCAGTTTTCCACATGTATTACTCTTTTTTTTTTTTTTTTGAGATGGAGTCTTGCTCTGTCGCCAGGCTGGAGTGCAGTAGCGCAATCTCAGCCCATGGCAACTTCTGCCTCCCCAGTTGAAGTGATTCTTCTGCCTCAGTCTCCCAAGTAGCTGAGAATACAGGTGCCTGCCATCACACCCAGCTAATTATTGTATTTTTAGTAGAGACGGAGTGTCACCATGTTGGCCAGGCTGGTCTTGAATTTGTAACCTCGTGATCCACTCACCTCGGCCTCCCAAAGTGCTGGGATTACAGGCATGAGCTACCATGCCCAGCCTTCCACGTGTATTATTAAGTCCCTGAATGATGTTTTCCAGCACCACCACAGTTTTGTTTTTTTTTTTTTTTGAGACAAGAGTCTCACTCTGTCACCTAGGCAGGAGTGCAGTAGTGCAATCACGGTTCACTGCAGCGTCAGCCTCCTGGGCTCAAGCGATTCTGCCACGTCAGCCTTCTGAGTAGCTAGGACCACAGATGTGCACCACCACACCTGGCTAATTTTTTTTTTAATTTTTTGTAGATGTTGCCCAGGTTGTTCTTAAAGTTCCTGGGCTCAAGTGATCCTCTACCTCAGCTTCCCAAAGTGCTGGGATTACAGGCATGAGCAACCAAACTGCGCCCAGTTTTCATTACTTCCTATTGTAGCGGATTCTTATTTTAATATTCACATAACGTGTTATCTCTAGAGAACCTAGATTTAGAAACTTGCCCAACAGAGTTTGGTTAGGAAAGGAGTTTGAGAAGGAGGAGGCAGAGGAAAAGGGGGCCTAGTAGTTTTAAAGGTGACTGCATTAATTTTGCTCACCTCCTAGACTTGCATTTCCCCCAAATAGATTCTCTTTCTCTTTTTCTCTTATCTGCTTCCTTCCTTCCTCTTTTTTTTTTTTTTTTTTTTTTTTTTTGTTTGCATTGGGGAGCCTATGGTATTTCATGTTGATCTTCAAATCTATACTTTTCCATGAAACTCTGATTGTTTTACATTTATGAAAAAAATAGTTTAAGTTTTAGAAGTTTATACAAAGATGTTAGTTCTATCTTTTTGTTTTGTTTTTGAGACGGAGTTTCACTGTGTTGCCCAGGCTGAAGTGCAGTGGCGTGATCTTGACTCACTGCAAACCTCTGCCTCCCGGGTTGAAGCAATTCTTCTGCCTCAGCCTCCTGAGTAGCTGGGATTACAGGTGCTCGCTCCCATGCCTGGCTAATGTTTGTATTTTTAGTACAGACGGGGTTTACCATGTTGGCCAGGCTGGTCTCTAACTCCCAACCTCATGTGATTCATCTTGCCTTGGCCTCCCAAAGTGCTGGGATTACAGGCGTGAGCTACAGGGCCTGGCCTCTTTGGTATCTTTTCAAAAATTAATATTTATTGAGAACTTACCATCTGCCAGTCGTGGTACTAAGCGCTTTATTTATGTATTATCTTTTTTAGTCCTAATAACCTATGTAATTCCTATTTTATTTTTGAGACAAGTATCTAGCTCTGTAGCCTAGGCTGGAATGCAGTGGCACTATCTTGGCTCACTGCAATCTCTATCTCCTGGGTTCAAGTGATTGTCTTGCCTCAGCCTCTCAAGCAGCTGGGATTACAGGTACAGGCCGCCACACCTGGCTAATATTTTTATTTTTAATAGACACAGAGTTTCACCATGTTGGCAAGGCTGGTCTCAAACTCCTGACCTCAGGTGATTCACCTCTCTCGGCCTCCCAAAGTATTGGGAGTACAGGCGTGAGCTACCACACCCAGCTGTAATTCTCATTTTATAGATAAGAAATTGAGACCCTTAAAAGTTAAGTGACTTGCAGAAGTCTGCATAACCGTATGGTAGAGCTGGCATGTGAACCCTGACAACCTGACATCAGATTTCACCCTTTTAACTGCTGTACTTTGGTGGTATGTCATTTACAAAAATGTGATGACTTTGATATTCACAGACTGCCTCATTTTTACTCCTCATAGCTCAGGTGCATTATTACATAGTTTCTGGAAGGCATGACTATAGCAGGCTGTTATTGGAAAAACCTGGACCAAGGGACAGAAATTCCTCATGCCTTCTCTAAAATATATTTAACCAGGAAAGGGCATCTCAACATGTTAGGTCTCTGAGATGCACTCAGAGATACCTAGTACGTTATGGTATACAAGATGCAGTGAAAAACCAAGTTCAAAACTCTGTAACACAGTCTCAAAAGCCAGTCTTTCCTTGACATTCTTGAGGAAAAAACCACAGGGCCACCCTTTGTATTTCCTGTCAGTATCCACATTTGCTTGCAAAGTATGGCCTTGAGGCCTCTCTGAATTCTCACTAGGTCTCAGTGGACCAGCATCATTAGTAACATGATTACTCTCATGTAGAAGAGGATACCTGGCTTCTACTCCTGGCCTGATCATATTCTACCTATGTGACCTTGTATAAATCACTTAGCTTCTCTGTGTTCCTTTTCTTATCATTCAGACATATTGCTTATACAAATGTAAAGGTTTGAGACCTTCCCTGTCTCCTCATAGGATTTGTAAATGACAAAATTAAAAAAAGCAAAAGAGCTGTGAGAAACCTAAAACACTAAAAGGGAATATACCAGAATTTTATAATCTCTAGGATTATGGGAGATATATATGTTCTTCTTTATCCTTTTCCTATAATTTCCAAGTTTTCCACAGTAAGTTTGTCTTTTCTAATAACAGAAAAAAAGAAGTTTGAAAAAAGAACAATTCCAATCTCTGATGATCCATCAGCATTGCACCCCACCCTATGTAAGCATGAAGTGAAAGGGAGAGAGATATGCCAGGGCCAGGAGGTGCATTTAAACTGGGTGGTTCAGTCACAGCCCTGACCTTAAGTGTCTTACCCAGCATCTGAGCTTAGTTAGCAGTGCTTTTTTCTCAATACTTGCCATATCTAGGATACAGGATTATCACTGTAACTCCTACAATTTCATTAGCGTAAAGGTGGTATCCATATAGTTGATGATCTAGCTTTATAAATTAGCAGATTCTTCTCTTTACAAAAGGATTCATCATGTTGTCTCTTTAAATTTTTAGCCAACTTTTTACAAAATGTGTGTGTTTAAATACGATTTTGAATTTTGATTTTACATCTCACATACAGTTAATCTTTAGAAACATACTATTGCTTAGATTATGGAAAAGCTATTTTTATTTAATTAAATTTCTAAAAAGCAACTGCTACTACTTGTTAAGATATTTTATGTCTTATTGTTGAAGTTTGGCTCTGTCAACTTTTGGATTCTTAATTTGGAAACTGTGACCATGTTCAATATGATTTAAATTAAAATTGTGAGATATTGAGAAAAAAATGAAAGGACTTTCTCCTCCTCCTCCTCTCCCTCCCCCTCCCTCCCTCCTTTCTTCTTCATTTTTGAAATGGAGTTTCTCTCTTGTTCCGCAGGCTGGAGTGTAATGGCACAATCTCCAGTCACTGTAACCTCTGCTTCCCGGGTTCAAATGATTCTCCTCCCTCAACCTTCCAAGTAGCTGGGATTACAGGCATGCACCACCACACCTGGCTAATTTTTGTATTTTTAGTAGAGACAGGGCTCTACCATGTTGGCCGGGCTGGTCTCAAACTCCTGACCTCAAGTGATCCACCCACCTGGGCCTCCCAAAGTGCTGGGATTACAGGCATGAGCCACCGCACCCAGCTCTTATTCTTAATTCACTGCAAAATAAATGAATTTATCGTAAGTGCCCCACAGGGTAGTGAAAACCACATGGACTTTGGAGTCAAATATACTGGATGTGGAATTTGGCTCTGCCACACAACAGCTGTTTGACTGTGAACAAATCAACCCAAGTTTGTTCCTCAACTGGAGATGCTGAACAAACTCAGAGGAACAAACTCAGAGGTTCTTAGGAGGAGATACTCTTCATATTCACCTAACATTAGGCTGCTGTGAGGATTCTACAAAAAAAAAAATTTTTTTTAATTTTAAAAGATGAGGTCTTGCTATGTTGCACAAGCTAGGCTTCAACTCTTGGGCTCAAGCGATTTTCACCTTGGCCTTCCAAAGTGCTGGGATTATAGGCATAAGCCACTGTGCCTGGCCTCAAATAATACTGTTTTTTGTTGTTGTTGTTGTTGTTGTTGTTGTTGTGACACAGTCTTGCTTTGTTGCCTAGGCTAGAGTGCAGTGGTGTGATTTTGGTTCACTGCAACCTCTGCCTCCTGGGTTTAAGCAATTATCTTGCCTCAGCTGGGACTACAAGTGCACGCCACCATGCCTGGCTAATTTTTGTATTTTTGTATTTTTAGTAGAGCTAGGGTTTTACCATGTTGGCCAGGCTGGTCTGGAACTCCTGATCTCAGGTGATCCACCCACCTCAGCCTCCCAAAGTGCTGGGATTACAGGCACTTTGTCACTACACCCAGCCAATAAAATATTGTTGACTATAATTACCCTGTTCTCGTATCAAATAGTAGGTCTTAATTCATTCTTTCTATTTTTTTGTACCTATTAACCACCGGCCCCACACTGCCCTTCCCAGCCTCTGTGGTAATCATCCTTCTACTATTTATGTCTATGAGTTCAATTGCTTTGATTTTTAGATGCCACATATAAGTGAGAACATGTGATGTTTGTCTTTCTGCCCAGCTTATTTCCCTTAACATAATGATCTCCAGTTCCATTTATGTTGTTACAAATGACAGGATTTCGTTCTTTTTTATGGCTTAACATAATGATCTCCAGTTCCATTCATGTTGTTACACATGACAGGATTTTGTTCTTTTTTACGGCTGAATGGTACTTCATGTGTATAAGCATATTTTCTGTATCCATTCATCTGTTGATGGACACTTAGGTTGCTTCCAAGTCTTGGCTATTGTGAACAGTGCTGCATGGGAGTGCAGATTGTGTTTATGTTTTATTTTCTGGGACATATCCTTAACTTAAAACTTCAAAAAAAAAAAAAAAACACTAAATCTTACAACCTTTTATTTTATTTAATTTATTAATTTTCCCCCCTGAAACTAATAACCTGATAGTAGGTGATTATTTTTTAAAAGATGGGATTTTTGTCCTCTAGGCTGCCTCAGCCTCCTGCCTGGGACTACAGGTGTGCACCACAGTGCCCAGCTAATTTTTGTAGAGATGGGGATCTCACTATTTGCCCAGGCTGGTCTTGTACTCCTGGGCTCAAGTAATCTCCTGCCTCAGCCTCCCAAAGTGTTGGGACTACAGGCATGAGCCACCATTCCCAGCTTAAATCTTACTACCTTTTAAGTAAAATTTTTACTTTATCATATTTTAAATTTCCAAGTGCTTTGTCTGTTCCCTTTTTTGGTTTGGTGTTCATACTGGTGGCTTTGGCTTTCTATTCATGTTTAAGTATGAGGGACTACAAAAATAATAGTCACAAAGTTTGTGTGTCGGAGGTGTGCTTGCTGATCACTAAGCTTCACCATAGGTTGAAAATTAATTGGCTTTGCAGGGGAAGTCCCCAAAATGTAAACATATGAAGGGCTTGGGAGTTAGAGTTTCTCCAGAGAATTCTGGCTGAGGGCTAATGTTGCAGAACGCTGGCGTGTTGCTTAGGCATAATCCTTTTTTCAGTTCTTTCACTTCACTCTGCCCTACACTGTGCCTGGGGCTCTTAGTGCTTTTTGGTCTCTGGTTCACATTTTCTAGAGACTATACCTTCTGCCTCCTGCACAGGGTAGAGATGAATGGGGAATGTTTCACTGAGGGTTTTACTGCTCTGGTCACTGACTCTGTGTATCTTTGCCTTATCCTAACAGTACCTGGTGCTTCCAGAGTCTGAGCCCCTCTTAGGGGTCCTTATGAGCTGATAGACTGACTCTCCTCTTTCCTACTTAATTAGTTTATAACTTCATTCCTGGCAATTACCATCCCTTCATTATCTTTCCACATTCTAAAGTTTCATTGAAATATATGACACCTATAGTCCCAGTATTTTGGGAGGCCGAGGTGGAAAGATTGTTTGAGTCCAGGACTTTAAGACCAGCCTGGGCAGCATAGTGAGACCCTGTCTCTATTTTTTTAATTTAAAAAAAAAAGAAAAAATATGTTGTCCACTGCTACTCCCTTTCCTTTTATTGGCTTTAAAGGTGTATATGATTTTAATTTTTTTTTTTTTTTTGAGACGGAGTTTCGCGCTCGTTACCCAGGCTGGAGTGCAATGGCGCGATCTCGGCTCATCGCAGCCTCCGCCTCCTGGGTTCAGGCAATTCTCCTGCCTCAGCCTCCTGAGTAGCTGGGATTACAGGCACGCGCCACCATGCCCAGCTAATTTTTTGTATTTTTAGTAGAGACGGGGTTTCACCATGTTGACCAGGATGGTCTCGATCTCTTGACCTCGTGATCCACCCGCCTCGGCCTCCCAAAGTGCTGGGATTACAGGCGTGAGCCACCGCGCCCGGCCCTTAAATTTTTATTTTTAAATTTTTTTTTAATTTATTTTTTTTGAGACAGGATCTTGCTCTGCCATCACAGCTTACTACACCCTCAACCTCCTGGGCTCAAGCAATCCTCCTGCCTCAGCCTTCTGAGTAGCTGAAATTATAGGCATGAGCCACCATGCCCAGCCTAGATAATGTTTTTAAAGTTCTTTTGGCCAGCTGCAGTGTTTCATGCCGGTAATCCACCACTTTAGGGACCAAGGAAAGAGGATTGCTTGAGCTCAGGAGTTCAAGATGACCCTGGGCAACATAGTGAGACCATGTGTCTACAAAAAAATTTTTTTAATTAGCCAGGTGTAGCACTGCACACCTATAGTCCCACCTACTCAGGAGACTGAGGCAGGAATATCTCTCAAACCCAGGAGGTCATGGCTGCAGTGAGCTGTGATCACACCACTGCACTCCAGCTTGGGTGACAGAGCAAGACCCTGTTTCAAAAAAAAAATTTTTTTTTGCGTTTTTTATTCTTAGTAACTAACACTCATACCCCTGTCTAAAATCAGGGTAGCATGTTCTTAAATGACTGTGTTTTCAGTGGCTGCAGGCCAATCCTGAGGCTTCACCTCCCCTGCCCCATTCCATTATAGCCAGAGGACTGCTGTTAGTCTTCACTCCCAGTCTAGGGTGAGTGAGGATTAGTGTCAAGGGAAATCATGGGCTCATAGTAATCACAGTAACTCATCATTTCCATATTTCTACATCAGGCCCGGTCTCCTTTATGACTGCATCTTGGTAAAACAGGTGGATATGATTAGTCATTCTGTGATGCACATTTATGTCCTTTGCCTCAGTTACTAAGATAGATGAGTTTTATGAGACCTTGCTTTGGAGCCAGTTATGCCCTGGGGATTTTAGTTAGGCTAAATCCATCAAAGATAGTAAAAAGAGTATATGAGATCAAGAAGTAAATTAGCTCTTGAGCTATGGAATGTTCTCCCACAAGATTAGTATTTCATATTGTTTTCATTGTCATTGGGTACTAACTAGGTATAATTTAGTGTTTAAGCAGTTTTCCACCTGGACAGAAAAAAAACTGCAGTGCGCTAACAAAATTATATGTCTGCTCTCTACTGCTCTTAGCCAAATCTTAGTAGCCAGAGGATTTTGTTTATTCCTCAGGGAAGTCATCCTATGGATTTTATTTTCAGGTGATCTTAAAGGGCAGCAAGGAGCGCAGCACTGGGGCCACTGGAGTTAATGCAGACTCCTCCCGCTCCCATGCCATCATCCAAATTCAGATAAAAGATTCAGCCAAGAGGACATTTGGCAGGTGAGCTGGAAATATTAGGGAGTTGGTGTGTCTACCTTTCCTTTAATGTGACTTTGAAGTATGTTTTCTCAACAACAGGATTACCCTGCCACCATGGAGTTCTTCATTGCCGGGATACAGAGTAAGAGTTGTTAGCCCTGAAATAAATCATTGTACTAAAGTGCCATCAGTTGATTAACCATGAAGTAATGACCTATTGTTGGTCAACCCTAAGTTATTAAAAGGGACATTGATTGCTTCTAACATGAAAAACAGTTTCAGCAGAGAAATAGTAGGGATTGCATCTCGGAGAGCTTACAAGCCAAAAAAAAGGTGAGGGGAGAAGATTAATTCATTCTTCTTGAAAGAAGCCATAAGACAATTGGATACATTCATTGCTTCTCTGGTGCTATCTTAGCAAATACTCTGCCATACTGATGGATGAGCCTATCTCATCTCTGAGTAATGAGTGTTTTTCTTTTCTTTTCCTTTTTTTTCTTTTTTTGCTGGAATGCTGTTCACAAAAGTTTCTATATAATTACCTAAGTGGTCACTTAAGTGATTAGCATTGTGGTCATTTAGCCTTTAGCCTTTTGGGAAGAATGTTTTATCAATTTTAGTCATACTTTCTCATAAATAATTAAAACCAATAGATGTGTTTGAGTGGACAGTACCAGCATCAACTGACAGATCAGAATCTCATGATACTCTTGGAAAGCTGACACTTATGTTTGTTTGTTTGTAAGATAGGGTTTCGCTCTGTTACCCAGGCTGGAGTGTACTGGCATGATTATAGTTTACTGCAGACTGGAACTCCTGGGCCCAAGTAGTCCTCCTGCCTCATCCTCCTGAGTAACTGGGACTATAGGTGTGCACCACCACACCTAGCTGATGTGTGTGTGTGTGTGTGTGTGTGTGTGTGTGTGTGTGTAGACAGGGTTTCTGTATTTTGCCCAGGCTGGTCTCGAATGCCTAGGCTCAAGAGATCCTCTCGCCGTATCCTCCCAAAGTGCTAAGATTACAGGTGTCAGCCACCGTCAGCCTACCAGCTAATTTTTACAGTTTTTTAAGGGATGGGGTCTTGCTGTGTTGCTTAGGTCTAGAGCTCCTGGCCTCAAGCAGTTCTCTGCCTCAGCCTCCATGTAGCTGGGTTTATAGGTGTGAGCCACCATACCCAGCTCAGTAATATATTTTCTTTCCAGGGGATGGGCCAATGTTAATTTCTTCCAGAGGTCACAGAATGCTGACTGATACAAAAATAAAGCTTCACAGAAGTCACTCCTGCTGTGTCTTTTCTCTAGGATCTCTTTTATTGACTTGGCTGGCAGTGAAAGAGCAGCAGATGCAAGGGGCTCAGATAGACAGACAAAGATGGAAGGTGCAGAAATAAATCAGAGTCTACTGGCTGTAAGTAGTTCAAAATCTTTAATCTAAAAATCCTTCATGAAAGACTTTGCCTGTTACATACAGGCAGAGTGGATGAATGTGGGCAGCAAAGCAACTGCCCTGTTCTTATATGGTAATGGAATGCCAGGGTTGGAGACAGAGGCTGACCAGACAGACTCACACTTCTAGGCCACTCTTCTCTTCTCTCCTTGCTTTCTTTTCCCCTGGTCGATCCATGCCAATTAGGAACAGAAATATTTCTGCAGTTGCTGAATTGGTAACTCCGCTAAGCTTTCTCTCTAAGCTTTAAAATTATATTAATTTTTTAAACATAGAAAAGTAGAACAAATGGTATAATGATCTCCCATATACCCATATACCTGTCAGATTCAACAGACTCAACAGTTACCAACATATGAAAAAATCTAACCAACCCCTTCCCTCCCCCGGTTAGATTATTTTTTAAATACAATCCGGCCAGTGTGGTGGCTCACACCTGTAATCCCAGCACTTTGGGAGGCCGAAGCAGGCAGATAACTTGAGGTCAGGAGTTTAAGATGAGACTGTACAACATGGTGAAACTCCATCTCTACTAAAAGTACAAAAATTAGCCAGGTGTGGTGGCGCATGCCTGTAATCCCAGCTACTCAGGAGGCTGGGGCAGGAAAATCACTTGAACCTGGGAGGTGGAAGTTGCAGTGACCTGAGATCGTGCCATTGCACTCCAGCCTAACTGACAGAGTGAGACTCAATCTAAAAAA
>NW_016107464.1:667852-670033 GCF_001604975.1 Cebus imitator | reverse complement strand
AAAAAAAAAAAAAAAAAAAAAGAAAAAAAAAAGAAAGAAAATCCTTGTCATCATGTCATTTATTCCTTAAATATTTTATATATATCAGCTGGGCACAGTGGCTTATGCCTGTACTTGAGGTAGATCAGCCTGGCCAACATTGTGAAACCTTGTCTCTACTAAAAATACCAAAAATTAATTGGGCATGATGGCAAGCTCTTATAATCCCAGCTACTCAGGAGGCTGAGGCAGGAGAATCTCTTGAACCCAGGAGGTGGAGGTTGCAGTGAGCCAAGATCATGCCACTATACTCCAGCCTGGGTGACAGAGCAAGACTCCATCTCAAAAAAAAATTTTTTTATATATCTCAAAGAGATACTCTTATTTTTTTAATATAGTTATAATGTCATTATCATACCTAAAGAAGTAATTATTATCCAGTAAGTATTATAATTTATCTAATTGTCCCATAAATGTCTTTTTATAGTTAACTTGTTCAAATCAAGATGCAAATAAAATCCTATGTGAGTTCTTACTCCCTCTTTCATTTTTTCTGTATCAGTGTATTGGTTGAAGGAAACTGGGTCATTGGCCTGTAAGCTTTGCCACAGTCTGGACTTGGCCACCTGCATCCTTTTGTTGATGTTTAACATGACATTCTGTCCTTTATGTTTCCTGTCAGGCAACTAAGCTCTAGAGCTGTGGTGTTCACTGTGGTAGCCACCAGTCACATGTGGCAACTGAGCACTTGAAATGTGGCTGGTCTGAATTAAGATGTGCTAAAGTGTAAAATACACACTGGATTTTGATTACCAGAAAAGCTTGTAGAATATCTCATTTATTTTTTTTCATATTAACTACATGCTGAAATAGTATTTTGGATATATTGAGTTAAATAAAATACATAATCAACATTAATTTTATCTGTTTTTTAAAAATATGACTATTAGAAATTTAGAATTACATATGTGGTTTGCATTTATGGCTCACATATTTTTATTGGGACACTGCTGAATTAGAGATGTGATCAGATTTAGGTTCTATTTTTTTTTTTTTTTTTTTTTTTGGCAAAAACAATTCATAGGTAGTTCTTAGACTTCCTATACCAATACATTAGGAGATAGAGAATGTCTGGTTGTCTCTTTTTGTGATTTTAGATTGAAAAGAGATTCAAGTGTTGTCAGCCTAATTCTTCTATTTTAAAGTTTCCTTTCAGCCTTTATTTTGTTTTATTTATTTTTACTTTGTTTTTCCCTTAGCCTCTAAGTTAAGGACACACCCTTCAGCCATTTTTAACCTAAGAATTTTATCAGCCATTAATGAATCTCATCTATATGTATTATTTTATTAAGAGTTTCAGAAAGATGATATTCTAATTCTAATATTTCTTCTGTATGTATTAGCTGAAAAGAAGAATTTTTCCTCAACTATCTGATTATCCCGACATACAGTTTGTAGTGGAAGCAAGATGATTCTTTAACTTTATTCGCCACTTTTCAGAAGTAGTTGGTGTTCTTGTTACCTAAGCATAACATAAGTTAGTTAGTTTGTTGTTGTTTACTTTTTTGTATTATTATAAACTAATTGAAATCATTATATATATATATATGTGTGTGTGTGTGTGTGTGTGTGTGTGTATGTATGTATGTATTTCTGCTTAAATTCCACATATATGGCCAATAGGAGCTGTTTCAAGAATGTTCCTGTGTCTTTTTGACACAAGCCCATTCATTCTTGATAGCTTCCTGGCTTTCTGATATGACAAGAGCCTATGTTCTAGGCTCATTTTGTACATTTCCCTCCCTAGACATCAAATCAGCCATTTCTTCAATGAGCCTTGGTTTCTTTGAGAAGGAAATGGTATTTAGTGACCTCAGTCTATGTGCTAGGGGTGCTTATCACTACTGGGTTAGTCCTGCTTCTGAGCCTTTTCAATTAACAGAGCTAAAAAATAAGGTGTTATTTTTTGTTTTGAAAGAGAAAAATGTATGTGGGATTCATAGTGATAAATTAGTTTAAAATTAAGATTGCAGGCCAGGCCCAGTGGTTCACACATACAATCCCAGCACTTTGGGCGGTCAAGGTGGACAGATTACTCCAAGCCCAGGAGTTTGAGACCAGCTTGAGCAACATAATGAGACCCCCACCTCTGCAAAAAATTTAAAAATTAACTGGGCATGGTGGCACATGTGTGTAGTGACA
>NW_016107464.1:662724-666927 GCF_001604975.1 Cebus imitator | reverse complement strand
TGCAATGGCGCGATCTTGGCTCACCGCAACCTCCGCCTCCTGGGTTCAGGCAATTCTCCTGCCTCAGCCTCCTGAGTAGCTGGGATTACAGGCACGTGCCACCATGCCCAGCTGATTTTTTGTATTTTTAGTAGAGACGGGGTTTCACCATGTTGACCAGGATGGTCTCGATCTCTTGACTTTGTGATCCACCCCCCCTCAGCCTCCCAAAGTGCTGGGATTACAGGCGTGAGCCACCACACCGGGCCCAGAGAAGTATAGTTTCTATCCCTGTACTCTCAACCTTGTTACCTTCCTCCCCTTTTATAATCATTTTTCTGTCTCTCTCTGTGTGCACTCACCTTTTTTCTTAGAAAAAAATGTTAACATACTCTCAACTCTGTTTTGCACTTTGCTTTTGTCACTTAACGATATCCTCAAGATCACTCCATGACTGTATATAGAGCTCTTCCTCATTCCTTTTTCTAGCTGCCTATGCTGCCTTATGCCCCACCACATTATTTACTTTTTTTTTTTTTTTTTTTTTTTTTTGAGACAGAGTCTCACTCTGTTGCTCAGGTTTTTTTTCAGAACTGAAGTCTCCAGCTAGGTACATTCTTTCCAGACCTCGTGAGGGATAAGTTGGGAGGGTGAGAGAGAGAGCCAACATCTTTTTATTTAAAAAAAAAAATGCTTATAGAGATTGGTGGCCACACTTGAATTTGAGTCTGTGAAGGGCAGAGTTTGATTATTTATTCATCCCTAGTGGAGAATCTTTCCAGTGGTAAAGTTAGGGAATACTGGATAGATTTTTAATAAAAGAGGAAATTTCTGCTGGACGAGGTGACTCACGCTTGTAATCCCAGCACTTTGCAAGGCCAAGGTGGGCGGATCATGAGGTCAGGAGTTTGAGACCAACCAGACCAACATGGTGAAACCCCATCTCTACTAGAAAAATATATAAAAATTAGTTGGGCGTGGTGGTACATGCCTGTAATCCCAGCTACTTAGGAGGCTGAGGCAGGAGAATCGCTTGAATGTGGGAGGTGGAGGTTGCAGTGAACCAAGATCATGCCACTGCATTCCAGCCTGGGTAACAGAGTGAGACTCTGTCTCAAAAAAAATAAAATAAGTAAATAAATAAAAGAGGAAATTTCCTCACACCTATTTATACCCCACAGCTTCTTGGATAGAGGTAGGGCAGTTTCGGGCAGCTATGGCTGCTGCTAAGAATAGCCATAGCACACTCTTGAGGCAAACTGCCTATTCTTGGTGGACTCCCACCACCGGCACTTCCAAGGGATTGCTTCCACTTTCTTCCCTCCTTTCTTGTTTTTGTTTTTGTTTTTGAGACGGAGTCTCACTCTGTCACCCAGGCTGGAGTGTGGTAGCGTGATCTCACATCACTGCAACTTCCACTTCCCAGGTTCAAGCTTTGCTCCTTTCTCAGCCTCCTAAATAATTGGGATTACAGGCGCATGCCACCATACCGGGCTGATTATTATTATTATTATTATTATTATTATTTGTATTCTTAGTAGAGACAGACGGGGTTTTACCATGTTGGCGAAGCTGGTCTCGATCTCCTGGCCTCAAATGATCCACCCACCTTGGCCTCCCAAAGTGCTGGGATTACAGGCATTAGCCACCGCGCCTGGCTCCTTTTCTTTTCTTTTACTATCTTTTAACTTAGATCCATCACTCAGAAATAGAAGGTCTCTCCTCCTCATCTTGCCCCCTGCAACTCCCATAACTGTTTCTGATGGGAGTGTTTCCCCTGGATATGTGGTCCACATATCCAAATCTCTGATGTCCTCAGTCATGTCCAGTGAGCGCTTCTCACTGAGGGGTACACGCAGGAGCAAGTAACATTCTTTTGCCTTTGGGCCATAGACCTTGCTGTTTTTAAATGAAGGGGTTGATTGGATGTGTATAGTCAAAGTGCTGGCTGTAATCCCAGCACTCTGGGATGCTGAAGCAGGAGAATCATGTGAGGCCAGGAGTTTGAGATCAGCCTGGGCAACGTACAGAGACCCCATCTCTACAAAAAAAAAAAAAAGAAGAAGAAAAAATAAATAAAATGAGGGGGTATGCCTAGGTGATTTCTCAGTTTCCTCCTAGTTCTGACTCTGGAATTTCTTCTACCCCATTCAGATAGTTTATATCTGAATCTATACTTGAATCTACACCAACAGATGTATCTGTGTGAGCAGGGAGCGGGGAAGTGGATATAGATATTTTGTCTACTTAAGTACATCAACAGTTGAGAAGAGTGTGAGGAGAGAAAAGGAGCCAACGAGTCAGAACTACCACTACAGGAGCTTGAACTCTGGGACCTGAGGGTAGGTCCCAGGGTCTGTGTGTTCCCCACCATCAATGCAGAGCCAATCCTAGGATCCCAGCCTCTAAGCTGAGAGGCCTTCAGCTAGGCTGCACAGGATGGTGTTTCCCAATCTAGCTTGGTTTCTCTTGTTGAATGGAAACTACAGGCCGTTTTGACTTCCTTTGGGAGGATTGCCTGAGTGTGTTTTATTGAAGAAAAACAAGCTCCCTCTGGAGGTGGCATCAGATCTGTTACTCTTTCTTTGCATGTGATCTTTGATGTGCTTGTTCTCTCACTTTGCAGCTGAAGGAATGTATCCGAGCACTGGATCAGGAACACACCCATACTCCCTTCAGGCAAAGCAAACTAACTCAGGTAAAGTTAAATGCAAGCCTTGAGTTTGTTCTGATTCATTCATTTCTTCCTTATTTCATGTATGTGTTCATTCAGCCGAGCATCCACTGTCAGTAAAGACATGATGCTGAGCACAGTGGAGAAAAGAGAAGGAGAAGAAAAAGGAGTCACATTCCTTCCAGGAACTCTGTCTACAAGCTGAGTATCTTTAATCTGAAAATCTGAAATGCTTCAAAAATCAAAACTTTTTTGTTGTTGTTGTTGAGACAGGGTTTTGCCCTGTCACCCAGGCTGGAGTGCAGTGGTGTGATCTTGGCTCACTGCAGCCTCTGGCTCCCAGGCTCAAGCAATCCTCCCTCAGCCTCCCGGGCAGCTGGGACTACAGGTGCACGCCATCATGCCTGGCTAATTTTTTGTTTTTGTTTTTTGTAGAGACGGGGTTTCACCATGTTGCCTAGCTTGGCCTTGAACTCCTGAGCTCAAACGATCTGCCCTCCTCAGCCTTCCAAAATGCTGAAATTACAGATGTAAGCCGCCATGCCTGGCCAAAATTAAAAACTTTTCGAGTGCCATGATGCTGAAAGGATTTCAGATTTTTGGATTAGGGATGTTCAACCAGAAGGAAAATGAAAATATAACAAAATAAGAAAAAAAAAAAAAAAAAAAAAAAAAACCCTGAAATCCAAAACACTTCTCTTCCCAAGCATTTCAGATAAGGGATACTCAGCCTATAATAGAACTTTAGAAAGGGGCAGACTCAGGGAGAGATATCTGCAGTTTGGGGCAGTAGGGGTTCCTAGGGGACAACAATGCTGTTCTGGTCACCACCTTTCTATTTTCAGTGTATGGTAACTCTGGGCAGGGCAGAGTGGCTCATGCCTGTAATCCCAGCACTTTGGGAAGCCAAGGCAAGAGGATTGCTTGAGTCCAGGAGTTCCAGACCAACCCGAACCACATAGGGAGACCTCATCTCTACAAAAAATTAAAAAATTAACTGGGTGTGGTGGTTCGTGACTGTGTTCCCAGCTACTTTTGGGAGGCTGAGGCAAGAGGATCAGTCAAGCCTCAGAGGTTAAGGCTGCAGTGAATTGCGATCACGCCACTACAGTCTGAGTGACAAAATGAGACCTCGTCTTAGAAAAGAAAATGTTGAATTAGTGGAGTCTCTGAGCTTTTGCATTGAATAGAGTGGTGTAGCTGTACTTGCTACTTTCTTGGCTCTAAGACTTAGACCACTGTTTTGGCACAAAAAAAGAATGGCTTCAGGCAGTTAAAATGAATGGGCTAGATTTTCTACATGTACTGATAGGAAAGATGACCAGGATCTATTGTGATGTGAAAAAAGCAAGGTGTAGAATAAGGTAATAATGTGATTGCCTATGTGATTTCTATTATTACGTAGCCAAACAGGGAAAAACGTTTAAAAAGATGCAGAAGAGGCCGGGCGCAGTGGCTCACGCCTGTAATCCCAGCACTTTGGGAGGCCGAGGCGGGTGGATCACGAGGTCAAGAGATCGAGACCATCCTGGTCAACATGGTGAAACCCC
>NW_016107464.1:640946-662215 GCF_001604975.1 Cebus imitator | reverse complement strand
ATATTGAAAAGTAAAAGGAAATTAGCCTGAAAAACATCTCAAAAAAAAAAAAAAAAAAAGATGCAGAAGAAACAGCATTGGATCTCTTTGGAAGTAACAATGGGAATAAAGGTGAAACTGCAGCTTTTCATGTTAGAAGTTCATGTATTGTATGACCATTAAATGTTTTTATCATTTTTAAAATGTGCAACAAGGAAAAAAACACTACACAGAAAAATTACATAAATGTTAACTATGATTATTCTTAGTGGAACAAATAAGAGTTTTTTTGTTTTGTTTTTCTGTCATGAAAATGTGCGTTTATTAACAGAAAACACCAATAGATGTTAAATCAGCATTCATAATGGCTGCGGAAGAGTGGCCCGGGAGGGTCTACCTAGGTGTAAACAGCTGTGAAGACAGTTGTGGGTGCCCTGAGTTCTTTTTCACCTTTGTGTTGTGTGCACAGTGGAGAACAGGCAAGGTAGAGGGATGTCTAGGAGAAGATCTTTTTGTATGCTGCAGGATGAAGCCAGCCCCGCAGGTGGGCAGTTTTACTCTGTGCAGCTAGGGTAGCAGTTCCCTGGGACCTGGGCAGAACCTGTAAGAACGTAACAATCAGAGTTGTTGATCTATGAGTTAGGTCTTCTCAAACATGATTTTAACCAAGGACACAGGAAACCTACTTATAGGTGGTTAGTCCTGATTCTGACATTGACTCTTATTTTTTATTTATTTATTTTTGAAAGGAGTCTTGCTCTGTTGCCCAGGCTGGAGTACAGTGGTGTGATCTCGGCTCACTGCAACCTCCACCTCCTGGGTTCAGGCAGTTCTCCTGCCTCACCCTCCCAAGTAGCTGGGACTACAGGTGTGCGCCACCATGCACATCTGATTTTTGTATTTTTAGTAGAGATGGGGTTTCGCCATGTTGGCAAGGCTGATCTTGAATTCCTGACCTCAGGTGATCCACCTTCCTTGGCCTCCCAAAGTGGTGGGATTACAGGCATGAGCCACCACGCCCAGCTAGCTCTCTTGTTTTTTAAGACAAGCTCCCCATTCCAAGAAAATGTTTCCTTTTAATTAAAACATAATAATTCCAACTGTACATACAAGTATAAAGAAGAAAATAAAAGGTAACTTAAAATCCCAGACCTCAGTGATAACCACTGCCACATTAGCGAACTTCCTTTTAGTCATCTCTCCACCATGTAGACTCATATGGATCCGCTTACAGAGCTATGGAATCATATACCTTTTTCCCTCAAAGATACAAGCTTTAGATACTTTTCTGTGTTCCTAAGTACAGGTATAATCATTTTTAATGGTTTAATTATATTCAGTGTATATTTTGCTCCCTGTTTATAAATACCTAGATTATTACTAAATATTACTATTATATATAATGTAATGAATGTCATATATAGCTTTTTTTGGTCAATCGAGCAATTACCTCCTTAGAACAAAGTCCTGCAAATGTGATTGCCATACCAAGAGTATACATACTTTTTCCTGTTTTGTTTTGTTTTGTTTTGTTTTTTTGAGACAGGTTTTTGCTATGTTGCCCAGACTAGTCTCAAACTCCTGGGCTCAAGCAACCCTCCTGCCTTAGCCTTCTGAGTAGCTGGGACTACAGGTGAGTGCCACTGTGCCTGGCTTTTTTTTACATTTTGATATATATTGCCAAACTGCCCTCTGGAAAGCTTGACCAGTTCATGGTACATGGCAGTGTAGAAGAGTACCCGTTTCCCTGGACCCTTATCAGGGAAGAGCATCATTAGTCTCTTAATCTTAGGAGTTAAAAATATTGTTTTTTTAAAATGGTTTGTTTGCATTTTTTGGATTGGTGATGTGGTGAGTACCTTCTTCTGTTTATTGGCCATTTGTATTTCTTCTTTTGTGAATTTACATTTTTGTGGACAGAAGGGAACTATGGCCCAGCATCCTGCACCTAGTAAGTAGTCAATATGGATTTTGTTAATTGACTTCATTCACTGACTTCCTTCTGTTTTGCACAGGTCCTGAAGGACTCTTTCATTGGCAATGCCAAAACCTGCATGATTGCCAACATCTCACCAAGCCACACGGCCACTGAACACACGCTGAATACCTTGCGCTATGCTGATCGGTAAGTCGGCTACCAGATGGCAGGTTGTGTGTAAGTGTGCATGTGCGTGAGCATGGGTGTACAAGCGGGTGTTTGCACATGCATACACGTCTCTCCCACTCACACAAACATAGGGATCTGACCTTGAGCACCACAGCCTTGTTCTTGGCAATTAGTCATTTGAAGACTGTGACCTGGTAGGCCCTTTCACTTTGCAAGCATGACAAGAGGAAGATGACACATTCCCTGTTCAGGAGTTGACTCCATCAGTGGCTTTTAATGGCTAAGGGGAAGTGAAATTAACGGGTGGAAGGCTCAGTGATGTTTTCTTCCTTCTGGCATCAGCCTGAATTGTAAGAAATAGAAGACATTACTTGTCAAGGCAGAATCACTTAGAGCTATGTATATCCAGAAGGGCCCAGCCCAGACATGTTACTAGAGGATAAACTGAGGCTGAGAGAAGGGTAGGTCTTTCCAAAGGCTCACTCAGAGTTGATGTCAGAGCCAGCAACTCTGCCTTCCTGGCCAGGCCTCTTTCCAGGTGACTGTGATATCTGCTGGGGTCCCTTCTATCTCTAACTCTGTGGTCACATGTGCCTCTCCCAGTAGGTAAGACATTTTTGATTGCCATGACTGGGAAGAAGTGCTACTGGCATCTTGTGAGCAGAAGCCAGGGATGCTGCCAAACATATTTTAAGATATAATTATCTGGTACAAAATGTCAATAGTGCTAAGGTTCAGAAACCCTGGGAATAAACAAGTCATTTTTCCCTTAATGGAATGAGCACAAGCCTGTGTATTTCTGGAGGTTTTGCTTCCTAAAGATTTAAGGGAACTCATTTTCCCAGAGAAGCATTAAAGGGGTGGTTTGCAGAAAAAGAGGACTCTGTGGAATTGCAGGTAAGTGGTGGACAAAAACTCCTGAGTTGGCCCCTCTCCAGGAAGCATAGTGTGGGCTCTGCATGAACACAGTGCACTTCTGAGATTGGCATCTCTGGCCTGTCCCTTACGTGGGCTGTGGTGATTTCCAAAAGCCTTCTTCTGATCATGGAATGTTGGGTGCATACTGATATCCTCAGAGAAGACACTGCTGGTTTTCATTTGTTTGTTTTCTAAAGACAGAGTCTCACCCTGTCACCCAGGCTGGAGTCCAATAGTGCGATCATGGCTCACTGCAGCCTTGAACTCCAGGACTCAAGCAATCCTCCCTGCCTCACCCTTCCCAGTAGCTGGGACTACAGGTACACACCACCTTGCCCGGCTAATTTTTTTATTTTTAGTAGAGACAAGGTCTTGCTATGTTTCCCAGGTTGGTCTTAACTCCTGGGCTCAAACGATCCTCCTGCCTCGACCTCCCAAAGTGCCGAGATTACAGATGTGAGCCACCACAACCAGCCAACACTGCTCTTTTTCATTCGGGTACAGAGGGGAATCTCATGCTGAAACAGAGTTCCCTTTTCCTCTTATTCTATCCCAGATAAAGAAATAACTCTCAATCCTTGTAATACTTTTCTTTGGTTTTTGTTTTCCCAGAAAGCTATAGAAAAGGAATTGCAGGATATGTGAAAATACACATTTAACATAAAATGATTATTTACAGGGTCAAAGAACTAAAGAAAGGCATTAAGTGTTGCACTTCAGCAAGCAGTCGAAATTGGACATCTGGAAACTCCTCTCCAAAACGAATTCAGAGCTCCCCTGTGGCCTTGCCAGGGGACAAATGCTCTCCCAAAAAAGTCAAGCTGGGACTTCAGCAGTCACTCACAGTGGCAGCCCCTGGCTCCATGAGAGGGAAGGCCTATCCTCTGACAAGCCACCCACCTAACATTCCTTTTACTTCTGCACCTAAGGTCTCTGGTAAAAGGGGTGGCTCCAGAGGGAGTCCTTCACAAGAGTGGGTCATTCATACTAGCCCTGTCAAAGGAACCATGCGGTCTGGACATTTGGCCAAAAAAAAGGCAGAAGAGTCAGCACTAGTGTGCTCTGAAAAAAATCGCATAGGCAGCAAAACTGGGGGAAGCAAGGCCTCAGGCCCAGGGGAAGGCCTAGTGCGTGGTAAGCTGTCTACCAAGTGCAAGAAAGTGCAGACCGTGCAGCCAGTACAGAAGCAGCTTGTGTCGCGAGGTGAGCTCTCCTTTTGCAACACCCACCACAGAGCAGAGCACAGTCAAGACAGCCAGAGGGGCACGCCTGCCAGGCCTGCCTCTGAAGCTTGGACAAACATCCCGCCACATCAGAAGGAGAGGGAGGAACATTTGCGTTTCTATCACCAGCAGTTCCAACAGCCACCTCTCCTCCAACAGAAGTTAAAATACCAACCGCTGAAAAGGTCTTTATGCCAGTCCAAGCCCCCAGAGGGTCAGCTCACAAACGAGACTTCCCCTCTGTTCCACTCTTACTCTGAAAACCATGATGGAGCCCAAGTAGAGGACCTTGATGACAGTGATTTCAGTGAAGATTCTTTTTCACACGTCTCTAGTCAGAGGACCACAAAGCAAAGGAATACCCTGGAGAATAGCGAAGACTCATTCTTCCTGCACCAGACGTGGGGGCAGGGTCCTGAGAAGCAGGTGGCAGAAAGACAGCAGAGTCTGTTTTCTTGCCCCAGGACAGAAGGTGACAAGAAAGGTCTAACTAAAAGCTGGGTGTACTCCAGGGACCCCATAAACCACAGAAGAGCAGCACTCGATCACAGCTGCAGCCCAAGTAAGGTGCCCGTAGACTGGAGCAGAGAGTACTCTACCTCAGGGCCTTCTCCCAGAGACAGCCTGGCAGAGAAGCCTTACCGTTCACAGGTAGATTTCATATATAGCCAGGAAAGAGGTGGAGGCTCTTCCTTTGATCTCAGACAGGATGCCTCCCAAAGTGAGACTTCTGGGCAGAGAGAGGGCAACTTTCCATCCCCAGAGGAAGATGGTTTCACTTTCTCACTGCCCCACATGGCAGTTCCTGGATCCCCAGACCAAAGAGACACAGTCACCACACCTCTGAGAGAAGTCAGCATAGACAGCCCAATCCAGGTGATCAGCACTGTGAAAAACAGTCATCCTGTCCCAGGAGAGGACCCTAGGGGGCAGTTAGGCACGCATGCTGAATATGCTGGACTCATGGCTCCCCTCACCATGTCCCTCCTGGAGAACCCAGATGACGAAGGCTCACCTCCCTTGGAGCAGCTGGTCCGGGATGGGGCTATGCACAGTCTAGTGGCAGAGAGCACCGGGGGCCCAATTGTGGGCCACACAGTGCCATCTGGTGATCAAGAGGCAGCCTTGCCAGTGTCTTCAGCAACTGGGCACCTGTGGCTGTCCTCATCTCCCCCTGATAATAAGCCTGGCTGTGATCTTCCAGCTCTGTCCCCATCACCCATCCGTCAGCACCCAGCTGACAAGCTGCCCGGCAGGGAGGCAGACCTGGGAGAGACCTGCCAGAGCAGAGAGACTGCACTTTTCTCCCACGAACATGTGGGTAGTGAGCAGTATGATGCTGATGCAGAGGAGATGGGGCTGGATGGCTCCTGGGGTTTCCCAGGAAAGCCCTTCTCTACCATATGTACAGGGGTACCTCATTCTGGACCTACACTCACCCCACAAACAAGAAGTAGTGATGTGGCTGACCAGCTCAGGGCCCAGAGGAGAAAACATCCTACAAGGCTTGGTTGGCAGATTGGTTTGTCCACAGACCCCATCAAGTTGCCCTGCAACAATGAGAATGTCACATGGCTCAAACCCAGGCTGATGTCAAGGTGCTTAGCAAGGCCAGGTTCTCCCCTGGCCCCTAGCTGCTCTCCGAAGACTGCAGGGACACTCCATCAGCCCACCCTGGAACAAGCACAGTAAGTTGGACACGTTCCTAAGACTTGAGCCCCTTTGGCACCCACTTTCCTCTCCAGCTTACTGTTTTGTCATGGACAAAGAGAAGGCCATTCAGGGGTACACAGGTGAGCTAGTCTGCTTCTAGCTCCAACCCTCTGCTTTGGTCCCAGGCCCTCTACAGGAAGTAGAAATGATAGACCAGGCAATAGGCACCATCTTGTGCCAAGTATGCCAGCTGCAGTCACAGCCTTGAGAGCCTTTCTGTAGGGAAACTGTGGGAAATGGGCAGCTCCTGTGGAAGAGCAGCAGCACCCAGCCCTGCCCTTCAGTACAGCTGGGGAGCCTGTCTCCTTCCCTGTATCTCGTTGGTACTCGTATTAAGCTGGCCCTGGTCAAAACCTTAACCATTTTCAGCAGAGGCAGCTCTCAGCTTAGAAATGACATCAGCTCCAGAAAGTTGCCCAGGAGAGGATGGGAGGCCAGGAGAATCACGGTGTTCTCTCTGGTGTTCCCAGGCAGGTGGTCATGCGAGCACACCAGGAACAGCTGGATGAAATGGCTGAGCTTGGCTTCAAGGAGGAGACACTGATGAGCCAGCTGGGTTCTAATGTAAGTAGCCCTGACTGGACACTCACTGGCTGTTGGGAATTAGCCTGCAGCTAATTTGATGGTCATCCTTGTTTGCTGTGGCTGTGTGGGGAAAGGGTCTGCTGGCACACACTAACTCTGACTGAGGCCTTGAGCCTCCTCTTGCCACACCTTTGAGTCAGCTTGAGTAAAGGTTCAGGTGGAAGATGGTGCAACACGCACTATTCCCAAGCCAAAATGTTTCCAGCCTCTATCCTCAGCTGCTCTGCCTTCCTGGTGGTTTGTTGGGGCTCCTCCCTGTGACTAACAGTGACCAGTCTGCTGCCTACCACATGTAGTTATTCCTACCAAATACCCTTCTGCCCTACAAAATACTCCCCTACTTGGAAAGTGTCTCAAATGCAGAGAAGTGGGCCCCCACCCTGTGCCATAGAAACTATCCTATGTGTTCTCCCACTGGGAGAGTAGCCTGGGTTCTAAAACTTTCCTGCAAGAGGAGGGACTAGAAAAGCAGATCTGGCAGAGCGCCAGCAAGAGCAAAAGCTGCATGTGTCCCTTGTTTCCTTCTCAGGATTTTGAAGATTTTGTGACCCAGCTGGATGAAATCATGGTTCTGAAATCCAAATGCATCCAGAGTCTGAGAAGCCAGCTGCAGCTCTATCTCACCTGCCATGGGCCCACCGCAGCCCCTGAGGGAACAGTGCCATCTTAGAGCCAGATCCTGTACTGAGAGGGCAGAGGCCCTGCAGGAGCCTGTGCTGGAATCTCAGGGGCTGGAGGAGGCTTTGCCAGGTCCTCCCTGCAAACACCAGAACCCACATGCTGGTCCTGCCTGTGCCAGCCTCACCCCAGCCCCACGTGGCCTCGGATAGGACCCACCCTCTCCCTCAGGGCCAGGCCCCTGTCCCTCCTCAGTTCCAAGCATAGGAGCACCTCCAAGAAAGGGTGGGCCAGGCTGAAGAACCTAACGCCTTTCCCTTGGGCCTAGAGAATTTGCTTAACTGACCCCTTGCCTGTGGGAACATATTTGGGTCTAATAACCCTGAAGATGTTTCTAACTTTGGGGATCAGAGGATGGGGTAGTCAGTGGTAACCTGGAGGTTAGAAGTCACAAGACAAAGAAGGCAACAGGCTGAGCCCAGAGGCTTCACCAGCTGAATTCTGTGCCTAACTTAGAAGGCTAAACACTGGCCCAAACTAAAACCTGGTGCTAGTGGGACCAGTGGGGTGAGCTCTGTCCCTTCAGCCCTTAGAAACTGAATTTGGGATTTAGTGTTTTTGAAAATGTAAATTGGACAAACCTTGACTTGATGTATCACAGCAGCAGATGTGGGGTAGGCCTTATGCTTACAGCTCCCTTCCCTTCCTGCAATCCAGTTTTGATACAGGATGCCTGTGTCACACATCTTTCTCCTCTGACTTTTGCGGGCGTGAAAGGCCTCTGTACAATGCCCGATACTCTCATGCTTCCATGGCAGCTCCTGTCTGGGACACCTCAGTCCTGGGGCACCTCACAGAATAGTCCATTTCCTAGCCTGGCCCTCATCTAGGACACGCTGCCCAGCCACCCTGCCTCTCAGGGGCCTGAGCTGGGAACCTTGGCACAGAGTGCTCTGTTCAACAGCCTGGGGCCTCTGAAACAGAATTCATACACACAAGCCTTCAGCCAATTTCTGCCTACTGTGTATATCTTTTTAGCAGGAAGCAGCTCAGTTTCAGTGAAGACAAAGTAGCCTCCAGGTGCCAGTTACTTTAAAGCCACCCTAAGTCAAATGGAGATTCATGAGTCACAGCCTTGGCCTAAATGCCTATTATTATGTGAACTTTTATTTCTTTCAGATAAAGGATAACTTTTTAAGGTTTTAAAAGGAGGGCTTAATTAAAAGGCCAAGAGAAGGGTTAAATGGCCCTTGGGACTAGCACCGTGGCCCAGCTGCCCTTTGTCAGACTGACACTCCCTCATCTGACCGCCAGAGGGCATCCTTATTGGTGTTTCCCAACCCCGGGACGCTGCAGCCCCTCCTCACATGATCACTAAAAACCTTAAAAGATCCAATCCAGCCAAAAGCTGAAGTGGGACAACGGCACCATATAAAAGACAAGAACACTTACTTTAGGAATGAACCCCATTCTATCATATACAACAGCACCACTGAGAGCTGGTGAAACAGTTTCAATCCAGTCCTGCTTGTGGCGTATAAATGCCTGCTGTTCACTGTAAAAGGGCTGCTGCTGCTTTTCCTGGGTTATCCCCCTGAAGGCCCGGCCTATCCCAACTCAGCAGTCAGGAAGGCCTATGTCCATGATCCAGAGACAGAGCTGGGTCAGGTTTAAACGACTCAGTCTTGCCTTTGCAGACCACAACTAAGACAGGTCTTAAGGGGGAAGAAAGTTCTGAAACAGAAAATGGTTAAGTCCTATTCTATCCCCAGCAAATCTAAGAAATCCTTTTATACACCACACAGCTCCCCACTCCATAAAATAGCCTTGGTAATAAGTTATCACAGCAAGACATACCTTTTAGATTTTTATTAGTAGTTCTCTCTGAAGAATCAAAATAGTTAGCAAATTATTTTAGATTCATCAAGACTGTATATCCTTTGTATTTAGATCTTTAATGATGTACACATAATACAAAACAAACCAAAGAGACTGATTTCTATGACTAGGTGTTATTCATTGTGTCATCCTAAAGCAGTGGGCTGGAGGGGAGGCTGTTCAAGAACAGAGGTGGAGTTAGTGCTGGCCAACTAAATCATGGCCTGTCTGCTCACTCATTCAATGTGCTGGGAAGGGGCCAGTGATTTCTTGAACAATTGTTTCCTAGAGCAGGGGCTCTAAAACCCTGGGTAGCAAAGGACTGTGGTCCAAACCAAGTCAAAAGAAAGGCTGGGACAGCGAAGCATGGTGAGTGCCTGGCAGAAAAGGCAAACTCTGGGCCCCACAGGGAAAAGTGAGTTCTTCACAAACTCAGAGACATTGCAGAACCAGTGTAACACTATGAGACTTTGTTAGGAGGGGACAAATTAAAACCCTGGAAGAATCTTTCACTTGCATTCAACTTGATTGGAGTTCAGTCCACCCAGTCTCGGGGAAGGGGGAAGCACCTAGCTCCACAGCAGCACTGAGTCTGGCCCTCCCGTCCCATCTCCCCAGCTCCTCTCGGCAGCTAGGCCAGGTTTCAGCTGAGGATGTAAGGACCCCAGAAAGACCAGGATAGTCTATCCATCTGGAGGGCTGAGGTGGGAAGGACACTTCTCAAAATGCAAATACATTAATACGGAAGGAGCCAGGACAGTTCTGGGGGCACTCACATGCTCGTATCTTCCCCACCTTCCCAGCTCAGGGCCTAGGCTCATAGAGACTGGCAAGCACAGTCTCCACACCTGACCTTCTAACCCCCAGAAGAACATCTGGAAGCTGCCCCTTCTTCCCCACAGGTGGGCTCTGCAGGGCCTCCCAGGGATGGTGGTTCTGCAGCAGGGCCTAGGCAGGGCCTGGTCTCAGCTGGCTCCTGCCCGAGCCATGAGGTCTTCCAAAGCATTGTCCTGGTCATTATTGTGTAATAGCAAAACTTCCTTAATGTCTTTCAGCTCAAAGCCCATCTCCTTAAATTTGCTCATTAACTGAAGAAACTCCATCATCTAAGGGAGAGAAGAGAACACAGATTAAAGAAAAGGGTGAGGACACAGCACAGCTGAGTGAAGCAATGGGGGGGGGGGGCAGGGGGACTGGGGGACAGCGGGATGTCTGCATCCTTCCCCCAGAGCCCGGTGAGTCTCCATAAGGTCCCCTAGCAAGCAGAGGTGGGCCATGGAGGAAACCAAGGCAGATGGGTTTGGTGACAGCCCATCAACCCTCAGGAGTCAGCCCAGTCCCAGCTCACTCTCGCTGACCTCTAACTGGGTCCCACCACCCACATTCATCTTCCCACCAAGGAAGGTTACTGAACCCAGAAATGGCTGCTCTCCAGGAAGCAGTCTAGACAAAAAGTGCAGCAATCTTCCTCCCTAGTCATTTAAAAGTTTGGCTTTGTTCCCTTCACTGGGATTCTGAAGGTTTCAACCCAATGCTTCAACCAAGCCAAACGCAGGCCTCAGCCTGTCTGAATACTTGAGAGATTCTGCCCTTCAACTGCTTCTGCATGTAGTTACTGGCAAAGCAAAAAGGCTGTGTATGGGCCAGGGGAGAAAACCAGGATGGACGACTTAGTCCCTGCTTTCCAGAGGGCTCCCCATGAAGTATGAAGATTCCTACCTTTTCTTCTGAACACTGGTGCATTTCCAGAGCCTCTTCCACTAAAAGAGGGTCGAAGCCCTTCTCACAAAGTTGTCCGTGTGCAAAGAGATAGTCAAGAATCTAAGAAAAGAAACAGAGTTTAGCACCTACTACTACTCTGCTGTGCATTCCAAGAGATCTCAACAAACTAGTGTGTGTGAAATCCGCTCCCCGCTTCCCCCCTCCAGGTTACCAGATACTGGATAAGATTTGACTTTGTGCCTTGACTGTGTCCAACACAATAGGACCCCAGTGACTCTTTACTGAACAGACACAAGTACCCACTTCTAAACATGAGTAGCCATTTTCCAAAGGAGCTGCACCCACAGCTGACAGACCTACCTGAATGTCAACTCCACAGCCTGGGCAGGCTATTGCTCTAAGAAACAGCCCAAGTCAGAAAATATCGCCAAGGTTTAACACTCCAGTACCCTATTCAACACACTCTGGCCATATATGACAGGATAAAAATTCCTGGAAGGAAACATTTGACCATACCCCAAGCCTAGCTTTGCTCCTTTTGGCGAGGCCGAGAAAGCAGGGTAGTTGGAGAACAACTCCAATTTCCCAAAGGTGTCTCTTAGCCTGGGTCCCAGAATAGCTTCCAAAAGAAATACTGCTCCCAAGGCTGCTGGCTTCCTCTAAAACATGCCCCATGTCCTCACAAACTCACAGAAAAGGTTGGTGCTACAAGTCTGAGGGGCTCTAGGACACGGGCAGGACACGACTCCAGCTCCACAGGTCTGAGCCTGCCCTCCTGACTGACCAACCACTCACCTGCTCAATATTCTCTCCTTTCTTCTTCATGGCTCTCAGGACACACTCGTATGAGTAGCCCATGTTGACCACGGTCTCCACACACTGCCGCTCGCTGGGGGACAGCGTCTGCAGTTCAGAATAGGCCTGGGGACAGCTGGGAATGTTGGGCACTTGTGACACTGAGAAATTAGGAGGGGTGACCTGGTAGTAGAGAAACAAGAAGATCAAAGCAAGAAGACCTGGGTCCCCAAAGAAGTCACTGAAGCAGCCTCATCCAGGGGCTGGCATTTCTGACACTACTCAAGCCCCAAGTCAAGCAGTCGGGTTGGAAGAAACAGCCAAGTTGCTAGCCAGACATCCGGAAAGGGAATGAAGAGGGGTGGGGGAGTGTCAGCTGAGAGGGAAAAGGCTGGGAGTTCACCTGCAATTGTGGCTGCCCTGCTCTGCCCTCATCCTCCCATCCTGGTGATGGAGAAAGCGCCACAACCGCCACAGGCCCTTGCATGCCCAAATCTCCAGCACTTGAGTTGAAGAAAGAAGTGACTGCCCCCAGGACTGATGTCCAAGCTGGCTGCAATGGTTTCTCTCCAGCATTATCCCTTTCCCGGGCTGAAGTATCAGTTCTGAGGGGTCATTCCTCACTTCAAATACACCCCTTTCGAGCTAACTCTATTCCAAAGTCTCGACTACTTTTGGGCAGAGGCTGTGAGTGTAGTTCTCATGCATGGACAGCTCAGGAACCCAGGGTATCGAGTGGACTCCACACCTCTGCCCTACATCACATACTGTGCTTCGTTTCCTGCTAAAGCTACCACCCTACAGAACCAGGACTGAAGGCATGCTAGCCACACCAGGCTGGATCCCATAGACTGGAATCAGGACTCTAAGGGCCCTGCCTACCAGCTACAGGCAGCCTGTTCTCTGCCACTGGAACTTACTAACCCCAATGTGACAGGCATACAGAGTCCTGTGATTAAATCCCCCACTACTTCTGATCACGAATCAGGCCCAAGGTAGGAAGACAGCACACTCCCAGGCCAAAGGACCCATCCACCATAATAACAAGATCACAAGCTCTTTTACAGCTTGGCGCATGTCCTAAGAACCAAGGAAAATGTTTCAGAGAAAAAAATTTGGGGGGTGGGGAGGCAGAGAGCATGGTTAGGTGGTAGGAAGCCCTCTGTCCTAGAAGCAAGTTCAAAATTATATAGATATAACCAGATGCTCTCCTCAAAGTCTGCTGGGGAAAGCCAGGAGGGCTACAGGCCTCAGAGCCCATTCTGTTTGTGCGTAACCACCTCATCCACAGCATATCTCACCAGGCCAGACACAGGGCTGTCATTAGGTTACAGGAGTCACAACAAGGCACAAGGACTGGATCACACCAGTGTAGCCACTTGGCAGGTCTAAGATTGTGTCTCCCTCTTTAGAGACAAGCTTTACCTGGGCTCAAGAATACCAACAGCCACAGAGCAATGCCAACTCTCACATGACATTCCCCAGCCAGGAAGGGGCCAGGACTATTCTTCAACTGCCTACCCTTCTCATAATGCTTCCTGAATGCCTGGTGGGATGCAGACATATACCCAGAATACTGCAAATTATAAACTTTAATAAAATCATATCTATTTTAAACATATATGCAGTACTCTCACATACCCTAATGGTAGAAATGTTATTTGGTACTCTCTAGGTAAACGTGGCATAAGTACAGAAAACTGGGCCGGGCACAGTGGCTCACACCTATAATCCCAGCACTTTGGGAGGCCAAGGCTGGCAGATCATGAGGTCAGGAGTTCGAGACCAGCCTGACCAACCTGGTGAAACCCCATCTCTACTAAAATTACAAAAATTAGCCGGGCATGGTGGCGTGCACCTGTAATCCCAGCTACTCAGGAGACTGAGGCAGAAGAATCACTTGAACCCAGGAGGCAGAGGTTGCAATGAGCTGAAATCACACCACTGCACTCCAGCCTGGGCGACAGACCGAAACTCTGTCTCAAAAAATAAATCCAGAAAACTGTTCAGATTATTTGATCCAGTTGCCTATTTCTAGGAAACTTGTCTAAAGAAATAATAATAATGCAAACCAATATTTATGTATAGGAATATATCTATCTCAACATCACTTGTAATAAGTATTAGGTACAACCTACCAAATATCCAGCACAGGTTATTAGGTTAAATAATGAACATATGGCACCAGAGCCGACCTTGTCTCAAAAAAAGAATATAACTGGATTGTTTGTAACATCAAGAATAAGTGCTTGAGGGAATGGATACCCCATTCTCCATGATGTACTTATTTCATATTGCATACCCATATCAAAATATCTCATGTATCCCATAAATACACATAACTACTATGTACCCACAAAAATAAACCATAAACACAAACACAAAAAGATAGAAAGGGGATAGAAAATTACAGCATCAGCATCAATTAAGGTGATCCAATATCTAACTTACAGAAATTCTTGTTTTGGTTTTATTTTTTGAGACAGTCACCCTGGTTGGAGTACAGTGGCTCAAACTCAGCTCACTGCAGCCTTGACTCACAAGGCTCAAGCAGTCTTCCCAGCTCGGGCTCCTTAGTAGCTGGGACTACAGGCATGTGCCACTATATCCAACTAATTTTCTTTTTATAGAGATGTGGTCTCCCTATGCTGCCCTGGTTGGTCTCAAACTCCTGGGTTCAAGCAATCCTTCCTTAGCCTGCAAAAGTGGTAGGCCAGCCAGGAATTCTTGAAAAACAAAAAAATAAATTAAAAATCTCAAAGGAATGTTTTAAATTTCCCAGGATTTTAAAACTGAGCTGAACCTCAGTCTGAAAGGATCCAGGTGGACCTAACACAATAACTGAACAAGACACATCAAGCGGTAAATTTCAAATTACCAGAGATGAAGAAAAGATCCCAAAAGCTTCCAGAGGTGGAAGAGAAGAGGAAACAAAACAGAGCTTAGAATGACACTCGAATGCCAGAAATCAGTAGAGCTTACATTCAACTTAAAAAAGAGAAAAGAAAGCAGCAATGGTCTTGAAAATTCTAAAGGAAAATGATCTTCAACTAAGAAAACTAAATCCAGCCAAATTATTCAAACATGAGAGTAAAATGAAGACAATTTTTAGATATGCAAGGACTTAAAACTGGGTTAACCAGTTTTTTGTTTTTTTTTTTGGAGACGGAGTTTTTGCTCTTGTTACCCAGGCTGGAGTGCAATGGCACGATCTCGGCTCACCGCAACCTCCGCCCCCCGGGTTCAGGCAATTCTCCTGCCTCAGCCTCCTGGGTAGCTGGGATTCAGGCACGCACCACCATGCCCAGCTAATTTTTTGTATTTTTAGTAGAGACGGGGTTTCACCATGTTGACCAGGATGGTCTCGATCTCTTGACCTCGTGATCCACCCGCCTCGGCCTCCCAAAGTGCTGGGATTACAAGCGTGAGCCACCGCGTCCCGCCGGGTTAACCAGTTTTTAATACACAGGTTAACCAAATGTATTTGGGAAAATTATCATTAAGTTTTTGATAGCCTTGTTGAAGTACTTGGACAAAATTAGCAATAGATGAAAAAAAAAAAAAAAAACTATGCAAATCTCAAAAACAAGGTAGTTTAACAACAAGAAACAAAAGGCGCCAAAAAAAGTAATCACAGGCCAGGTGCAGTGGCTCACACCTATAATCTTAGCACTTTGGGAGACCAAGGCAGGCAGAACGTTTGAACCTAGGAGTTGCAGACCAGCCTGAGCAACATGGCAAGACAATGTCTCTACAAAAAAATACAAAAATCAGCTGGGTATGGCAGCATGTGCCTGTAGTCCCAGGTATTGGAGGAGCTGAGGCTGGAGGATCTCTTGAGTTTGGGAGGTCAAAGCTGCAGTGAGCTGTGATCCCGTCACTGCACTCCAAACTGGGTGACAGAGTGAGATCCTGTCTTAAAAACAAAAAACAGAGGCCAGGCACAGTGGCTCACACCTGTAATCCAAACACTTTGGGAGGCCAAGGTGAGTGGATCACTTAAGGTCAGGAGTTCAAGACCAGCCTGGCCAACACGGTGAAATCCTGTCTCTACTAAAAATAAAAAAATTCATCAGGCATGGTGGCACATGCCTCTTAACTGCAGCTACTCAGATGACTGAGGCAGGAGACTCACTCGAATCTGTGAGGTGGAGGTTGCATCGCGCCACTGCACTCCAGCTGGGTTGACAGACTCTGTCTCAAACAAGACACAAAGTAATCACAATATACTATCTGAACTCAGCAATAAATATTTACCCAATCATAAAAATGTGAACAATAATATTGACTTACCTAAAATTTGTGATATAAATATGATGGAGGATTAGGGATGGGAGGGAAGGAGGGAGGGGCTACTAAAAAAGCTAGATCCTCAAGTTCTATAACAAGAAGTATAAAACTGTCTAAAATTGATAAATTTAAACAAATCAATATAAGCATTTTATTTAGAAAAACAGAGATAAATCCTGGCAGAAATAGCTTAATGAGCTAAAAGTGACCATGGAAAGCAAAACTGAAAAGGACAAGGTGAGGCAGGGAGCTACTATTTGTCAGTAATAAGCATTTTAAAAGCTACTTGATTTCATTAAAATGTGTTTGTATTACTCTGACAAAAATAAATTCATTAAAAAAAATAGAGATAAAGAAGGACTCTGTATAAAAATAATGGCAACATAAGAAATGATCAACAGATTTGAATACCTAAAACCTAAGGAATTTTATGTCAAAATTTATCTAAAATACAATTTAAAGGCAAACTGGTGCTACTCTTTGTTTACTGAATACAGTTAGTAAATTCAGAACACAAAAATACAAGAGAAAAAGTAGAGAGATTTTCCTGAATTAACTGTGAAAGAGTAAGGAATGCACCTATACCTAGAGAAAGAGAACACAATAGCAGAATTAGCCTCACCTGTGAGCACAGCAAGGGCTGGGAAGCACTGGGCAGACACTGGCTAGACCAAGCAGTTGTAGGAGAAACTCAGAATAGTGAACATTCCAAGATTGCTCTTAAGATTATCTCATGGATGTCTCACCTTCTAAGCTTAGTTTATATAAATTGTAAAACATGAAATCAAAACCTCAAAAATGAGACCCAAACACTGGGCCTGAAATAGTTAATTCCAGGAACACTTCCCTGGGAATTCTGGTATGAAAGACGTATAGAACCCAGATGACCATGACCACCACCAAGACAACTTTCCTGCCTGTCACTAGATATCCTAGAGAGATGTTTCTCTCACTTCTCTGAGAAAGGGTCTCACTGTGAGCCTCAAAAACACACAAGATAGAGGGCCAAGATAGGATGTAGGCTTTGTTCTCTGGCAATAGGAATCTTGACTTCCTTAGAAAAACACCAGAACTCGCCAGGCACAGTAACTCACACCTGTAATCCCAGCATTTTTGGGAGGCTAAGGGAAGCACTCACTTGAGGTCAGAAATTCAAGACCAGCCTGGCCAATATAGTGAAACCCCATCTCTACCAAAAATACAAAAATTAGCCAGGGTGTGGTGACACGTGCTACTCAGAAGGGTGAGGTGGGAGAAGCGCTTGAACCTAGGAATCGGAGGTTGCAATGAGTCAAGATAGTGCCACTGCACTCCAACCTGGGTGACAGAATTTGTCTCAAAAAAAAAAAAAAAAAAAAAAAGGAAAAACAACAGAACACCAGCTCTGTTTATACCTGCAGGTAGAAGGCAGCAAATTCTCAAGCCAACAAGAAGCAGGCCCCTTCCCATCCTGAGATCAATAGGCCAGAAAGAAACTCCACAATCAGGTTGGTCAAAGAATGACAAGTGTTGTAGTTTGAGAAAGATCTCTGCTGTTGGTTTATTGGCTTTGATTTCTAAATGATTAATCTAATTTTAAATGAGAGGAAGGGAGTATTGGCCAAGGATCCCTGATCTTTTCCAGGGAGCTTTTAATTTCTCTAAAGCATACAAAGTACCATGAAGAGGAAGGAGTACAGTGCTGACCAGAGCCCAACAACTGACCAAGAGGAATTAGAATGAAGCCTACTCCAAGAAGATAATGGTGTTCTGCACTCTATCGAGTTTATCTGGGCCAAGGTTTATGGACGTTTGCAAGCAGCTATGAGCACTGACAATAACAGTATTCACACAGACTATCACTGACCAAGAATGCTATTACTGGGACTTATAAAACAAGCAAAGATTTTATATCTTTTTACCAGCTAATAGCAGGCTTGTTATGGTCTCTGACAGATATCCCACCAATACATTCAGGCTCCTTTTTGGCTCTAGTCTCTTGTGCTTTTACATTTTAAAAAATCTGTAAGCTGGCCGGGCGTGGTGGCTCATGCCTGTAATCCCAGCACTTTGGGAGGCTGAGGCAGGTGGATCAAGTGAGGTCAGGAGTTCAAGACCAGCTTGGTCAACATGGTGAAACTCCATCTCTACTAAAAATATAAAAATTAGCTCGGCGTGATGACACACGCCTGTAGTCCCCACTACTCGGGAAGCTGAGGCAGGAGAATTGCTTGAACCTAGGAGGTGGAGGTTGCAGTGACCCGAGATCACACAATTGCACTCCAGCCTGGGCAACAGAGCGAGACTCCATCTCAAAAAAAAAAAACAATCTGTAAGCTGGTATAGCAAAAGGTTCTTGACTTCTATGATTTCTATTCTAGAATCCAATAATGTGTTGTTCTGTACTGCCAGGCTCAGTGACTCACGCCTATAATCCCAGCACTTCAGGAGGCCAAGGCAAGCAGATCGCTTGAGTCCAAGAGTTCAAGACCAGCCCAGGCAACATGGCAAAACCCTATCTCTACAAAAAATACAAGTTAGTTGGGTGTAGTGGCACACGCCTATAGTCCCAGCTATGCAGGAGGCTGATGGGGGGGAGGATTGCTTGAGCCTGGGAGGTCGAGGCTACAGTAAGGTACGATGACACCACTGCATTCTAGCCTGGGCAACAGAATGAGACCCTGCCTTGAAAAAAAAAACAACCAAACAGCAACAAAAAACACAATATTTGTCCTCAGGAAAGGGAGCTGGGAGGGATTTAAAAGACTTACCGTGGGACCAGTATTTGGAGGTGATGATTCCTCTGTACACACAGATAAAACAGAGAGGGAAGGCATCTCTGTGCCACTGTCCAAGTTCAAAGCTGAAAGCCCAAGAGTGTGATGTCCGTTGAGCTCACTGGCACTGCTTTGGGTGGAAGGCTTTAGGGAATTCTGGAACATGCCATTGCGGAGGCAGGATGTGCTATGGAAAGTGCTCGCCAGCTTGGCTGTCTTCTGATTGCTGTCATCAGAGTCAAGTTTGGGGAAAGACAGGGATTTGATATTGCTTACTGCAGGTATAGGGGGGAGGGACACTTTGGAAGACAGTGACATCTTTTCACAGTTGCCCAACTGTGGTAAGGTTATAAAGCCATTGGGTTTATGAAGAGGCTTGAAATCTAGGGTCACCCGTTCCAAGGATGCCAGGACCTCCTCATCCTGTAACACTGACCCAGAGCCTCCCCTGGGCAAGTTATTGTCCAATAACTGAGCCATAATGGGTCCAGTGGTTCCTACCAGAATATTTCTCAGCTCTTCCTTCTCATCAATAGTTTTTAACTCCAGATTATCAAATGGGTCTTCTTCACACTCAAAGTCAGCAAGATTGAAATCTGCCTTTATGTGTGGTGGGCTGAGAACTTTCTGTTTCGTGGCACTACTGCTGACCCGAGTTGGAGTGAGGATGCTGTTGTGCTGCAAGCTGGCAAGGATGGGGTTAATAGGAGGTGGCATTGTGGCTGTACTGTGAGTCTTGGAGAAGCTCATTTTGCTATCACCCTCTGGGCCACTCTTAGAATTCACTTTAGCTTCTGCTTCTGCAATTTTGAGCTTCGCTTCCCGCTTGGCTTCTTGGATTTTCTTAATCTCTTCAGCCCACTCAATGGTTTTCTTTTCCAAGGAGAAGTCATACTGCAAAGATATAGCAGAGGAAGAGGATGTGAATCCAGGTGGCCATCCTTCCCCTACCCAATGCACTCCTTCCTCACTCCTGGTGCAAGAGGAAAACCTGACAAGGCAGCATTTAAAGCATGTGGGATGATCCCCACTAAAGAGTAAGCCTTCCAATGTCCTTATAAGATTTAACCAAACTATGTTCCCAGATTACTTGTAGAAATTAATTAAAAAGAACTCCTATAACCTTTAACCCAACATACCAGGCCAAATGTACCTTGCTACTTCCCTTCTCTCTCTCTCAGGCCATTTCCCTTCCCAGAATTCTTCATTGGTGCCTCAAGCAGAGCTCAGTTACGTCCTCTATTAAGCTTTCCCCATGGCCCACTCCTTCTTTGTAACTCTTACAGCATTTGTCTCTATCAGTCATTTGATGCTGAGCACATGTGACCACATGTAGCTTTCATCTTTAATCTCTAACTTCCCCAAAAGTATCACTAGCCTCTTGTGGGCAGAAATCTGGCAACAGACCCTCCTTAGGTCTCTATTATGTAGCGAAATGTCCTAAACAAATCCCAGGCCAGGTAACGATAGCCTCGAACATTTAAGAATACCTGTAAGGTGTCATGCATGATTCTAAACGCTTTTTATGTATTGACTCTCCAGATTTTCTAAATAATCCTTTAAAGTAACAACTTTAAAGGACCCTGTTATCCCTACTTAACAGGGTCTACAACCAAGCATAAAGCTGGAAGGTAAACAGAAGAGCCTGGATTTGAACCCAGGCAGTCTGACTACAGATTCTATGCTCTTAAACCACTATCTATTAGATTATGATGAACAGTTGTAGTTAAAATGCAGAAAATCTTCTAAGAAATCGAGGCATATTCAGAGTAAGATTTTTACAGAGCAAATTACACAAAAATCTACTTCATGGTTCTTTAACAATACCTTAAGCATCGCTCAATTTACAAAAATTTCTTTTGCACACTTAAAAGAAATACACTTATAATATAAAGCAACATTCACATAGGACAGGAAAAAACAAAATCTTTGGCTTTCACCCCAAAGCACTAAGCTAAACATGCCTATGTGCATGTCCAAGGTTAGAGACACAGTTAAAGTAAAAAAGGGGGAAAAGAGAGGTCTAACATGCTAACGCCAGAATTTTAGAGTAGAAGAAACATAGGAAAGAGTGCCTGGTCATTTTCAAGCCTTTCAAATACAAACAACAAAAGAGAAACCTAGAAAGGCACATGTCAACAAGTTACTTTAAATCCTGAGCCAGTTGCTGTGCCTCAGAAAGACACATGGGGGGGCCGTGTGTCTTTCTACAGATCGATCACTGGGCTTCCTTTCTACCACTAACAGAACAATGAGAAAAGAGCAGTGACAGTGACTCGGCTCTTCTAACTGTGGAGAAAATCCAATTTTGCAACTGGTTTCCTCCATTAAAAACGGAGGCTAAAACTAACTTCCCATTGCCTATAAACATTGTTCTTTGAAGTTTTATTCAAAAAACAATTGAAAATTTCTTTCCTTTTCTAGCAAATATTCATTAACTTTTGTTGTTTAGTTACCGAAGTAATGTAGAATACTTGAAACACAGAAAAACAGGGCAGTTGCAGGGAGGGCGGGGGCTGGGGGTAGCAGAAATATTAAAGTAGAAAAGAATGTGGTTGGAGTATAATAATAAATAATATCATCTAGCATTTATGGAGTTCCAGGAACCAGAGTGAGCATTATAAATGCATTATTTAACTCTTCTTTTTCTTTTTTTTTTTTTTTTTTTTTTTGAGACGGAGTTTC
>NW_016107464.1:624980-640832 GCF_001604975.1 Cebus imitator | reverse complement strand
CGCACCACCATGCCCAGCTCATTTTTTGTAGTTTTTAGTAGAGACGGGGTTTCACCATGTTGACCAGGATGGTCTCGATCTCTTGACCTCGTGATCCACCCGCCTCGGCCTCCTAAAGTGCTGGGATTACAGGCGTGAGCCACCGCGCCCGGCCAACTCTTCTAACGACCTTAAAAGCTAATCATCCTCATCCTAACTTTGCAGATGAGGAAATGGAAGCCTGGAGAAGTTAAAAAATTTGTCCAAGATTATACAACTATTACATGTCAATTCTCCAGCGCGTGTATGAGTGACACCAGAGGATGTTCTAAACTATGACAATAAGGGCTACCTCACGCTACCGTGAGACACATTCAACAAAGTTTTCTGGACCCGAGAAGCAAGGGCTGTGTATCTTTTACTGGCTCAGCTTAAAGGAATTTTAGCTGAAGTTGAGTTTGTATTGTCATGCAAGGGCAAATATGACAGTTACAGGAACTTTCAAGCCATCTGTCTAGGGCTGTAGGTCTGACTGTTCTCTAGGTACAGAAGGGAACAGTACCAACACGCAATCTAATTCCCCATGGAAACCCCGGGCAGTCAAAGTTTAAGGCTGCTTTGTTGGATGGACACAGTGGCTCATCCCTGTAATCCCAACACTATGAGAGGCCAAGGTGGGCAGATCACTTGAGTTAAGGGGTTTGAGACCAGCCTAGCCAACATGGTGAAAACCCATCTCTACTAAAAATACAAAAATTATCCAGGTGTGGTGGTGCATGCCTATAGTCTCAGCTACTCAGAAGGCTGAAGCAGGAGATCTCTTGAACCTGGGAGGTAAAGGTTGCAGTGAGCCTAGATGGTGCCAGTGTACTCCAGCCAGGGCAAAAGACTGAGCACTGTCTCAAAAAAAAAAAAAAAGGTTGCTTTGTGCAATTAGAGAACAAAAATATTTCACCTGGCCTACGTTGGAATGGAGCTCTTATCCTTGATCTCCTTTTGTTATCAGTGGGTGCTATGAGCACCATGAGCACAATACCATGCATTTACTAGTGCGTCAGACTGACCAAACAAATGGGAAATGCCCAGCAAAACCTAAATCAACAACAACCTGGGAATCAAAACAAGTTTTCTGAAAGCATCAATAAAGCAGTGAATAATGAGGAACAAGATAGGTGTTTTTAAATCATATTGCTAATAGTATCATGCACACAGGTAAGTATTTAATGACTATTTGTTATTGCCAATAAAAAGAATTCTCGGACAAACAGAACAAGGAAAAACGTTATAAAGTAAGTCTATCTCTCTTCTGGCCCAATAAAGTCTCCATACACAAAAGGAACATTAATTCAGTATTAAAGATGCTTAACATAAGATGCTTGGCATCATTGGTCATGAAAGAAATGCGAGAGACAACTTCACACCCACAAGAATGTATATAATCAAAAAGAGTTAATAACAAGAGTTGGCAAGGATGTGAAGAAACCGGTACCCTCTTGTTGTGCTGCTGGGATTGTAAAATTGTGCAGCCACTTTGGGAAAAACAGTAGTCCTTTAAAATGTTAAACATGGAGTTACCATGACCCAGCAATTCCACTCCTATGCATTATACCCAAGAAAACTGAAAACATGTGTCCACATAGAAATCTGTTTAAAGATGCTCAGAGCATCATTATTCTTAACAGCCAAAAAGTGGAAACTACCACAATGTCCATCAGCTGATGAACAGATAAACAAAATGTGTTATATCCAAACAATGAAATATTATTCACCCATAAAAATAAATGAAGCACTAATACTTCATTCATACAATATGGATCAACCTTGAAAACATTATGCAAAGTGAATAAGCTACATGCATACTGCAGAATTCCATTTATATGAAATAGAATAGGCAAATCAATAGAGACAGAAAGTAGATAGTGGTTGCCAGAGGCTAGGAGGAGAGGAGAGTGGGGAGTGACTTCTAGTGGATACTGGGTTTCCTTTGGGGTGATGAAAATTTTCAGGAATTAGATGGTGGCTCTCACACCTGTAATCCTAGCACTTTGGGAGGCTGAAGTGGGCATATCACTTGAGGCCAGGAGTTAAAGACCAGCCTGGGCTATATGGTGAAACACCATCTCTACAAAAAATACAAAACTTAGCCAGGCATGGTAGTGCATGCCAGTAGTCTCAACTACTCAGGAGGCTGAGATGGGAGGATCACCAAGCTCAGGGAGGTCGAGGCTGCAGTGAGCCACAATTACACCACTAGACTCCTGCCTGGGTGACAGAGTGAGGCTGTGTCTACAAACAAACAATTTAAAGAAAAAAAAAAAAAGGTAAATTTCATGATATGTGAATTATACCTCGATAAAGATGTTTTTTTCCTCCCGAAAGTAACTGAAGTTCCCTAATTATGATTATTCACCGCATATAGACTTTGGAAGATAAAATAAGTAATACTTTAATTTAGAGTAAAATGGTGATGCCTTAGTGAATTCCAGAAAAACGTCTTTTCCTGACAGCTGCATTTTAAAAAATCTTCCTATGTCACAGGAAGAGTTATTTTTCTGTTTCTCTAGGTAACTTCTCTAAACTGTACCTTGAGGACAGTGATTAAGGCATTTATCTCTACCTTCAGTGCCCAGTAGACCACCTCTCAAAAACAGGCATTCAGTAAATGTGTACTGCAGAAAATAAGTAACACAGGGCTATTTGTTGCTTTCACGGAGTAATTCAGTACATTTCTATATAACTGAGCCTTAAATATGGGAGGATTGAGAAAGAAGCCCTCGAAGAGATAGCCTTTACGCACAATCTAGAATAAACAGATTTGAACGGAGAGTTTTCAGTATAGTGAGAAAAAGAATATTCCAGGTGGAGATAACAGCTCATGGGCAGAAGTAGTATAGAGTGAGATAACGTACAAGGACTAACAGACTATATAATTGATGAGCTCAATTGCTCTGCCATAACCTTGTGTCTAAACTAGACTCAGTAAGGACTGGTCAGTCACTGAACCTTTTGAACAGTTTTGAACAGGGATGTGACAATTTAAAACTTTAAGGTTATTCTAGAAACAATGTAAAAAATAGAAGGAAAACACTGCAAGCAGGAGGGCCAATTAAAGAGGCTACTGCAACAGCCCAGGTGAAAAATGAGGTAAGGCTAAACTGCAATTTGAGACACAGTATATCTAACTTGAGTGACTAAAAAGAGAATGAGGACGTTAACAGAGAAAGGGAAAGAGGTGAAAAAGCTAGTTAAATGGGCAATGGGAATTTGTTCTGTGCCAGGTACAGAGTCCCAGGAATATACAATCTAACGGAGTACACAAAATCTGTAGGTATGTAAAACATAAATGTGTGTGTGTAACAATGTGAATCAGGCAGCAATAGGAGCTATAAGAAACAAAAATAACAGACTAACAGTCATAATGACAAAGACACTCTCTAAAAAATGCATGTTAAGCAATTTCGTCGTGAGAGCACAGTGTACTTACACAAACCTAGATGGTAGAGCCTGCTACACCTAGGCTATACAGTATTGCTGTAGTACAGTATTGCTCCTAGGCTACAAACCTGTACAGCACGTTAGTACACTGAATACTGTAGGTACTGTAGGCAATTGTAGCACAATGGCAAGTAATTATCTATCTAAACCAATCTAAACATAAATATTCAGAGTAAAAATATGGTATAAAAGATTAAAAATGGGCCAGGTGCGGTGGCTCATGCCTGTAATCCCAGCACTTTGGGAGGTCAAGACAGATGAATCACCTGAGGTCAGGAGCTGAGACCAACCTGACTAACAAGGTAAAACCCTGTCTCAGCTAAAAATAGAAAATTAGCCAGCCTGTAATCCCAGCTACTCAGGAGGCTGAGGCAGGAGATCACTTGAACCCGGGAGGCAGAGGTTGCAGTGAGCCAAGATTGCACCTGCACTCCAGCCTGGGCAGCAAAAGTGAAACTCCATCTCAAAAACAAAGAAAAGATGAAAAATGGTCCACCTAGATAGGGCACTTACCATAAATGGAGCTCGCAGGACTGGAAGTTGCTCTGGGTGAGTCAGTTAATAAGTGGTGGGTGAATGTGAAGACCTAGGACATTACTATACAGTACTACAGACTTTAGAAACACTGTACAATTTGGCTACACTAAATTTATAAAAAACAATTTTTCTCTCAATAATAAATTAACTCTAGCTTACTATGACTTTTTTAAATTTTTAAACTTGTTTACTCTTCTGAACTAACACTTAGCCTAAAATACAAATACATCATACAGCTGTATCAAAATATTTTTCTTTATACCCTTATTCTATAAGCTTTTTGATCTTTAAATTTTTTTTTAACTTTTTAAACTTTTCTTAAAGATGAAGCCTAGGCCTAGAGGAGGTCAGGACCAACAGTATCACTGTTTCCCACCTCCCTATCTTGTCTCACTAGATTTTCTTCAGGAGCAATACTTGTATGGAGCTCTCATCTCCTATGATCACAATGCCTTCCTCTGGAATATCTCCTGAAGGATCTACCTGAGGCTGTTTTACAGTTAACTTTTTTAATAAGTAGAAAGATAATGCTAAAAAGTACAGCACAGTAATACATAAATAACATAGGCATTTATCTGTATTACATACTGTACTGAATTGTATGTGCTATACTTTTATAAGACTGTCAATGCAGATTTGTTTACACCAGCATCACCACAAACAAGTAATGCACTGTGATACCCTGTTACAATGGCCACTACTATGTAACTAGGTGATAGGAACATATATATATATGTAATTTTTTATTTTTATTTTTTTACTCCCAATAGAGACGAGGTCTCATTACGTTTCCCAGGCTGGTCTCAAACTCGAGCTCAAGTGATCCTCCCACTTCGGCCACCCACAGTGCTAGGATTACAGGTGTGCGCCTCCACGCCCAGCCCCTTATAATTTTATGGGACCACCATTGCGCATGCAGTCCATCATTGACCAAAACGTGATTCAGCTCACAGCTGTCGTTTTTTCTATTTCACTATACATCAAATTATTACTCTTTAAACTTTTAAATGCACTAAACTTTAACTAAAAATTACCACTTACCTGTACTTCTCTGACAACCTGCAAACAATCAGGCAAGGAGAAGCCAATAGGTAGACCAACTTTAGCTGGTGTTTTGAATTTGTCTCCTATCTTAAATGGGACATCATCAAGGTAACTGAAAGTCCCTATAATCAAAAATAAAGTAGAAAATATCAGCAAAGAACTTCATTATTTGTTTTGCCATAATCTTATGTCTAATGGATATGCATTAATTTTTGCTATCCTAAGACTAGAAGTTACAGAGCGTTCCTTCTCTGACTGCTTACCTTTTCCTTGACCCTAAATCTCTGAGAAGGAAATCCTACTGATTCAGTCTACTTGGTCTTTAAATTAGAGTTTGTTTTCAATGGCACTTAGTGCAAAATCCAAAGTACTCACAGCAGCCTAAGAGGCCTTCCCCATCGCCCACAGCCTGTCTGCCCTCATCTCCTTAAAGTCATCCTCTGGCTCACTGTACTAAGTCATGGTGACCTCTGCCCTTAAAGATGACAGGCTCAGTCCACCTCAAAAATTCTGTAAGTACTGACTGTTCCTTCTAAATGGAACACTCTTCTGTCAGACATTCACATGACTCAATCCTTCAAGTCGTTATTCAAATGTTACCTTCTCAGTGAGGCTTACTCTGACCCACTCTACTTAAAAGTACTACCCCACCCTCACTACAATACTCCCATATTACCATCTACCTTTTCCCCATAACACTTATTGCCTTCTAACATTATAAATTGACTTTTTAATTATATTTATTGTTTCTCTTTCCCAAAGAAATAAAGGCTCCTTGTGGGCAAGTATTTAAGTATAACTTACTGAATGAAGTATTCTCAAAACCCTCATTGCCTGGCACACATCAGCATTTAATAAACACTGCTGAAGGTCAGGCATGGTGGCTCACACCTGTAATCCCAACACTTCGGGAGGCCAAGGCGGGCGGATCATGAAGTCAGAAGATCGAGACCATCCTGGCTAACACAGTGAAACCCCATCTCTACTAAAAATGCAAAAAATTAGCCAGGCATGGTGGCACATGCCTGAAGTCCCAGCTACCTGGGGGGCTGAGGCAGGAGAATCACTTGAACCGGGGAGGCGAGGTTGCAGTGAGCCGAGATCGCACCACTACACTCCAGCCTGGGCAACCAGTCGAGACTCCATCTCAAAAAAATAAATAAATACTCCCCAGAAAAGAATCTCCTTGATTAGGATTCCCTACTTTACAAAAAAAATCATTTTTAATTAATATAAAGAATTACTCTAGCTTAAAAAACAAAATGTTACATTCTAGAACAACATGGCAATACTTAAGTAGCTCAACACTTAAATGAAAAAGGGAAAACCAGACAAAATCATGGGATTCTGAATATGATTATCAGGAACACAAGCTATATACAATGGAGCCGCTTTAATCTCTTAAAGGTTCTTTGCCCATCATAACTGAACGATATGGAAAGACCAAAACATGACCATCAATTCACAGGCTCTGATAAAAAGGAAAACGCCTCTTGTATATGACTCTCAATAGCTATATACTCCAAACCAGGCCATGTTCTCTTTTCTGGAGCAGCTCTGGGAGGCTAATTTACTGGCAGAACCATGGCTGACAATGAAATATAGTTGATAAAATAAATTTTGTTTTTCAATATCGGCAGTTGGTAAATAGCATGAGCTGAGCCTCATATTATTTTCTTGAGTGCTCACAGACACAGGATAAGACAATTACACCCTTCCACAAAGACAATTTCTTCCTTACAAACACAGAATAAGGCAATTACACCCCTTCCACGAAGATGACTTCTTCCTTACAAGCACTGTGTAGATCTCAAGAATTATCAAGGTCAGAAAATATTTGTAATCTTATCATTCCCATTTCCTGGGATAGGTATTCTTCTGATACACCTGAAACTCTCCATCAGGAAGAATGCCCTCTACTCCCAACCCTTGAGGGATGGGTGTCTTTTCCATCTAACTTCTAACCAGAACTAAAACATTGGTACCTCAAACACTCAGCTAGCAAATTAAATTCACAACTATGTTCAATTTAGTAATTTAACACTCTAGGAAATCATTATAATTATTAACACTCTAGGCAATTTTCCAAGTGTGGTCATACTTTTAGATGTGCTATTTTCATGGCTGGCAATGACTATCACATCCTTACTGTTATTTACTTGAGTAATTACTATTTAGCCCTTTTAGAATAAACTCAAGAGGCCAGGCAAAGCGGCTCATGCCTGTAATCTCAGCCCCTTGGGAGGCTGAGGCAGGTGGATCGCCTAAGGTCAGGAGTTCTAGACTAGCCTGGCCAACACGGTGAAACCCCATCTCTACAAAAAAATACAAAAATTTGTTGGGCATAGTGGCACACGCCTACAGTCCCAGCTACTTGGGAGGCTGAGGAAGGAAAATTGCTTGAACCTAGGAGGTGGAGGGTGCAGTGGGCCTCAAGAACAGCTCCTTTCTCAACCTCAGAGAATACTCAGTTAACACTACCCCCTTAGGGCTTACTTCTATGTATTGTTACTAGTTCATTTCCTTACCCTTCCCTCAGAGACTTTCAGCAAGAATTTGAGTGTCCCTTAACAGGGGAGAAATGTTTCATATCTGTATCACCAAACTCAGTATAATGTCTGGCTGGTAAAATGTGTTCAATGAATGAAGAACCACTAATAAAGACATGTTTCTGGCCCGGCGCAGTGGCTCACGCCTATAATCCCTGCACTTTGGGAGGCTGAGGCAGGTGGATTACCTGAGATCAGGAGTAGGAGACCAGCCTGGCCAACATGGTGAAACCCTGTCTCTACTAAAAATATAAAAAATTAGCCAGGTGTGGTGGTGAGGCCTGTAATCCCAGCCACCTACTCGGGAGGCTGAGGCAGGAGAATCGCTTGAACCTGGGAGGCAGAAGTTGCAGTGAGTTGAGAACGAGCTAGTGCACTCCAGCCTGGGCAACAAGAGCGAAACTTTGTCTCAAAAAATAAATATATATACATACAAATAAAGACATGCTGGCCACCCAGGCACAGTGGCACAAGTCTGTAATCCCAGCACTTTGGGAGGCCGAGGCCGGCGATCACCTAAGGTCAAGAGATTGAGATCATCCTGTCCAACATGATGAAACCCCGTCTCTACTAAAAATACAAAAATTAGTTGGGAGTGGTGGTGTACACCTGTAGTCCCAGCTACTTGGGAGGCTGAGGCAGGAGAGTCACTTGAACCCGGGAGGCAGAGGTTGCAGTGAAGTGAGATTATGCCACTGCCCTCCAGCCACCTGGCAACAGAGCAAGAGTCCATCTCAAAAATAAAAAATAAAGATATGCTTTTTTTTTAAAAAAAAAAAGACGGGGTTTCACCATATTGGTCAGGCTGGTCTCGAACTCCTGACCTCAGGTGATCTGCCCGCCTCAGCCTCCCAAAGTGCTAGGATTACAGGCGTGAGCCACCACTCCTAAGACATGCTTTCATACTTCTTCTGGATTCAATCTAACCCCTACCCAACATACATACAATTTCTTATCTTTTTTTTTGAGACGGAGTTTCGCTCTTGTTACCCAGGCTGGAGTGCAATGGCGCGATCTTGGCTCACCGCAACCTCCGCCTCCTGGGTTCAGGCAATTCTCCTGCCTCAGCCTCCTGAGTAGCTGGGACTACAGACACGCGCCACCATGCCCAGCTAATTTTTTGTAGTTTTTTTAGTAGAGATGGGGTTTCACCATGTTGACCAGGATGGTCTCTATCTCTTGACCTTGTGATCCACCCGCCTCAGCCTCCCAAAGTGCTGGGATTACAGGCTTGAGCCACCGCGCCTGGCCCACATACAATTTTTTTTAAGAGACAATAACATTTGTCCAGGCTGGAGTGCAGTGGTGCTATCATGGTACACTGCATCCTTGCCCTCTGGGACCCAAGTAATCCTCCCACCTCAGCCTCCTGAGTAGCTCAGACAGTGTCTCATTATGTCCCCCAGACTGGTCTCCAACTCCTGAGCTCAAGCATTCCTCCCAACTCAGCCTCTCAAATTGCTGGGATTATAGGTATGAGCTATCACATCCAGTTCCAACTTATACTTAATATGAAAATTGAAAATTATTTGCCCAAAAATGACAAGGCTAGTCATAAAAATGTTTTTAACAGATTACTCATACATGATGATACAAGCATATGTCTGAAATCTGAACAAAGTCACAAAAATGTCCCAGACAGATGTCATCCCCCGCCCCAGCACCACCAAAAAAGTGCCGGGTGCCATCACAGCTTACCAACAAAACTAAGTGTTGATTACAACACTTAAACTCTCTGGCACTTATAAAGTGCTTCTATTTTAAAATATTAAACAAAATTTCTTTATGATTTTAAGAATTTTTGTCTGTTTTCTTTGAAAATAGGGACTCAAATGTTATTGAAATATTCTAACTTTGACTAGTACCCTGATTAACCGGAAACAAAGTTGAAACTTTGGCATTGTCTAAGAATCATTAGAAAGATTTACAGTCAAGTTAACATGCACATAATTAAGTCTTCTGTTTACCACTAATAAGGATATGTGATATACAAATATGATAAAATCTATCCACATTAATAACTAAATTTTCTTAAATAACCAGTTCTATTGCAGATTGGTGGTAAGGAACTGAGGGAGAAAAACTATTAAAAACAGTACTGTGCTGAAGATATATGGCCGGGCGTGGTGGCTCACGAGGTCAGGAGATTGAGATCATCCTGGCCAACATGGTGAAACCCTGTCTCTACTACAAAAAATTAGCTGGGCATGATGGCATGTGCCTGTAATCCCAGCTACTCGGGAGGCCAAGGCAGGAGAATCGCTTGAACCACGGAGTCGGAGGATGCAGGGAACCTAGATGGCGCCACTGCACTCCAGTCTGGGAAACAGAGCAAGACTCCATCTTCAAAAAAAAAAAAAAAAATTAGCCAGGCATGTGGTAGCACACACCTGTAGTCTCAGCTACTTGGGAGGCTAAGGCAGGAGAATTGCTTGAACCTAGGAGACAGAGGTTACAGTGAGCCAAGATCACAACACTGCACTCCAGCCTGGGTGTCAGAGCAAGACTCCGTATCAAAAAAAAAAAAAAGTTAAGAGTCAAATGAGGCCAGGCGCGGTGGCTCACCTCTGTAATCCCAGCACTCTGGGAAGCCGAGACAGGCAGATCACAAGGTCAAGAGATCGAGACCATCCTGACCAACATGGTGAAACCCCATCTCTACTAAAACACACACAAAAAAATAGCTGGGTGTGGTGGTGCATGCCTGTAGTACCAGCTACTCAGGAGGGTGAGGCAGGAGAACTGCTTGAACCCGGGAAGCAGCGGTTGCAGTGAGCCGAGACTGCGCCACTGCACTCCAGCCTCGCTCCTGGCGACAGAGCAAGACTCTGTCTCACACACACAAAAAAATGTCAAATGATAAAATCCTGTAAGAGAAGTGATTTCCTTGCCCACCTTTCAGATAGCAAACTATTATAATGTGATAAACACTGACAAACTTATATTCTATAAATGAAACTAGGTCCTGGCTTACAGACAGAAAAGATGAGGTAGAATACCTTTAAAGGGCTGCTGTTTTCCTTAAGGAGCACCAACTGCAAGTATCGGGTTTAAAAAGCGGTTTCCTTTCACTAACACAGCCAATGCCAAGGTGATTTATTTAGCATATCCCCTATCCTTCCAGGGTCTTAGTACTTTAAGAGCTTTAAGAGGGAATGAACAGTTTGGTTATTACTGGGAGGAGGAGGTAGGGATGAAGGGCAAAAAGGCATTTAAAGAGATGGGAACAAGGCCAGGCACAGTGGCTGACACCTATTATTCCAGCAGTCTGGGAGGCCAAGGCGAGTGGATCACTTAAGATCTGGATTTGGAGACCAGCCTGGCCAACATGGTGAAACCTGTCTCTACTAAAAATACAAAACCATCAGCTGGGCATGGTGGCGCATGCCTGTAATCCCAGCTATTCAGGAAGTGGAAGCAGGAGAATCGCTTGAACCCTGGAGCTGCAGTGAGCCAAGATCGTGCCACTGCACTCCAGCCTGGGCAACAGAGCAAGACTCCCGTCTCAAAAAAAAAAGAAAAAGAAAAAAAAAAGATGGGAACAAAGAAAGTAATATTTGTAATAATGGATAGATACCACCATAAGTACTATTAATGATGGTGCTGTGAGAATTACAAAATATATTTATTTCTTCCTAACATAACCAATTATGCCTCAGGAACTATCTCTTCTTTTTTAAGACAGGGTCTTGCTCTGCCACCCAGCCTGGAGTGTAGTGACATCATCACCACTCACTGCAGCCTCATTCTCCTGGGCTCAAGTGATCCTCCCACCTCAGCCTACTGAGTAGCTGGGACCACAGGCATGCACCATCATGCCCAGCTAATTTTTTAAATTTTTTGTAGAGCTGAGGGCTCACTTTGTTGCCCAGGCTGGTCTTGAATTCCTGGGCTCATGCGATCCTCCCTCCTCAGCTTCCCAAAGTGGAACTATCCATTTTTATCCAACATATCAAGAATTAAAAATATTATAGCTAACAATTTTCTGGCTCAACCCCAAATACCTTTTAGTGTCAGGCCTTATTACTGAAAATCTTCCTAAAATATCTGAGCCCATTTTCCTAAATTCAATTTTTAAAAAGCCACTTAAGTGCATGCCTGATGGCTGTGGTTATGGCAATTCGTTGAAGTTAGGTTTTGCACACCACTTTGGTGGAAAATAGTGAGTGGGCTAAATGTGTAATGACTCAGAATAAATTCTGAGAAGACTTCATTTGTTTCGTTTCTTTCTAAATTGCTGATATGCCTATGATTCTGTGACCTGCCCGTTTTTCTGAAAAAAGGTACAATTGCAGGTGGGGGGAGAAATCCCCAAGAGCAGATAGCAAATGGATTACATTTAGTTCAGGTTTTATTTTGAGGAGATTCAAATTGAGAATTTTTTTAAAAGAATAAGATCAAACTTAAAATTAAGTGAAAATCTGCAATTCCATGACTGGTTATCACTACCTTACTACTGGTTATCATTCGTGCCTACTGCAAGCAAGGGGCTTAAAAAAAAAAATCTTAAAGCCACAAACCAGGTAACACTTGCAAAATTATAAATACACAAAATTACATAGATATCTCTTGTAAGATGTGAAATCACAAGAAAATATTACTCGTATCCTAACAACAAAACAAGCCACGTAATCTACAAAATCAGCTTTTTAATATACATTGTCTGGCATTCGATTAAAAATTTTAAGACACAAAAAGAAGCAAGAAAATGTGATCCAGAATTAAGAGAGGAACCAGTCATCAGACCCAAATTCAGAGATAGCCAAGATATTATAAATATCAAACAGGGAGTTTAAAATAACAATAATAAATACGTTAAAGGGTCTAATGGAAAAAATAAACATGTGTGAGCAGATGGGAACTTCAGCAGGAAGATGGAAATAAAAAGAGACAAATAGAAATGCCACAAGTGAAAAATGCATTATCAGAAAAGCAATATTTTGATGGTTCCTATGCCACGCTATGCAAATCCCAAGATAATAATTAGCAGAAGAAAGACTAGGACTTGAAGTTAGGTCAAAAGAAATTAGCTAAACTGAAATACAAAGAGAAAAATAGAAAAAAAATTGAACAGTGTTAAGAGATGTCTGGAACAATACCAAACAACGTAATGTTGGCTCCTTGAGCAGCTAGGACTACAGGGAAGCTCCACCATACCTGGCTAATTTTTAATATTTTTATAGAAACAAGGCCAGGAGGCCGGGCGTGGTGGCTCACGCCTATACCTAGCACTCTGGGAGTCCGAGGCAGGTGGATCACCTGAGGTCAGGAGTTCAAGACCAGCCTGGCCAACATAGTGAAACCCCTGTCTCTAAATAAATAAATAATAAAGAAAGAAACAAGGCCAGGAGCAGTGGCTCATGCCTGTAATCCCAGAACTTTGGGAGGCCAAGGTGGCAGATCACCTGAGGTCAGGAGTTCAAGACCAGCCTGGCCAACATAATGAAACCCTGTCTCTAAATAAATAAATAAGAAACAAGGCCAGGAGCATGCCTGTAATCCCAGAACTTTGGGAGGCCAAGGTGGCAGATCATCTGAGGTCAGGAGTTCAAAACCAGCCTGGCCAACATGGCGAAATCCTGCCTGTACTAAAAATACAAAAATTAGCCAGGTGAGGGGGTGCATACCTGTACTCAGGGGGCTGAGGCAGGAGAATTGCTTGAACCCAGGAGGTACAGGTTGCAGTGAGCCAAGATGGTGCCACTGCTCTCCAGCTCTCCAGCCTGGGTGACAGAGTGAGACTCCATCTCCAAAAAAAAAAAAAGAAAAGAAAGAAAAGAAACAGGGTCTTGCTATGTTGCCCAGACTGGTCTCAAACTCCTGGCCTCAAGCAACTCCCCTCTCCCTGCCTGCCACACACACACACAGACACACACACACACACACACACAAACACACACACACACACACACAGAGTAGGAGGAAACTCTGGGAGGAAATGAATGTTGATGCCTTAATGATGGTGATGGTTTCATAAGTGCATACTTCTCTCCAAACTTATCAAGATGTATATATTAAATATGTACAGCTTTTTATACAGCAATTATACCTCAAAAAAGTGATTTAAGGAGGCGGGGGCTAGCTTTACCAAGTCTTATTACATGGGTCTATTTATTCATAAATTAGAATCTCAACACATTCTCCAGATAAATAACCTTTCTCCTACATGAAAACAAGTTCAAGAGGACTGAGATTTGAAAGCACCAGGCTCCAAGAAAGTCCTGATCCAAACTAAGCCAAGAGTATGCAGTTTTTATAATAAATGGATACTATTTCTAGAAGTCTGAGAAATAACTATTTCCCTTATTCTGTTATTTAGTGATATATGGTTACTAATAACAGTGATGTTGTTCAACTTCAGTTGAAAATAATGAACTGAGGTAAGTCAAGTGCTAGCCAAAGACAGCACAGTACCAGACCTAGTCAGTCCCAAATATTAAAAAGAAAAAAATACATTTTAATATCCAGTCATGAAAGCAGTTATTACCTCCTTGTCCATACCCCAAGTGCCACGGAAAAGTTATACCCACACCCATTAACCTCCCAATGAACCAGTTAGATAACTAATTTTGGAAGAACCAATCCATAGGCTCATAAGATGAGCTAGGCTATTGCCATCAGTTTGCCCTGACCAGCTCTATGGTGCTAGCCAACGAAAGATCAAGTAGCAAGCAGCACCATAACTGGGGTGGCCATTTATAGCCCTGTGTACTGAACACTATTAAGCCAAGAAAGCAAGTCTATGAACTGAAGAATAACAATGGATCACAGACACAAAGACATGGAGTGAAGAAAGGCTAAACAGCTCCCTGAGAAATGAAAGGAGGAGCCTTAGTTCCTCGCTTTCTAATTTTAGCCTTGAGAGAGCAGAAACTTGATTTTCTGTACTCACATGCCTACACAATTGCCTATTAAATATTCTCCATCTATTCCCTTTCATTTCTATTATTTAAATTACCTGATACCTAAAAATAGGATACTTGATTCTAAAACCCCAACTAAAGCCAGTGAAATTCAACCAGGAACTCAGCAAAAAGAGCCCTGTTAAAGGAGAAGCAGCCTAAATGAGAAAGAACATTTTTCTCCTAAATTTTACTCAGGTAGAAAGTTCCATTTAAACAATAACACTTTGGCTAGGAGTTTAAGGAGATAGGGAAATACCAGTCTTTACTGCTCAGGCACCTTCAGAATTATAATTTTCTCTCCAGAATGTTTAGCTGAAACATAAAACATGGAGTCCAAGTGCTTGCTTCGGCAGCACATACACTAAAATTGGAATGATACAGAGAATTTTAGCAAAATAAAAAATTAAAAACATGGAGTCCAACTATTTTCACCCTGATCAAAACATATGTTCCAAAGATTCAAAACAGAAAGCCTGTCTTTTGAAATAAGTGTAAATTTTTCATTTTTGCTATTTTCTCTCCCTAAGCTTTTCCTCTGCCCTTGGCTCTGTCCTCTCTTTTCTCCCTTGAAAATGTGATCTAGGGGCAATTCTGATTTACCTTTTTTTTTTTCTTTTCCTTTCTTAAGCTCAGTGGCAAGAATCTTTATCTGTTTGTTTGTTTGTTTGTTTGAGACAGGGTCTAATATGACTCAGGCTAGAGTGCAGTGGCATGATCATGGCTCACTGCAGCCTTGACCTCCCGAGCTCAGCACTTCTCCCATCTCTGAGCCTCCCAAGCAGCTGAAATTACAGGCACAAATCAGCATACCCAGCTAATTTTTAAATTTTTTTTGTAGAGACAGGGTCTCGCTAGGCTGCCCAGGTTGGTCTTGAACTCCGGCCTCAAGTGAACCTCTCGCCTCAACCTCCTAAGTGCTGGGATTACAGGTGTGAGCCACCATGCCCCACCCAGATTTGCCTTTCTACTATCATTTGAATACTTTTTCTTTTCATTTTTTTTTTTCATTTAAATACTTTTAAGAAGACCTGTAATAATCCATAAATAATAGGAAATAGCTTACCTGAAAGATATGATAATGCCTGACCTCCTTAAGGAATGTTAATTCCAGAGTTTGAATAACTTAACTACAAAAGGATTTTTTAAAACTCAGGCAGGTTATCTATGTAAATATATGCACACCGATAAATCAGAATTTAAGGGCTGTTATATAAAATATATTTAAGCAGGCCGGGCGCGGTGGCTCAAGCCTGTAATCCCAGCACTTTGGGAGGCCGAGGCGGGTGGATCACGAGGTCAAGAGATCGAGACCATCCTGGTCAACATGGTGAAACCCCGTCTCT
>NW_016107464.1:621707-624730 GCF_001604975.1 Cebus imitator | reverse complement strand
TAAAATTGTAGTGACTGCCACACCACTCTGACTCAACTGAGTGATGTTATCAAGCAACCACTAGCAGCTCAGAAGAGCATACCAACACGTCCCCAGGCAGTCCAATAAATCATTCTTACAGTGGGGGGGTGGGGGGGTGGGGGGTGTGTGTGTGTGTATGTGTGTGTGTGTGTGTGTGTTTGAATCAGGGTCTCACTGTCACCCAAACTTCTGGGCTCAAGCAATCCTCCCACCTCAGCCTCCTGAGTAGCTGGGACTGCAGGCACATGCCACAATGCCTGGCTGATATAATTTTTAACATGAAGATTGACTTTAAAACCTCTTTTAAAATAATTGTATTATTTGGCTATTTCTGGTGTTTAATTCTTATCTTCTACTGTATGAAAAAAGTGTACAATTTTAACTTCTTAGGTACCTCCCCCCTCCATTCCCCTCCAAAGGCAGATAATAAAGTTTATTATTGTATTCCATTTTGGAAGGTTATATCTTAGGAAAAGATGACAAAGAATTTCAAATTCAAAATTATAATTATCATTATTGATACCTCTGTAATATAGTGATTGATGTGTAGTAAATTACTTCCTTTGGTGGGGCACAGGGAACTAAATTAAAAATATTATGAAGCATTAACCAAGGGGTTAGAATTTTTCACACACACATATGGAGAAGGGCTATGACTAAGGAATAGGAAAGGCAGAGGTAACTATACCTTCAATGCTGCTGAAGAACAACCAGAACAGGCAGACTCCTAATCTATCACTAATAGTTTCAAGTACAATCACCAGAGACACTCTAAAGTTTAACTACCCATCTGAATAAAATACTTGAAGATTAAAGTTCTCTGAACACCTTTTGGATATATGTGATACATTGTTGTACAAACTTTTTGTGTCAAGCTGTTCATTAAAAGAGACAAAAAGGGACACTTGTACTTAAAACTATGCTAAATGTTTTCAAATCCTCTGATCAAATCATAACTTAAACCATGATTCTAACAGTACACTTACCATGAAAATCTGCACCCAACTTCTTAGAAGCCATTTAGAACCTGAAAAACAAGGAAATATTTCTTAGGTACATTATACCCTGAAGGTAGTACAAAGAAAACAGAATACAAAAAAGAAACCAAGAAAACTGAGAATACAAAAAAGAAACCAGAAGACCTAAGGTTTCAGGACTGACAGAATCGTCGATTCTCTCTCCTAATGTCCAAAAAAAGGGCCAGGCACAGTGGCTCATGCCTGTAATCCCAGTGCTTTGGGAGGCAGAGGTGGGGGTGTCACTTGAGCCCAGAAGTTTGAGAGCAGCAACATAGTGAGACCCCCATCTCCACAAAAAAATTAAAAATCAGCCGAGGCCAAGCTTGGTGGCTCACTCCTATATCCCAGTACTTTGGGAGGCCAGGCTGGGAGGATCACTTGAGCTCAGGAGTTTGAGACCAGCCTGGGAAACATAAGAAGACCCTGTCCCCACAAAAAATTTCAAAAATTAGCTGGGCATGTTGGCACAGGCCTGTAGTCCCAGCTACTTGGGAGACTGAGATGGAAGGATTGCTTTGTGCCAGGGAGATTGAGGCTGCAGTGAGCCAATGCACTACAGCCTCGGCAACAGAGAAAGACCCTGTTAAAAAACAATAATAAAATAATTAGGAATTATTAATAAAATTAATAATCATTAATAAAAAATAATTGCTAAAATCAAAAATTCACTGGGCGTGGTGGCACATGCCTATAGTCCTAGCTACTTGGGAGGCTGACGTGAGATAATCACTTAAACTCAGGAGTTTGAGGCTGCAGTGAGCTAAGAAGGTGCCACTAAACTGCTGCCTGTACAACAGCACAAGACCCTGTCTCAAGGAAAGGAAAAAGGAGGGACTCCATGTTTGGATCCCCTTCCACGAACGCTCCCTTCATGGAAGCCATCTTTCTCTCTCCTGGATTTTCCCTCTGAAGTCCCCTTCCACACACTCTCATGGAAGCCTGTCTTCCCCTCCTAAACTTCATTCTCTCTATTCCCTTCCACTTAGGGTAGAAGCTGCTTTCCCCTCCTGGATTCCATCTTTCTGGATTCTCACTCAGTGTGAGAGTTAGCTGTTTCTTTCTCTCTCCTTCACCTTTTTCTCTCTCTAAATAAATTACTTTCTACAAAAAAAAAAAAAAAAAAAAAAAAAAAAAAAAAAAAAAAAAAAAAAAAAGTAAAAAGGAAGAGGAAAGGAAAAGAAGAAAAGACAAGACAAACCTCAATGCTCATCGGGGCATTTTTTTCAGATTAGGGACGCTGACGCATTAAGTATGACGCAAAATGTCACAAAATCTGAAGTCCGAATTGCTTCTGGTGCCAAGCATTTACATAAGGGATACTCAACAGGTACATAAAAAATATTTACAATGGTTGCCTGTAGGCGGTAGAACTGGGAATAATTCATAAAAATATTTCTATTTTTGAACATTATATCGTAACATCTATTAATTTGGTAATTTCTTTTAAAACTTTTCTTGAAAAGCTTCCATTTTCAGCCAGGCGTGGTAACTTACACATATTATCCCACATTTTGGGAGGCTGATGCAGGTGGATTACTTGAGCCCAGGAGTTCCAAGACCAGCCTGGGCAACATGGTGAAACCTCATCTCTACAGAGATATAAAAAATTAGCCAGTGTGGTACTGCACGCCTATACTCCCTGCTCTCGGGAGACTGAGGCAGGGGAATCACCTGAGCCTAGGAAGTCGAGGCTGCACTGAGCACTGCACTCCAGCCTAGGTGACAAAGCAAGACCGTTTCAAATAAAAAAGTTTCCATTTTTTTGGGCCGGGCATGGTGGCTCACGCCTGTAATCCCAGCACTTTGGGAGGCCGAGGCAGGTGGATCACGAGGTCGAGAGATCGAGACCATCCTGGTCAAAATGGTGAAACCCCTTCTCTACTAAAAATACAAAAAATCAGCTGGGCATGGTGGCGCGTGCCTGTAATCCCAGCTACTCAGGAGGCTGAGGCAGGAGAATTGCCTGAACCCAGAAGGCGGAGG
>NW_016107464.1:614360-621671 GCF_001604975.1 Cebus imitator | reverse complement strand
AAAAAAAAAAAAAAAAAAAAAGTTTCCATTTTTTTTAAGCATGGCGTAGAGATGGAGTGTGTATTCTGTTTTATATTCTAGTTAATGGAGAGTTAAATTTATAAAGTATAGTATTATTAATTTTCAAAACACCAAGAAACAATACCGAAAGTGATTCAACCTTTTTATATGTGCAGAAAACATTTCACAGGCATCTCCCTGTCACCCAGGCTGGAGTGCACTGGCGCAATCTTTATTGCAACCTCTGCCTTCTGGGTTCAAACAATTCTCATGCCTTAGCCTCCCGAATAGCTGGGACTACAGGAGTGTGCCATCACGCCTGGGTAATTTTTTTGTATTTTTAGCAGAAACAGGGTTTTGCCATGTTGGACAGGCTCGTCTCAAACACCTGGGGCTCAAGTGATCCACCCACCTTAGCCTCCCAAAGTGCCGCAATTACAGGCATGAGCCACAGCACGTGGCCTCACAGTGAGACTTCTAAAACCCAGAAGCAAGATTCTTGGCAGCCTCAACCTTCCCATACCAGAAATTTGTTTCCCTAACATAGGCACATACCAAAAATTTGTTTTCCCAAATCAGGAAAGCAGCAGTATCTAAATAAACTTCCAGCAATGAGAGTTGTGGTATGCTCACAGACATATGCAGAAAATTAGTGTTTCATTTCTATAACCCCAATAAAAATTGTGTGATATCAGCTGTTTGGAGAAGCAACTGTTGTTGAGGTAAAGGGCTTGGGAGAGACTGTGAGTCTTTAACAAATAATTTTCCAAACAACATCCAGAATACACTGACATCAGGAAAGTTATAAAGAAGTTCCACCCAAATTTAAATGGATGCTTGGCTTTTTTTAAAAGGCTCAAACTGTTCACCATAAAAAAGAGTGAAATCCAGCATGAGAATCATTTGGGGCTGGGAGGCAGAGGTGGCAGTAAGCCAAGATCACACCACTACACTCCAGCCTGAGCAGCTCAGCAAGACTCTGTCTCCAAAAAACAACAACAAAACAACAACAAAACGAAATCCTTTCATTTGTGACAATGTGGATGAACCTGCAAGACTTTGTTAACTGAAACAAGCCAGGCATAGAAAAACAAATATTGTATGATCAATCTTACTCATGCAGAATGTTAAAAAGTTTATCTCATAAAAGTAGAGGCTTGCATGCCTCATGGTTGCAGGCCTGTCATCGACATGCAGAGCGACAACAGCAAGTTCACAGACATGCTCTGCCAGCAACCACATCCTCGGTCTAAGGACCATGTATCAATCCAGATGATTGTGGCTGAAGATGACAAGGTCACCGGCACATGGCAACTTTGAAACCTATACTTCTTAAGCGAATTAATGCAGGAACAGAAAACCAAATACCAAATAATCCATGTTCTCATTTGTAAGTGGGAGCTAAACAATAGGTACATGTGGATTTAAAGATGGCAACAATAGAAACTGGGGACTACTACAGCAGGGAAGGAGAGAGTGGGACAAGGGTGGGTGACAGGATCATTTGTGCCAAACCTAAGCATCACACAATATACCCAGGTAACAAATCTACACATGTACCCCCCGAATCTAAAATAAAAGTTGAAAAAAAAAATTAAAAAAAAAACACAGCCAAGCATGGTGGCTCACAGCTATAATCTCAGCACTTTGGGAAGTTTGAACCCAGGAGGCAGAGGCTGTAGTGAGCCGAGATCACACCAACGCCCTACAGACTGGGCAACAGACAGGAATTCTGTCTCTAAACAACCACCACCACCTATGTTATCTGCCTAGGGCCATTCACAGGATGGTAAATCAGATGACTCCATTCTCTGACTGACAAGGCTGATGACATCCTCTCAAAGAACTTCTGACTGCAGAGAATCATGGATGTGGAATATTTGTCATAAATAAATAGGAACTACCCCCCATCCCAAAAAAGCAGAGAGTAGAATAGTGATTACCAGAGGCCAGGGGGGTGAGGAGAGTAGTAAAGGGGAGGGCAGGGAGTGGGGTGGGGAGAAGCAGGTGAATGATTAAAGTTACCATCAGATATAGGAGGAATAAATCCTACTGTATAGTAAGGTGACTACAGTTAACAATAATATATTCTATATTTCAAAATTAACAAGAGCTCAGAAGTTTGATATCAGCCTGGGTAACATGGCAAAACTCCATCTCTACTAAAAATACAAAAATAGCTGAGCATGGTGGTACGCATCTGTAGTCCCAGCTACTTGGGAGGCTGAGGAGGGAGGATGGCTTGAGCCCAGGAGGCAAAGGTTGCAGTGTGCCATGATTAAGCCACTGCACTCCAGCTTGGACAACAGAGCCAGTCTCCAAAAAAAAAAAAAAAAATTAGCATGGTGTAGTGCATGCCTGTAGTACCAGCTAATCAGAAGGTTCACCTGAGCCCAGGTGGTCAAGGTTGCAGTGAGCTATGATCACACTACTGCATTCCAGCCTGAGCAAGAGACTCATATCTAAAAAAATTTAAAAAAAAAAGAAGACACAAAAGTTCACAAGTATTATGTAATGGCATTCATATGAGGTGTCCAGAAAGGGAAAATCCACAGAGACTGAAAGCAGACTGGCAGTTGCCAGGTATGGGGAAAAGAAACTGTAATTGGCAAGGGTCTCCTTCAAGTGATGGAAAGGTTTCAGAACCAGATGTGGTGACTGCACAGCACTATGAGCGCACTATAAATGCCACTGAATTGATCACTTTAAAATGGTTAATTTCATGCTATGTGAATTTCACCTAAGTTGTTTTTAAAATTAAATAGCAAGAAAAAAATTGGCAAAAGAGAGGCACTCCAGAGGAAAGGGCCAGAGAGATGGGTATCAACAACTTCTGAGTTTAAAAATCAGAGAGGCAGTGAGGCAATGAACAACTAGATAGAAGATCACAATGAATAATAAATGAAAAATAAAATGCAGTTTTATTACTAAATAATGTAAAATTTTTTAAATCATGCCTCAATAGAGCTGATAGATTTTTTTCCAATATTATTATATTTTCCATAGACCTTAAGGATATGAGAAATCTATATTTAGGCACATAAAGATTTTTCTAAGGTCCACTATGGAGCAAAACTTCAGTCTCTCAAAGGTCAAAGGCATTTTAATTCCTTCTTAGGGTCAGTTTTCTTTCCCCCGAACATCTTTTATATACACGTGTGTGTGTGTGTGTGTGTATAAAAGATGTGTTTGTACATATACATGTACACATTTCATCAATAACTTCCTATACTTTATTAAACCCATTTATATTATTTTTCCATAAGTTATTGGGGTACAGGTGGTATCTGGTTACATAAGTTCTTTAGTAGTGATTTGTGAGATTTTGGTGCACCCATCACCCAAGCAGTATACACTGCACCATATTTGTAGTCTTTATCCGTCACCCACTTCCCACTCATCCCCGCAAGTCCCCAAAGTCCACTGTATCATTCTTATGCCTTTGTGTTCTCATAGCTTAGCTTTCACATATCAGTGAGAACATACGATATTTGGTTTTCCATTCCTGAGTTACTTAGAATAATAGTCTCCAATCTCATCCAGGTCACTGTAAACGCTGTTAATTCATTCCTTTTTATGGCTGAGCAGTATTCCATCATTTACACACACACACACACACGACAGTTTATCCACTCATTGATGGACATTTGGGTTGGTTCCACGATTTTGCACTTGTGAATTTTGCCACTATAAACATGTGTGTGCAAGTTTATCTTTTTCAAATAATGACTTCTTTCCTCTGGGTAGATACCCAGTAGTGAGACTGCTGGATCAAATGGTAGTTCTGCTTTTAATTCTTTAAGGAATCTCCACATTGTTTTCCATAGTGGCTGTACAAGTTTACATTCCCACCAGCAGTGTGAAAGTGTTCCCTGATCACCGCATCCACGCCAACATCTATTGTTTTTGATTTTTTTATTATAGCCATTCTTACAGAGTAAGATGGTATCGCATTGTGGTTTTGATTTGCATTTCCCTGATCATTAGCGATGCTGAGCATTTTCCAGATGTTTGTTAGCCATTTGTATATCCTCTTTTAAGAACTGTCTATTCATGTCCTTAGCCCATTTTTTGATGGGATTTTTTCTTTACTGATTTGTGTTGGTTGTAGATTCTGGATATTAGTCCTTTGTCAGATGTATAGACTGTGAAGAGTTTCTCCCACTCTGTGGGTTGGTTGTCTGTTTATTCTGCTGACTCTTCCTTTTGCTGTGCAAAAGCTATTTAATTTAATTAGGTCCCAGCTATTTATTTTTTTTGTTTAATTTCATTTCCTTTTGGGTTCTTGGTCCCGAAATCCTTGCCTAAACCAATATATAGAAGAGTTTTTCCCAATGTATCTCCTAGAATTTTTTTTTTAACAGAGTTTTGCTCGTTGCCCAGGCTGGAGTGCAGTGTCGTGATCTCGGCCCAGCAAAACCTCCACCTCTCGGGTTCAAGTGATTCTCCTGCCTCAGTCTCCCAAGTAGCTGGGATTACAGGCATGTACCACCACTCCTGGCTAATTTTGTATTTTTAGTAGAGACAGGGTTTCTCCATGTTGGTCAGGCTAGTCTCGAACTCCCAACCTCAGGTGATCCACCTGCCTAGGCCTCCCAAGGTGCTAGGATTACAGACGTGGGCCACTGCGCCCGGCCATCTTTAGAATTTTTATAGTTTCAGGTCATTAAGTCCTTAATCTATCTTGTATTAAGATGAGAGATGAGAATCCAGTTTCATTCTCCTACATGTGGCTAGCCAATTATCCCAGGACCATTACTGAAAAGGGTATCTTTTCCTCATTTTATGTTTTTTTGTTTTGTCAAAGACCTGTTGGCTGTATTTGGGTTTATTTCTGGGTTCTCTATTCTGTTCCATTGGTCTATGTGCCTATTTTTATACCAGTATCATGCTGTTTTGGTGACTATGGCCTTGTAGTACAGTTTGAAATCAGGTAATGTGATGGCTCCAGATTTGCTCTTTTTGCTTAGTCTTGCTTTGGCTATGCAGGCTCTTTTTTTGTTCCGTATGAATTTTAGAATTTCTTCTAATTCTGTGAAGAATGATGGTGGTGATTTGATGGGGATTGCATGGAATTTGTAGATTGCTTTTGGAAGTATGGTCATTTTCACAATGCTGATTCTACCCATCCATGAGCATGGGATGTGTTTCCATTTGTTTGTGTCATCTATGATTTCTTTCAGCAGTGTTTTCTAGTTTTCCTTATAGAGGTCTTTTGACTCCTTAATTAAGTGTATTCCTAAGTATTTCAATTTTTTTGCAGCTACTGTAATAGGGATTGAGTTCTTGATTTGATTCTCTGCTTGGTCATTGTTGGTGTATAGAATAGCCACTGATTTGTATACATTAATCTTGTATCCAGAAACTTTGCTGAATTCTTTTATTAGTTCTAGGAGCTTTCTGGAGGTGTTGTTAGGGGTTTCAAGGTAAACAATTATATTGTCAGCAAACAGTGACAGTTTGACTTCCTCTTTACTAATCTGGACACTCTTTTTCTTGTCTGATTGCTCTGCCTACGACTTCCAGTACTATGTGGAAGAGGATAGGTGAGAGTGGGCATCCTTGTCTCGTTCTAGTTCTCAGAGGAAATGCTTTCAACTTTTCCCCATTCAGTATTACATTGGCTGTGGGTTTGTCATAGATGGCTGGGTTGTTCTGTTTCATTTTTTTCTAGACAGAGTCTTGCTCTGTCACCCCGGGTGGAGTGCAATGACGCCATCTCAGCTCGTTGCAACTTCCGCCTCCTGGTGAAGTTCAAGCGATTCTCCTGTCTCAGCCTCCAGAGTATCTGGGATTACAGGTGCCTGCCACCACACCCAGCTAATTTTTGCGTTTTTAGTAGAGATGGGGTTTCTCCATGTTGGCCAGGCTGGTCTCAAACTCCTGACTTCAGTTAATCCACCCACCTCAGCCTCCCAAAGTGCCGGGATTATAGATGTGAGCCACCACGCCTGACCCAGAGATGGCTTTTATTACATTGAGGTATGACCTTTGTATGACAATTTTGCTGAGAGTTTTAATCATAAAGCGATGCTGGATTTTGTCGAATGCTTTTTCTGCATCTATTGAGATAATCATGTGATTTTTGTTTTTGATTCTGTTTATGTGGGGTATCATATTTATTGACTTGCATATGTTAAAGCATCCCTGCACCCTGGTATGAAACCCACTTGATCATGGTAGATTACCTTTTTGATATGTTGTTGGATTCAGTTAAGCTAGTATTTTGTTAAGAATTTGAGCATCTATGTTCATCAAGAATATCAGTCATCGAGGATATCAAGGATATCAGCTAATTTTGTATTTTTAGTAGAGATGCAGTTTCTCCATGTGGTCAGGTTGGTCTCAAACTTCTGACCTCAGGTGATCCACCCATCTCAGCCTCCCAAAGTGCTGGGATTACAGGCGTGAGCCACCATGCCTGGCTTTGTTGGTAATTTTTTAATTACCATTTCAATCTTCCTGCTTGTTATTGGTCTGTTTAGGGTATCTAATTCCTCCTGATTTAAGTTAGAAGGGTTGTATTTGTCCTAAACCCATTTATAATACTCTCCTATAATCTAAATACTCAATTATGGAAAACGATTAAATAATGGAAAATCCAGAATATAACAATGTGATGGCACTAACAGTGTTTATTAAAAGCATATAACATAGGAGTAGACATGAAACTGAATTTTTTTTAATTTTTAAAAAGCATATAATAGCCGGGCGCGGTGGCTCACGCCTGTAATCCCAGTACTTTGGGAGGCCGAGGCGGGTGGATCACGAGGTCAAGAGATCGAGACCATCCTGGTCAACATGGTGAAACCCCGTCTCTACTAAAAATACAAAAAATCAGCTGGGCATGGTGGCGCGTGCCTGTAATCCCCGCTACTCAGGAGGCTGAGGCAGGAGAATTGCCTGAACCCAGGACGCGGAGGTTGCGGTGAGCCGAGATTGCGCCATTGCACTCCAGCCTGGGTAACAAGAGTGAAACTCCGTCTCACAAAAAAAAAGCATATAATAAATACAAAACAATTATAAGTGTTTTGTTTTGTTTTGTTTTGTTTTTAAATAGAAATAAGGTCTCATTATGTTGGCCAGGCTGATTTCAAATTCCTTAGCTGAGGCTATCCTCCTGCCTTGGCCTCCCAAAGTGCTAGGATTACAGACATGAGCCACCACTCCAGGCCAATAATTATAAGTTTTAAAATGTTTTAATAAGCCGGGCGCGGTGGCTCAAGCCTGTAATCCCAGCACTTTGGGAGGCCGAGGCGGGTGGATCACGAGGTCAAGAGATCGAGACCATCCTGGTCAACATGGTGAAAC
>NW_016107464.1:608901-613783 GCF_001604975.1 Cebus imitator | reverse complement strand
GCCACCATGCCCAGCTAATTTTTTTGTAGTTTTAGTAGAGACGGCGTTTCACCATGTTGACCAGGATGGTCTTGATCTCTTGACCTCGTGATCCACCCGCCTCGGCCTCCCAAAGTGCTGGGATTACAGGCTTGAGCCACCGCGCCCGGCTCTTTTTCTTTTTTAGTTGGCAGTATGGGTTGGAACATACGTTCTTAATTCAAGAAATTTTACACTAATAAAACTTATCCCTGGAAACCAACAACTTATCAGCGATGCTCTATTTTTCCAGCTCAGCACCACTTCAGTTCAAATGCTACAGGAAGAAAATCTGGTAACTTTAAATCTCAATTACTGATTATAGACATCAGAAAAAAGAACAAAGAATAAATCTAAGAATAAAAAGAGAAGAGAAACGCAGGGAGAGAATGAGGAGCCAGAATGAAAGAAGAGAAGATGGGTCAAGGAATGGGGAGAAATGGGAAAAGGAAAATTTAAAGAAGGTAGGGATAGGAGACCAGGAAATTTTAAAAACGGTAATAATAAAAAACAACTTGGGAAGGATCAGGCCCTCTGACAAAGGGAGAAGAAAGCCCAAGGGCCACTGTATTAATGTTCTCATTTTCACTTCCTTTCCTTTTGCCTATCTATCAAATTATTACAATACTCTCTAAAAGCAGCTTCCCGAAACAAAGTAGCAACTCAGAATCTCAATAAGCTATCATAGTCACACTTCTAAAATAATAGCTGCACTCAGGAATTTCCCAAGTTACAAATTAATCCAGGAAATTGCCTAATTTACATTAAAAGGTGGCTTTGGGAATCATCACATTTCAAGCCTGAGAAAAAATTAACATATAACTCACAGCAACATTTATGTGTGTAACTGCTACTAACACGTCAATACTAGGTTATACTACATTCATGAGAAAGAATTTTTCTGTCTTCTCTCTGGGGTCTCAGAGGCATTTTGGAACCTCAGCTTCCTCATCAATAAAATAAAGGTAGCAGACTGAAAAACCAGCCAACTCTACACAGACCATAAATCTATAATGAGAGAATAATACGAAGAAAAAAATATTCATGTTTCCAAATTAAATATTGAGCATTCAAGATAAATGATGCCAATGTTTCTATTGACAAAATTAAAAGCCAGCAATCATACGTTCATTGTCCCTTTTTTTTTATTTTTGAGACAGATTCTTGCTCTGTTGCCCAGGCTGGAGTGCAGTGGCGCGTCCTCAGCTCACGGCAACCTCTGCCTCCTGGGTTCAAGCAATTCTCCTGCCTCAGCCTCCCAAGTAGCTGGGACTACAGGCGCGCACCACCATGCACAGCTAGTTTTTGTATTCTTAGTAGAGATGGGGTTTCACTATGCTGGCCAGGCTGGTCTCAAACTCCTGACCTCGTGATCCAACTGCCTCGGCCTCCCAAAGTGCTGGGATTACAGGCATGAGCCACCACACCTGGCCTTTTTTTTTTCTTACTGAGCCATAAAATCCAAGTCTGGAAACCATTTCCCTGTACCACATATAAAGTAACCTCAAATGATTCTTATTATAAAATTTTTTTAAAAGATACTTTTATATACCACCTGACATGCAAAAAGAGCTCCACAAAGGTTGACTAATTATTCAAACCAGCAACAATGTGATTAAAGAAGAAAAATGTTGAATTAAACATAACTTTCAAGGAAAAACATTTTCAAAGCACTCTACCAACAGATAAACTAGTATACCTATAGAAAACATGTAAAAAACAATTATTATTATTATTTTTTTTTTTTTTGGACAGAGTCTCCCTCTGTCACTCAGGCTGCAGTGTGATGGAGCGATCTCGGCGCACTACAACCTCTGCCTCCCAGGTTCAAGCAATCCTCCTGTCAGCCTCCCCAGTAGCTGGTAATACAGGCATGCATCACCATGTCTGGCTCATTTTTTTGTATTTTTAGTAGAGATAGGTTTTTGCCATGTTGGCCAGGCTGGTCTCGACCTCCTGACTTCCAGTGATCCACCCACCTTGGCCTCCCAAAGTGCTTAGATTACAGGCGTGAGCCACAGCACCTGGCCAGAAAACATGTAAATATTTATTTGAACAGAACAGGATTAGAATCTTTTTTGTGTGAGTTAAGAATGTAACTGTGAAGAAGGAATTCAGTTTGTGAGACCTTGCTTTCAGTCAGTTTAAGTCTGAGAATTAGCCAGAAGACACTACTTTCAGGATCTATCACTGTGCACAAGCCCTGTTTGCAAAGCTAAGCCTCCCCTTATTACTGTCTGCTGCACATTGGCGTACTTGGCTGAAAATGGAAGGCCAAAAAAAGAGGTCACAGTACCCTGATTCATACTGAGGAACATTTCAATAGCTTCAGTAAGCTTTTCTTTATGCATCAATTTCCTTCAATTCAGCTGGAATAAAAAACTGGTTCAGGTTTTTCCTAAGCACCCCTGTTTTATGGCAAACTAAAAAAGAAAATTTGAGTCACTAGCCTACAGAAACAAGATTTAATGGGTCCTGACTTTGTGGAAAAGAGGGAAGTATGTTTATGTGGATATGGAAACAAATATGGATAAGATATTTTTATAATGGTGGTTCTTTTTTGGTGGTAGAATCACAAATTTAGCCTTTTGGTGTTTCCTTCTGTGTTATTTGTTTTCCAGGTTTTCCGTATTGAGCACATATGAATACATTTATCTATGATCAACACACACATACTTTGTAATTGGGGGAAAACAATTGGTAAGCAACAAGTACCGATAAGAGGGCTAAAAAGAAACACAATAATATGTAATTCAACAGAGCACTGGAAAAAACACAAACAAAAAAATAACAGGTAACTAATGAAAGATAACTTCAGAGAGAGAAAAAAGAACAAAGAATAAATCAGTGGTTTCTAGACCAGTAAGCATACAAATGAGCCTAGGTTACAGATTTTATGAAGGTGTAACAGGTGTTTTACTTTATCAACAATAAAGAGTGCAATCCGTGATGAAGAGCTAACAATTATGAACTGCCCCAAATAACAGCATTACCACTCGTAGGCAAAAATTATAGGAAACAAAAACCAGGAAGAAATAGATAATGAATCTAATTTAGATCTAATCTATATTTGAATTTATATTGCTAGATCAAAAGCATCTTGAAAGCAGAATACACCTTTTCAAATACCCAAAGAACATCTTACAAAACTTGTGTAATATTAGGACACAAGGAAAAACCATAATAAATGTCCAAAATCAGAAGTAGCTGAGTCAGGCCGGGCGTGGTGCCTCATGCCTGTAATGGCAATACTTTGGGAGGCTGAGGCAGGCAGATCACTTGAGGTCAGTAGTTTGAGACCAGCCTGGCAAATATGGTGAAACTCCATCTCTACTAAAAACACAAAAAATATTAACCAGGCGTCGTGGCGCATGCCTGTAATCCCAGAGCTACATGGGAGTCTGAGGAAGGAGAATCACTTGAGCCTATGAAAAGGGTTGCAGTGAGCCAAGATCACGCCACTGCACCCCAGCCTAAGCAACAGAGTGAGACTCCGTCTCAAAAAATAAGTAGCTGAGTCAATAACCAGAGCAATCTCAACTCACTGCAACCTCCACCTCCCAGGCTCAAGCAATTCTCCCACCTCAGCCTCCTGAGTACCTGGGATTACAAGTGCCTGCCACCATGCCCAGCTAATTTTTTTTTTTTTTTTTTTTTTTTTTTTTTTTTTTTTTTTTTTTGAGACGGAGTTTTGCTCTTGTTACCCAGGCTGGAGTGCAATGGCGCGATCTCGGCTCACCGCAACCTCCGCCTCCTGGGTTCAGGCAATTCTCCTGCCTCAGCCTCCTGAGTAGCTGGGATTACAGGCACATGCCACCATGCCCAGCTGAATTTTTGTATTTGTAGTAGAGATGGGGTTTCACCATGTTGACCAGGATGGTCTCGATCTCTTGACCTCGTGATCCACCCGCCTCGGCCTCCCAGAATGCTGGGATTACAGGCTTGAGCCACCGCACCTGGCGAGTTTTTGTATTTTTAGTAGAGACAGGGTATCATCATGGTGGCCAGGCTGGTCTCAAAGTCCTGACCTCAGGTGATCCACCTGCCTCAACCTCCCGAAGTTCGGGGACTACAGGAGTGAGCCACTGTGCCCGGCCTCCAATGGGATTTTAATGTATCCAAAATATAGAAAATGTGTCTAAATTTGTATTTACAAAATAATATTGGTGCCAAAAAACTTCAGAAAAATCTCATATATAAATACATATATGAAACTCCTCAATAAAAAAGTACCAACCAAAATTACTAGTACATTATAGGAATAAACCATGTCTCAGTGAGATTTGTTTCACAAATAAAGTCCAACACCAACACCAACACCAACATCAAGAATTCTGTTGATATAATTCAGCATGCATTAAATGCTCAAAGAAGAAAAATCATATGGTTATCTCCTTTACATGAGTTTTAAAAGACAAAAAAAACCTGTAACTCCCATCTAATACCAAATATCAAAGCATGCTGACAGTGGGGAAACTACAGGAGTACTCCCACAAAGGACAGCAACAAGACAAAGATGTCCATTATTATCACAATTGCTTAGCATTGTTATTTCATATTAGATGGGAGAAATAAAAAGTATAAAAACTCAGAAAAGAAACCTTCCCAGGAAAACCCAAAAACTGACAAGAGAATACTATAAAGTATTTCTGGATACAAAATTAACATTCTGAAACAAATTAATACTCTGAAGTAGCCTTCATATATTTATGGCCAGATAATAAATACAATGTGCTGAAACAAGAGTATTGCTTAAGCCCAGGAGTTCAAGGCCAGCCTGGGCAACACTGCAAGTAGAAAGAAAAAGAAAAAGAAAAAGACAGACAGACAGACAGACAGACAAAGAGGAAGAGGAAGAGAAGAG
>NW_016107464.1:602248-603926 GCF_001604975.1 Cebus imitator | reverse complement strand
GGAGGGAGGGAGGGAGGGAAAGGGAGAAAGAAAGAGAAGAAAGAGAGAGGAAAGAAGGAAAGGAGGGAGGGAGGGGGGAAGGGGAGAGGGGAGGGAGGGAAAAGAGAAAGAGAAAAGGATAGAGAGAGGAAAACAAAAGAAAAAATTACAATTAAGCAAAAGCAGAAAAAAAGAAAAAACCTCTGAAGAAAATGTAGACTAGCCTATTAAATATTAAAATATTAGAAGACACAACACTGAAAGGGGTATTGTACTGGTACAAAAACAGATTAATGGAACAAAGTAGAAATCCCTAAAAATACCCAAAATATGAACATTTGGTATACAATAAAGCTGCTTTTTAAAATCTGTGAAGTCATGAGACAACTGGGTAGTCACGGAGAAAAAAGTAAAATCTGATGCTTGCTTCACACTGCATGCCAAAATAAATTCCAGATGAATCAAAGGTATAGTAACATTATATAACTGACCAAATGTAGAAATACTGTTTTCACTCTACACATACAGCTAGTGAGCCAAAATAACCCAAATTTCTAAGACTTTCATAATCTTATGAAAAACTTAGAAAATGAAGGGTTTGTTTTTCTTTTAAGTCAAGACGCTGTAATACATAAGTTTTCTCACTAACTAAATTTATTCTTCTTTTTTTTTTTGAGACAGGGTCTCACTCTGTCACCCAGGCTGGAATGCAGTGGCACAATCTTGACTCACTGCAGCCTCAACCTCCTGAGCTCAAGCGATCCTCCCACCTTAGCCTCCTGAGTAGAGCTGGGACCACAGGCACACAACACCATGCTCAGCTGATTTTTTGTAGCAATGGGATTTTGCCATGTCACTCAGGCTTAGTCTTAATTTTCAAATGAGGTTTTACCAAAGTTATTAATGATAAGGTATACTTAAGGCTGTAAGCAAAGCAACTAGCTCTACAGTCAAACCACCCTGAGCACTCCTAATCTTGTTTGATCTCAGAAGCACGGTTGAGCCTGGTTAGTACTTGGAAGAGAGAAACACAACTAATGACTGAATACAGAGCTCATTTCACATAGTTCTTTTATTTTTCTTTTTTTTTTAATTTATTTATTTTTTCACCAACCCAGTATCTTTTGACTTCAACTTTTTTTTCCACACATAGTTCAATAAAAAGATATTACAGTTGAAATGCAACTCCCTAAAAATTAAAAAGTGACAAATAAGTACATACAGAGAAAAAGTAGTATTGTAAAAGTAAATTATTGACCCAATCTGATTTATTAAGAACTGCAGGTAGGCCGGGCATGGTGGCTCAGGCCTGTAATCCCAGCATTTTGGGACGCCGGGTGGATTACGTGGTCAAGAGTTCGAGACCAGCCTGGCCAACATGGTGAAACCCCATCTCTACTAAAGATACAAAAAAATTAGCCAGATGTGGTGGTGGGCACCTGTAATCCCAGCTACTTGGGTGGCTGGGACAGGAAAATCTCAGAGGTTGTGGTGATCCAAGATCGCGCCAGGGCACTCCAGCCTGGGCAACAGGGTGAGACTCTGTCTTAAAAAAATAACATAAATAAAGAACTGCAGCTGCTGGGCGTGGTGGCTCACGCCTGTAATCCCAGCACTTTGGGAGGCCGAGGTGGGTGGATCACGAGGTCAAGAGATCGAGACCATCCTGGTCAACATGGTGAAACCCCGTCTCTACTAA
>NW_016107464.1:595130-602013 GCF_001604975.1 Cebus imitator | reverse complement strand
AAAAAAAAAAAAAAAAAAAGAACTGCAGCTAATTCCAAAATGGGTCAAGAAAATCCAGATGAAGATTTTTCTTAGCTCTGGTCTCCTCTTAATCCTCCAAGCATATAGTACAGTGTCAAATCTTTAGCAGGGGTGGCTTTTCTCCCTTCAAACTTTCCTTAATAGATAATTGTGTAACTAACAATTCTACCTAATATGTAATTTGAGAATACAAATAGACAAAACAATACCCTTAAAATGAAAAAGCTAAAACTATAATATCTTGTAGTTACCAATAAATAGTCTGAAATTATAAGTCCTGTGAGACTACCTTAATGGAAGAACAAGAAAGGAATGACTTGTTAAAAATCAGAATGGGAGTCATGACATAAAAGCATTAGCCAGGGCTGGGTGTGGTTGCTCACGCCTGTAATCCCAGCACTTTGGGAGACCGGAGGATCACTTGAGCCCAAGAGTTCAAGACTAGCCTGAGCAACATAGTGGCAACCTGTCTCTATAAAAAATACAAAAACTGGCCAGGTGTGGTGGTACAGGCCTGTAGTCGCAGCTACTCAGGAGGCTGAGACAGGGGATACCTAAGCCTGGGGAAATAGAAGCTGCAGTGAGTAGTGACAGCACCACTGCACTCCAGCCTGCACTCTCACTCTGGGTGACAGAGTTAGACCTTGTCTCAAAAAAAATAAAAGCAGGGCCCGGAGCAGTGGCTCATGCCTGCAATCCCAGGACTTTGGGAAGCTGAGGCGGGTGGATCATGAGGTCAGGAGTTCGAGTAGAGCCTGACCAACATTTGAAACCCTGTCTCTACTAAAAATACAAAAATTAGCTGGGCGTGGTAGCACATGCCTGTAATCCCAGCTACTAGGGAGGTTGAGGCAGGAGAATTGCTTGACAAAAATTAGCTGGGCGTGGTGGCACATGCCTGTAATCCCAGCTACTCAGGAGGCTGAGGCTGGAGAATTGCTTGAACCCAAGAGACTGAGGTTGCAGTGAGCCGAGATCACGCCATTGCACTCCAGTCTGGGCAACAGAGCAAGACTCTGTCTCAAATAAATAAATAAACTAAAAGCATTAGTCAATCAGAAATTTCAAGTCAGCATCTCAACCAATTCATTACAATTTATTTAAAATATTTTATTCAGAGAATTCAGTAAAAGTACAATGTCCTCAAGAGGAAATCTGACCACAAACCTATCAATTTAATCTTGCAACTGAAAAAATACTGGTTGGCAAAAAAAAAAGTCAGGAAGTTATTGAACCAAAAATATCATTTCCTTCCCAACTCTAATAATCATATCACAATTTACACCAGAATGCAGGAGAGACAAGAGCACCCTGGTTGGTTGAAAGATTTGTAGAATCAGTCAAAACCTCTGAATGGAGATGAAAAGAATTTTTAGGGCTTCTTTCATAAAATGAGACTACTGGATGATCTCACATTCTTTCCTGAATTTAGGGAATGGAGATAGATTATTTTCTAACTATGAATTTCATTGGTTTTTCTAATCTTATACATATAAAAAAGATAGCACAAGACTTTATCTTAATTTTCAGGGCACATAAAAAAAAATAAAAATTGGGTGTGGACTGTGTATACCTGACTCAGCAAGACAAGTATACTTGACTCAGCAAGTATATACAATCCACGCCAATTTTTTTTAAGAAGAAAATCCTTACTATTTGACACTATTTTCCTCAACAAATAACTAATACAATACTAATTGATTAGTTTGTTGTTGTTGTTGTTGTTTTGAGACAGAGTCTTGCTCCGTCACCAGGCACCAGGCTGGAGTGCAGTGGCACAATCTCGGCTCACTGCAACCTCCGCCTTCCAGGTTCAAGCAATTCTCCTGCCTCAGCCTCCCGAGTAGCTGGGACTACAGGCGTGCACCACCTCGCCCAGCTGATTTTTTTTTTGTAATTTTTGGTAGAGATGGGGTTTCACCATGTTGGCCAGGATGGTCTCAATCTCTTGACCTCGTGATCTGCCCGCCTCGGCCTGTTGTTTTGAGACAGAGTCTCGCTCTGTCTTCTGCACTCTGGAGTGCAGCAGTGAGATTCTTGTGTCTCACTCTCCTGAGTAGCTGGTATTACAGGCATGTGCCATCACACCCAGCTAATTTCTGTATTTTTAGTAGAGACAGGGTTTCATCATGTTGCCCAGGCTGGTCTCAAACTCCTGACCTCAAGTGATCTGCCTGTCGTGGCTTCCCAAAGTGCTGGGATTGCAGGCATGAACCACCACGCCCAGTCTCTAACTGATTAATTTTAAAACAAAAAGAAGTTACCATACTAGAAGGTATTAATTAGACCTGAAATAAGTAATCACAAACATAATTTTTTTGTTCTTCCAGGAGTATTTCAAACTCAGTGGATTGTATCATTGTTTCCATCCTGTGAAATCTGAATGATTTTTCCCACAGAAATAATTAAGTAATAGAGCCTTGTTCACAAAGCTGGAAAACTCAAATCCTTAGGAGAACACTGTAGAGGACTAAAGGACAAACAATATAAGGATGGAACAATTTCACATGGTGTCAAAGATTTATGGGGAGAGAAAAAGGATTCTTAAGTATTTCACATGCTTATGAAATGTGTATGCTAAAATAAATATCAGGACAGACGTCTTTATTTAAACTTCTATCAAATATTGAAGAAACAGGTTATTACTATTTTATTTAACCTACTCCGACACATAAAATGGGAACAAATATATACTTGCAGCTTATCAATTTATTCAGAATTTGTTTATTGTCTGTTTTCCCCACTAGCCTTTAAGCACTATGAGGACAAATACCACTTCTGTCTCATTCACCATTACACCAAGCATAGTGCCTGGCCGCAGTAGTGCTCAGTTAAGTCCTGCTGAATCAATGTTGCTCAATTTTAAGTTCTCATATGAGATCAGCATAATACTGATACCAAAAACGGACAAAGGAGAAAAAAGAACCAGAAACATAATCATACTTAATTTTTGTTAATCGTTGTTTTTAGAGAAAGGGTCTTGCTCTGTTGTCCATGCTGGAGCGAAGTGGCATGAACATAGCTCACTACAGCCTCAAACTCCTGAGCTCCAAAGATCCTCCTACCTCAGCCTCTCAAGTATCTGGGACTACAGGAATGAGCCACCAAACTCAGCTGATTATTTATGTTTTATATATACATACCCAAATCCTAATTAAAATAGTAGCAAACTAAATTAAACAGAAAAATCCTGACCATAGGAAGCTTTTAGGAAAAGTGATTCAGTTTCCTTCAACACAAAAAAGCAAGATGGAAGGAGAACCTACAGGCTGAAAAAGATCTTAAAGACTACATCTCAATCAATTACAACTTACAGACCTTATTTGAGTCCCAATCCAATAAAACAATAGGGAACATGAACACTACATGAATCTTTGATAATTTGTTAAAGAATAAGTTCAGCTTTCCCATCTTGCAAGATGGCGGGTGAAAAAGTTGAGAAGCCAGATACTAAAGAGAAGAAACCTGAAGCCAAGAAGGCTGATGCTGGTAGCAAAGTGAAAAAGGGTAACCTCAAGGCTAAAAAGCCCAAGAAGGGGAAGTCCCATTGCAGCCGCAATCCTATTCTTGTCAGAGGAATTGGCGGGTATTCCCGATCTGCCATGTATTCTAGAAAGGCCATGTACAAGAGGAAGTACTCAGCGGCTAAATCCAACGTTGAAAAGAAAAAGAAGGTTCTTGCAACTTAGAAAACCAGCTGGTGGTGACAAAAACAGCAGTGCCCGAATGGTTAAACTTCAGAAAATGCCTAGGTATTATCCTACTGAAGATGTGCCTCGAAAGCTGTTGAGCCACGGCAAAACACCCTTTAGTCAGCACGTGAGAAAACTGCGAGCCAGCATTACTCCTGGGACCATTCTGATCAACCTCACTGGACGCCACAGGGGCAAGAGGGTGGTTTTCCTGAAGCAGCTAGCTAGTGGCTTGTTACTTGTGACTGGACCTCTGGTCCTCAATTGAGTTCCTTTGCGAAGAACGCAACAGAAATTTGTCACTGCCACCTCAACCAAAATTGATATCAGCAATGTAAAAATCCCAAAACATCTTACTGATGCTTACTTCAAGAAGCAGCAGCTGTGGAAGCCCACACACCAGGAAGGTGAGATCTTCAACACAGAAAAAGACAAATACAAGATTACAGAGCAGCGCAAGATTGATCCAAAAGCTGTGGACTCACAAATTTTACCAAAAATCAAAGCTATTCCTCAGCTCCAGGGCTACCTGCGGTTTGTGTTTGCCCTGACAAATGGAATTTATCCTCACAAATTGGTGTTTTAAATGTCCTAATAATCTAATTAAATAACTGATTACCTTAAAAAAAAAAAAAGAGTAAGTTCATTTCCCACAGTTAGGATAATGCTATTATAGTAATTTATGTGATCTTTCAGAAATATACAAAAATAACTTGACAGATTAAATGATATGACTGGGGTTTGCTCTAAAATAACTGAGCAGAGGGTATGTATATAAAATAAAATTGACAGTTACTGGGGCTGTATGGTGTTATGACATATATGTGTATGTGTATATATACACACACACACATACATACATTAGGTTTTCGTCTACAGCTCCTGGCTCATGACTCCCATAGCCCTTTTTAGAGTCTTTTGTTATAATGTTAGTTATGTCAGGTCTCAAGGGCAGGCCTCAGGAAACAGAATCTCTCAGACCTTCTCCCACTCTCCCTTCAACTGTCCTAATGTGGAACTCTAATATCTCTCCCAATACCCCTTTTTCATTGTGGATCTTAAGAACCTCCCCAGGCCAAGCAAGATGGCTTATTCCTATTCAGGATTTTGGGAGGCAGAAGTGGAAGGATCACTTGAGGTCAGGAGTTTGAGACCAGTCTGACCAACACAGTAAAACCCCATCTTTACTAAAAATACAAAAATTAGCCAGGCGTGGTGCCACATACCCGTAATCTCAGCTACTCGGAGGTGGGGGCTGCAATAAGCCAAAATGGTGCCACTGCACTCCAGCCTGGGCAACAGAATCAAAGAGTGTCTCAAAAATAAATAAATAAATAGCTGGGCACGGTGGCTCATGCCTGTAATCCCAGCACTTTGCGAGGCTGAGGTGGGCGGATCACCTGAGGTCTGGAGTTCGAGACCAGCCTGACCAATATGGTGAATCTCCATCTTTAAAAAAATAATAATAATAAATAATAAATAAATAAGAGGCGGCCAGGCGCTGTGGCTCACGCCTGTGATCCCAACACTTTGGGAGGCCAAGGCAGGCAGATCGCCTGAGGTCAGGAGTTCAAGACCAGCCTGACCAACATGGAGAGAAACTCTGTCTCTACTAAAAATACAAAAAATTAGCGGGGCATGGTAGCACATGCCTGTTATCCCAGCTGCTCGGGAGGCTGAGGCAGGAGGCTCTCTGGAACCCAGGAGACAGGGGTTGTAGTGAGCCAAGATCACACCATTGCACTCCAGCCTAAGCAACAAGAGCGAAACTTAGTCTCAAAAACAAAGAAAAAAAACAGGGAGAGACCCTCCCCAGAGAGAGTCCCACTCTGTACTTTGGGAGAAGGAATGCTGACGCTGACATCATGAAGCTTCCACAAAAACTCAAGAGGACTAGATTTGGAGACCTTCCAGCTAGCTCACCACCTGGATGGAGGTTCATGGATGCTAATGCCCCAGAGAGGACATGGAAAGTCAGTGCACCTTCCCCCATACTTGTCAGACAAATCTCTTCACCTGTATCCTTTCTAAAGAAATAGCCTTTAGAATAAACCAGTAAACATACAAGTGTTCCCCTGAATTCTGTGAAACACTCTAGCAATCGAGGATCAAGGGAACCCCAACATGAGTGAAGTCGGTGGTCAAAAGCATTTGAGGCCCGGACTTGTGACTGATGAGGGTTAGGGAGCAATCTCAGAGACTCTGCATTCAATCAGCAGGATCGGACACTATCTCCAGGCAGATAGTGTCGGCATTGAACTGTAGGACGCTCAACTGGTACCAGCTCTTCAGTGTGTGGGGAAAACTGCCCACACATTTGGCCACAGAATTCTTTTTCTGTGTTGATAACTGTGGTGGTGTGTGAGTAGAAAAAAAAAAAATTTTTAAGTTTTTACAAAGCAGGATGAATCTACATTTTTGTTGCTGTTGTTGCTGTTGTTGGGACAGAACCTCAGTCTCCTACCCAGGCAGTAAAGCAGTGGCACGAACTCAGCTCACTGCAACCTCCACCTCCCGGTTCAAGTGATTCTCCTGCCTCAGCCCCCCAAATAGCTGGGATTACAGACGCGCACCACCACACCCACTAATTTTTATATTTTTAGTACAGATGAGGGTTCACCATGTTGGCCAGGCTGGTCTTGAACTCCTGACTTCAGGTGATCCAGCCACCTCAGCATCCCAAAGTTCTAGGATTACAGGCATGAGCCACCACCCCCAGCCAAATCTACTTTTATGCGTTTGGAACTTTCTAAAATAAAGATCTAAAACAAGGCTGGATGCCATGGCTGGCACCTGTAATCCTAGCACTCTGGGAAGCCAAGGCAGGCACAAGTTTGAGACCAGCCTGGGCAACATGATGAAACTGTGTCTCTACAAAAAATACAAAAATTAGCCAGGCGTAGTGGCATACCTGTAGTCCCAGCTACTTGGGGGGTCTGAGACAGGAGGATCACTTGAACTTCCTTTACTTGAGGAAGTAAAGGCTGCAATGAGCCAAGATCACGCCACTGTACTCCAGCATGGGTGACAACAAAGTGAAGCCTTGTCTTTAAAAAAAAAAAAAAAAACTGCCCAGCGCGGTGGCTCACGCCTGTAATCCTAGCACTTTGGGAGGCCGAGGTGGGTGGATCACGAGGTCAAGAGATCGAGACCATCCTGGTCAACATGGT
>NW_016107464.1:592706-594539 GCF_001604975.1 Cebus imitator | reverse complement strand
TGTGGTGAGCCGAGATCGCGCCATTGCACTCCAGCCTGGGTAACATGAGTGAAACTCCGTCTCCAAAAAAAAAAAAAAAGGCTAGGCCTGGTGGCTCATGTCTGTAATTGTAGCACGTTGAGAAGTGCAGGCAGGAGGGTTGCTCAGTTAGCTCAGGTGTTAGTTAGAGATCATCCTGAGTAACAAGGCAAAACTCTGTCTCTATAAAAACTACAAAAATTAGTCGAGTGTGGTGGTCCCAGTTACTGGGGAGACTCAGGTAGGAGGATTGCTTAAGCCCAGCAGGTTAAGACTGTATTAAGCCTAGATCATACCACTACACTCCAGCCTTAGCGACAGAGTGAGATCCTGTCTCAAAAAAATAAACAATAAAAGCTAACTAATTATTTTGGCTCTCTGAGCAGCACCATGGCGGTTGGCAAGAACAAGCGCCTTACGAAAGGCGGCAAAAAGGGAGTCAAGAAGAAAGTGGTTGATCCATTTTCTAAGAAAGACTGGTATAATGCGAAAGCACCCACTATGTTCAATATAAGAAATATTGGAGGGGGGAGGATCCAAGATGGCCGATTAGGAGCAGCTCAGGATTGCAGCTCCCAGTGAAAGCACAGAGGGTGAGTGGACTTAGCATTTCCAGATGGATTTTTATTGCCCACAGACCAGGAGATTCTCAAGTGGAGGAGCCCCAGGCCCCAGCGAGGCTGTCTGGCCAGCACCGCTGCTTTGCTGGCGCCCTCGGGCGGCGGTTCTCCATACAAAATACACGGTCAGGGAACCGTTTTAGCTGGTGATTGGAGTTCTGGGAAGGCAGAGTCGCCCATTCATCTGATTAAAAAGGGGACTGAAACAGGGAGCCAGGCCAGGAGATTCCTGGGCAAAAAAACGCCGTGAATTTCAGCGCCGCTGTTTCACCCAGCGCAGTGGGTCGCCGCATGGGAAATCACACAGATCCCAGCGACTTTTCAACCGCGACTGGAACTCCTGGGAGACAAAAAAAGAAAAGTCTCTGAGGCAAGGAGCCAGGTGATCAGGCTCGTCCCACCCCCACAAAAAAACAGCAATTGGAAACGCTCTGGGTTGAAAGTTTCACAGCAAGCACAGCTGAACCCAGGAAGGTCCAGCTCTGTGGAGGAGGGGCGTCCGCCATTACCGAGGCAGTCCACCACTATGAAGGATTGCTGAGGCAGCCCGCCATTGCCGAGGCAACCCGCCACTACAGAGAGAGTCGCCAATACAAAGGTGTTCTTTGAAACCAACCAGAACGAAGACACAACATACCAGAATCTCTGGGACACATTTAAAGTGGTCTCTAGAGGAAAATATATAGCAATAAATGCCCACATGAGAGGCAAGAAGAGATCTAAAATTGACACCTTGTCCTCAAAATTGAAAGAGCTAGAGGAGCAAGATCAAAAAAACTCAAAACCTAGCAGAAGACAAGAAATAGCTAAGATCAGAGCAGAGCTGAAAGAGATAGAGACACAAAAAACCCTTCAAAAAATCAATAAATCCAGGAGCTGATTTTTTGAAAAGATCAACAAAATAGACCGCTAGCCAGATTAATAAAAAAGAAAAGAGAGAATAATCAAATAGATTCAATAAAAAATGATAAAGGGGATATCACCACAGATTCCACAGAAATTCAAACCATCATCAGAGATTATTACAAACAACTCTATGGACATAAACTAGTAAACCTGGAAGAAATGGATAAATTCCTGGACACTTACATCCTCCCAAGCCTAAACCAGGAAGAAGTCGAAACCCTGAATAGACCAATAACAAGGTCTGAAGTTGAGGCAGCAATTAAGAGCCTACCACCCAAAAAAAAGCCCA
>NW_016107464.1:588656-589986 GCF_001604975.1 Cebus imitator | reverse complement strand
AAAAAAAAAAAGACAGGGTTTTGCCATCTTGCCCAGGCTGGTCTTGAACTCCTGGTCTCAAACAATCCTCCGCCCTGGCCTCCCACAATGCTAGGATTACAGGCATAAGCCACTGCACCCGACCTAGATGTCCTATCTAAAAATTTTTCTTCAACAAAGTTTTCAGCCCTAGTAGCCAAAGTGACACAGAATGTGCACTGAATGTGTTTTAGATGACAATGATGCTCTAATACTACTGACATAAGGAGGTAGTGATGTCGACGTGTTGGTAGCTACCATTTAGATTCCAGCTATAAAAAGTAATCTCTGGTAATCCTCCACATTAAGTATAATTAATGATACAGTCACCAACATGGCCCCCTAATTTCATACCCCATAAGCAGCTCTACAGATAAAACCAATTTTATAAAAATGTCCACAACTTACAAGAAACAATTCAAAAACCTTTATATAGATATCACCTAGAAGAGCACTCAAATATTTGAGTGCAGAATTACAAAACCATTTCTCTATTAGATCAATTACAAATCTGTCAAACTACATTCCTGATTAACTACTTAAGAATAGACAATGCCAAAAACCGAGTAATATTCTACAATTTAATTGTTATTTCTCTTGGATTAATTTTTAATCATATTTAATCCAAAACTAGTCCAGTCACCACCAGATACTGACCAGCTGAAAAGATAGTCATGTCTTTCTCATATTCCATGGAAAGGCACTTCATTTTGTTCATTTGTTCATTTTCTAACAAAAAGCTTAGAGATAGGGAAAGCCAAAGTCGGCAAACAGCCAAAAGTATGTTCGAAATGCACTTCCTGACTTCTAACTCCAAAGTTTAGAATTACTTGCCAACCAAACCTTTCTAAATAGTTCTGATTTATCCAGCGACATTGTGCCACATTACCATAATCATAGTAATCAGAAACAACTTGATGTGCATTTTCAAATTTGGTTATGTAAATTCATCAGAAATCTGTCTCCACATGTAGTTTAAAACATATCCCCAAGTATATGCACTCATGATTTCTGTATCCTAAAGCAGGTATAATTTTGCAGTATACAATATGCTTTCTATCTTAAAAAAGAAAATCCATACACCTGTATTTCTGAAGTCAAATGCTTTCCGCTGACCCAGAGGATAAAAATCTCATTTATAAGCACTTAGAAAAGCCATTTGGCATTGTCTCATAAAACTGAACACCTAGAAGGCCGGGCGCGGTGGCTCATGCCTGTAATCCTAGCACTTTGGGAGGCTGAGGTGGGTGGATCACCTGAGGTCAGGAGTTCAAGACCAGCCTGGCCAACATGGTGAAAACCCATCTCTAAA
>NW_016107464.1:581484-587571 GCF_001604975.1 Cebus imitator | reverse complement strand
CCGTCTCAAAAAAAAAAAAAACAAAAACAAAAAAATTAGCTGGGTGTGGTAGTGCATGCCTGTAGTCCCAGATACTCAGGAGACTGAGGTGGGAGAACAGCTTGAACCAGGGAGGCAGAGGTTGCAGTGAGTCAAGATTATGCCATTGCACTCCCGCCTGGGTGACAGAGCGAGACTCCATCTCAAAAATAGTAATAATAAAGCCACAAGTTTCATTCCCATGATAACCCATCAATCCATTAACTCATTTATCCATGAATCCAGGAATAGGTTAATCTGTTCACAAGGGCAGAGCCCTCATGATCCTATCAGCTCTTATATACCCCACCTTTGAATACTGCCACATTGGAGATTTAAGTTTCCAACACATGAAAGTTGGGAGACACATTCAAACCAGAGCAGTGAGTAGTGATCTCATGTTTACATATTTTAATAGTTATTAATACTCATCTCACGTATTTTTCTAATCTCTCACATCATTTTGTTGATTATTCTATAAACACATTTTGGTTTAAAAGTTTTACAAATGTTTTGATATTCACAGCCATAGACCCCGCATAAAAGGAAAAGAGCTTCTTCATTTTGTTTTTTTGGTTTTTGTTTTTTTTTTTTGGTAGAGACAAAGTCTCACTACATTCCCCAGGCTTGTCGTGAACTCCTGAACTCAAGCAATCCTCCTACCTCAGCCTCCCAAAGTGCTAGGATTACAGGCGTGAGTCAGCATGCCCAGTCGCTTCTACATTTTTAATACGCTTAAACCTATCTTATGTTATGGACGTAATATATATAATACTATGCTTTTGCTTTGTTTTTTAAAAAAGAAAAAGTTGGATATATTCATTGGCAAAAGAATGAATAAATGGTATATTCATACAATGAATTATTGTACAAACACAAAAACAAACTACACCTATAAAACAAATCAGGAGAATCTTAGAAACACAATGCTGAGTTAAAAAAAAGAAAAATCACATAAGGCCAGGCGCTGTGGCTCACATCTGTAATCCCAGCACTCTGGGAGGCTGAGCTGGGCGGACCACCTAAGGTCAGGAGACCAATCTGGCTAACATGGTGAAACCCTGGCTCTACCAAAATTACAAAAAAATTAGCTGGGCATGGTGGTGCACGCCTGTAATCCCAGCTACTCAGGAGGTTGAGGCAAGAGAATCACTTGAACCCAGGAGGCAGAGTTGCAGTGAGCTGAGACTGTGCCATCGCACTCCAGCCTGGGCAATAAGAGCAAAATTCTGTCTCCAAAAAAATAAAATGTTTTTAATTAGCCAAGTTTGGTGGCACACACCTGTGGTCCCAACTACTCAAGAGGCTGATCAGGTAGGAGGATAAACTTCAGCCAGAAAGGTAGGGGCTGCAGTGAGCCATGATCATACTGCACTCCAGCCTGGGGGTCAGGGCAAGACCCAGTCTCAAAAGAAAAAAAAAGCCAGCAGCTTTTTATAGAAACTTGGCAAGCTAATCTTCAAAATCATATGGAGCCAGGCATATAACATGTGCATGTAGCTGAAGCTACTCAGGAGACTGTGGTGGGACGATCACTTGAGCCCAAAAGTTGGAGGCCAGCCTAGGCAACATAGTGAGACTCTGTCTCAAAAAAAAAAAAAAAAAAAAAAACCACACCAAAAAATGTGTATGGAAATGCAAAGGACCTACACAGTCATAACAAATTTAAGAAACTTTCTGATTTCAAAATTATTATACAGCTACAGTTATCAAGATAGTGTGACACTGGCATAAACAAATAGATCAAATAGAACAGGTCCAAATATAGATATGGACAAAATATTTTAGAAAGGGTAATCTTTTCAGCAAAAAGTGCTAAAATAGTTATCTATGTGCAAACAAAAAAATCTTCCATCCACATCACCTCATACACAAAAAAAATTAAGTCAAAATGAATCATAGACAAAAAAGTCAAACCTAAAACTATAAAACTTAGAGAACATCTTTCTGAGATTAAGCAAAGATTCTTAGATATAACACTAAAAGCACAAAACACAAAGGAGAAACTAAATGGGACTTCAACAAAATCAAAAACTTTTTATAAGACACTGTTAGAGAGAAAAAAAAAAACTTACCTGAATGTATGAAATACATTTAAAAATATCTCTGTTCTAGCACCAGGCGCAGTGACTCACACCTATAATCCCAGCACTTTGGGAGGCTAAGGCGGGCGGATCACAAGGTCAAGAGATCAAGACCAGCCTGGACAACACGGTGAAACCCCATCTCTACTAAAAATACAAAAATTAGCTAGGCGTGGTGGAGCATGCCTGTAATCCCAGCTACGTGGGAGGCTGAGGCAGGAGAATCCTTGAACTGGAAAGGCGGAGGTTGCAGTAAACTGACATCGTGCCGCTGCACTCTAGCCTGGGGAAAAAACAAGACTCTGCCTCAAAAAAAAAAAAACTGTTCTCTTCTGAATCTTCTAGTAAAAAGACAAACGAAAAAAAAAAAATCTGTGTATGTATAAGCATATAAGCAAAGAAAAAAAGATAAAAACAATTCACAGGGACGAATAAAGTGAGTTTGAATAAGAAATGTTAGGGGTCAACTCTCAGTTCTGCAACTTACTGTGTTATATATCCCTTGTACAAGTTAACATCTCTGAGTTTCAGGTACCCAATCAGTAAAATGAGAATAATAGGCTGGTCCAATAGTGGTGGCTCATCAGAACTTATTCACAGCAGTGTTACTAAAGCTGGTATATAATCCCCCCACTGCTAAATTTGACTGGCTTAAAAAAATAATAAAATAGGGATTATAATAGTAACTATCTCATAAAATTATTGTAAGTGCTTAGAACAATCTGTACACATGGCATAATGTTTTCAATAAATGTGAGCTACACAAATATTTTATACAAATATTCTAGCCGGGTGCGGTGGCTCATACCTGTAATCCCAGCATTTTGGAATGCTGAGGCGGGCAGATCACTGGAGATCAGAAGTTTGAGACCAGCCTGACCAATATGGTAAAACCCCGTCTTAAAAAAAAAAAAAACAAAAATTAAAAAAAAAAAAAAAAAAAAAAAAAATATATATATATATATATATTTCTAATAGTGGATATTTCCAATGGTGGCTTAAAGAAAATTTTTACTTTTTCTTTGTATATATCTCTATATTCTAACTTTTCAATGGCTATTTATTACATATTCCTAGCAATATAATTTTTGAGCCCTCAAAATTAACACAAAATGAAATAAATAAACCTAATTGTTTGTAAAATTAGTAAAATGACCAAAGAATATAATTATTTGAAGTGACCTGAGAACTCAACATTCTTTTTTTTTTTTTTTTTTTTTTGAGATAGAGTCTCACTCTGTTGCCCAAGCTGGAGTGCAATGGCAAGATCTCAGCCTCCCAAGTAGCTGGGACTACAGGTGCTCGCCACCACGTCCAGCTAATTTTATGTATTTTAGTAGAGATGGGGTTTCACCATGTTGGCCAGGATGGTCTCCATCTCTTGACCTTGTGATCTGCCCGCCTCAGCCTCCCAAAGTGCTGGGATTACAGGCGTGACTCACACTACACCCAGCCTAGAACTCAGTATTCTAATTGCACGTATCAGGAAAATATATATGTAGTGTTATGAGATATATTGATTTTCATCCACAGTTCCTGGTTCATAATTCCCACAGCCCTAGTTACAGTCTTCTGGTACAATATTGGGTGTGTTAGGTCTTAGTGGCAAGTCTCAGGAAACAAAACCTCTTCCTCTGCCCTACTTTCACCTGCCCCAAGGGAGGACACTAATCTTTCCCCACCTTCCTGACTGTGGGTCTCAACATGCTCCCCAGAGAGGGGACTGCCCTATACCCTGAGAGAAGGCATGCTGACATCATGAAGCTTCCACAAAAACCCAGGAGGACTGGGTTCAGAGAGCTTCCGGATAGCTGAACACCTGGAGGTTCCTGAATGGTGGCGCCCCAAGAAGGGTATAGAAACTCCACACCCACCCCCCGTACCTTGCTCTATGCATCCCTTCATCTATATCCTTTGTAAGATCCTTTAGAATAAACCAATAAATGTAAGTGTTTCCCTGAGTTCTGTGAGAGCCTCCAGCAAATTAACCAAACCCAAAAAGCAGATCATGGGAACCCCAACATGAAGACAGAGGGTCATAAGATCCAGGGCCCCAGAACACCCAGCTGGTGTCGACTGCTTGGTGCAGGGGAAAAAAACCCACACTTTTGGTCACAGATGTGTTCTATGCTGATGATTGTTGTGGTGGTGTGAGATTGGAGGAAAAATGTGCTTTGAGACTTTCCCCTATATAATATTTTTATTTTTATTTTTATTTTGAGACAAAGCCTCACTCTGTCACCGAGGCTGGAGTGCAGTGGCACAATCTCAGCTCGCTGCAACCTCTACCTCCTTCCAAGTGATTCTCCTGCCTCAGACCCCCAAGTAACTGGGATTACAGGTACATACCACCACGCCCATCTAATTTTTTGTATTTTTAGTTAGAGAGATGGGGTTTCGCCATATTGGCCAGGCTGCTCTCAAATTCCTGACCTCAAGTGATTCGCCCACCTTGCTTCCCAAAGTGCTGGGATTATAGACATGAACCATCATGCCAAGTCCTCCCCTATACAGTATTTTAAGAACATAAAGAACAGCAAAGATTTTCGATTTTTCTTATTTTTTAAAACTATTTTTATATGAGTCCAATATAGAAAATAATTATACTTGTAAAGAACTAGTATTTTTTATATAAAAGAGAGAAAAGGCAAAATATTTAAAGTCATGTAATTTTTTTTTTTGAGATGGAGTTTCGCTCTTGTTGCCCAGGCTGTAGTGCAATGGCATGACCTCGGCTCACCGCAACCCCTGCCTCCCAGGTTCAAGCAATTCTCCTGCCTAAACCTCCCAAGTAGCTGGGATTACAGGCATGTGCCACCATGCCCCGCTAATTTTGTATTTTTTTTTAGTAGAGATGAGGTTTCTCCATGTTGGTCAGGCTGGTCTCAAACCCCCAACCCCAGGTGATTCGCCTGCCTAAATCTCCCAAAGTGCTGGGATTACAGACGTGAGCCACTGCACCCGGTCTTAAAGTCATATAATTCTAAAATCTAAATTATGAATCTATTTATTTGCAGAAGCTAAAAATTAATCAAATAATATCATTACGAACTTGCATTAAAAAAAAAAAAAAATACATTAGCCAGGCTTGGTAGCGCACACCTATAATCCCAGCACTTTGGGAGACCAATGCAGGCAAATCACCTGAGGTCAGGAGTTCAAGACCAGCCTAGCCAACATGGTGAAACCTCGACTATACTAAAAATACAAAAATTAGCCAGGCATGGTGGGGGACGCCTGTAATCCCAGCTATTCAGGAGGCTGAGGCAGGAGAGTCGCTTGAACATGGGAGGCAGAGGTTGCAGTAAGCCAAGATCACGCCACTGCACTCCAGCCTAGGTAACAGAATGAGACTCCATCTCAAAAAATAAATACATAAAATAAAAAATAAAAAACAAACCTAATAATTCGGGGCTGGGCATGATGGTTCACACCTATAATTCCAACACTTTAGGAGGCTTAGGTGAGAGGATTGCTTGAGCCCAGGAGCTTGAGACCAGCCTGAGCAACAGCGAAACCTCGTCTCTACAAAAAATTCAAAAAAAAATTAGTCAGGCATGGTAGCATGTGCCTGCAGTCCCAGTCACTTGGGAGGCTGAGGTAGGAGAATTTTATCTGAACCCGGGAAGTCAAGGCTGTCGTGAGCAGTGACTGCGTCGCTGCAAAAAAAGGAAAAAAGATTTCCTATTAAATTACAAGAACTGCCAGGCATGGTGGCTCACTCCTGTAATCCCAGCACTTTGGGAGAACGAGGCGGGCGGATCACTTGAGTTCAGGAATTCAAGACTAGCCTGGCCAACATGGTGAAACTGTTGCTACTAAAAATACAAAAAGTAGCCAGGCATGGTGGCAAGAGCCTGTAATCCCAGGTACTTAGGAAGCTGAGGTGGGAGAATCAATCAAATCCCGGAGGCAGAAGCTGCAATGAGCCAAGATCGCACCACTGCACTCCAGGCTGGGCGACAGAGCAAGACTCTATCTTTAA
>NW_016107464.1:567250-579894 GCF_001604975.1 Cebus imitator | reverse complement strand
AAAAAAAAAAAAAAAAAAAAAAGAAGTTTGCCTTTGTAATCAAGCAGATATTGAAACTAAATGTCAGATGAGATACCACATTATAGATAGGTATACTACTGTACTTATTAAAACAGTATGCTTGGCAGCAAAGAAGGATTTCTCAAAAGTGATATAAGCACAAACCATGAAAAACTGAAAAATTCAGTTTATTATGAGCTTTTCTCACCAGAAGACTACGAAGAGATGAAAAGTCAAGTCACAAATTGGGAAAGGGTATTTGCAACCTACAAATTAACAAATAATTAGTATCTAAAATGTATAAAGAACTTTTTTTTTTTGAGACAATCTGGAATGCAGTGGCGTAATCTCGGTTCACCGCAACCTCCACCTCCTGGGTTCAGGCAATTCTCCTGCCTCAGCCTCCTGAGTAGCTGGGACTACAGGTGAGCACCACCACGTGCAGCTGATATTTTTTATTTTTTTTAGTAGAGACGGGTTTCACCATGTTGGCCAGGATGGTCTCGATCTCTTGACCTCGTGATCCGCCCACCTCGGCCTCCCAAAGTGCTGGGATTACAGGCATAAGAACTCTTAAAAATCAATCAGAAAAAGAGAAACGACCAAAAAAAAAAAATGACAACTTGAATACACATTTCGCAGAAGCAAAAATGGCCAATAAATATACATGAAAAGATGCCCAGGTTCAGGAAATGTTGATTAAAAACACTACAGATACAATTTCAAACCCACCAGATTAGGGGAAAAAAAATTTTAAGTCTGACAGTATCAAGTGTTGGGGAGGAAGTGAAGCAACTAAAACAACACTGCTGGCTCTTGACTCAGTAACCACAAGATTTACAATTACCATGAGCCAATTCAGTGACTCAAACACTGGAAGTGTTTGGTAAGCATTAAGCAACTGATAATGACCAATCAAGCATTCTGAGAACACATGAGGATTACTGCCAAACACAAATGTTGGCCCTTAAAGAACTGGATTCAGCCTGACTCAGCAATATAAAAAAGACAACTTTTAGTCATTTATCCAGTTTATCCAGTTTATTTTGTGAAGTACAAAATATTCAGGTATTCATTTCCTCCTAGAATACTGATGACATAACGTGACTAAAAATTTTTTTTTTGTCTTTTTGTTAACGTGACTAAAATTTTAATGAACTATTTATCATTCCAATTACACCATTATTTCAATGAGAACTAGTAGCTCACAATGGTATTACTTTAAAACTAGTGCTTATACCTTATAGAAATTAAAATAGTCCTGTGGCCACCTAAGAGGGACTAAACAGTATAAAAAAATGCAGCATAAGTATCAAGGTTGTACAGATTTCAGTTCATTCACTCTACCTAGCTGTAGCCTTAGTTAAGTTACACAACCTATGTGATCCTCAGTTTCCTCAATACATAAAAAGCATGCACATCACAACCTACCTACCTAATTCAAGTGTGAGAACTGGCTTTTTCTTTTTTTTTTGAGACAGTGTCTTGCTCTGCCGCCTAGGCTGGAGTACAGTGGCATGATCTTGGCTTACTGCGAACTCAACCACGATTCTCCTGCCTCAGCCTCCTGAGTAGCTGGGATTACAGGCACCCACCACCATGCCCAGCAAATTTTTTTATTTTTAGTAGAGACAGGGTTTCACCATGTTGGCCAGGCTGGTCTCGAACTCCTACCCTCAGGTGATCCACCTGCCTCGGCCTCCCAAAATGCCAGGATTACAGACGTGGAGCCTTTGAGGCCGGCCGAGATTTTTTTTTTTTTTTTTTTTTTTTTGAGGTAGGGTCTTGCTCTGTTGCCCAGGCTGAAGTGCAGTGGTATGATTGTGGTTCACTGCAGCCTCAACTTCCTGGGCTCAAGTGATCCTCCCACCTCAGCCTCCCGAGTAGCTGGGACTACAAGCATGAACCACCAACCCCAGCTAATTTTTCTGTAATTTTTGTAGAGAGAGGGTCTTACTGTGTTATTCAAGCTGGTCTTGAACTCCTGGGCTCAAGCAATCCACCCGCCTGGGATTCCCGAAGTGCTGGGACTACTGGCATGAGCCACCACAACAGCCAAGAACTGAAATTATGTCAAGTGTTTAACAATGCTGGCTCATTAGTATACACCCAGTGTCAGCACCCTTACCTTTGTGAATCTTGCTACTCTCACCTAAAATTTCTAAAACCTAAAATTGTAACTCCATTCATAGGAAAACATTACTGTTACCTTCAAATTTTTTCCTAATGTTAAAGGAAACCATATGCTACAGGTTGGAAGAGCAATACTCTGCTTGTTTCTTTTTCCTAAGTGAACATACATTTCCTACAAGAAATTCTGGACCAGGCACTGTGCCTCAAGCCTGTAATCCCAACACTTTGGGAGGCCGAGGCAGGTGGACCACTTGAGATCTGGAGTTCAAGATCGGCCTGACCAACATGGAGAAACTCCAACTCTACTGAAAATGCAAAATTAGACAGGCATGGTGGCACATTCCTGTAATCCCAGCTACTAGGGAGGCTGAGGCAGGAGAATCTCTTGAACCCAGGAGGCGGAGGCTGCAATGAGCCGAGGTCCGGCCACTGCACTCCAGCCTGGGCAACAGACCAAGACTCCCTCTCAACAACAAAAAAAAGAAACAACAACAACAACAAAAAAAACAGTTTTTTTTTCCAGTGAGGTCATAAGAGGTTAGTAAAGTTACCTGCTGTGCAGTGACAGCGATGCTCACTCACTAAAGAAACATTAAGTTCGGCCGGGCGCGGTGGCTCATGCCTGTAATCCCAGCACTTTGGGAGGCAGAGACGGGTGGATCACGAGGTCAAGAGATCGAGACCATCCTGGTCAACATAGTGAAACCCCGTCTCTACTAAAAATACAAAAAATCAGCTGGGCATGGTGGTGCATGCCTGTAATCCCAGCTACTCAGGAGGCTGAGGCAGGAGAATTGCCTGAACCCAGGAGGCGGAGGTTGCGGTGAGCCGAGATCCCGCCATTGCACTCCAGCCTGGGCAAACAAGAGCGAAACTCCGTCTCAAAAAAAAAAAAAAAAAAAAAAAGAAACATTAAGTTTCGCATTTCCATAATTACATTGACTCTTATCAATGCAACACACAGTAGGCATTCAATAAACACGAATGAATACTACTAACTAGAAACAAAAATTTAATATAATTTCATTTATAGTAAGTTAATGTGGACAATGTAATTATTTTAAGACTTGAGACATTTCACATTCTTTGCCATAATACTGAAACTTTATTTTTTTTTTTTTTGAGACAGAGTCTGGTTCTGATGCCCAGGCTGGAGTGCAATGCCTAGATATCGGCTCACTGCAAACTCCGCCTGCCGGATTCAAGCCATTCTCCAGCCTCAACCACACGAGTAGCTGGGATTACAGGCGCCTGCCACCACGCCCAGCTAACTTTTTATATTTTCAGTACAGACGGGATTTCAGTAGAGACGGGGTTTCAGTAGAGACAGGCTGGTCTCGAACTCCTGACCTCACGATCCGCCCACCTCGGCCTCCCAAAGTGCTAGGATTTCAGGCACGAGCCATAGCGCCTGGCCAATACGGAAACTTTTAGTTTAACCAGGTTGGGACATTAACTAGAAAGAACTCTCACTAAAGACTAAGTATCTTGTTTTTCCCACCATCAAATTCGACAGAATTACAAAGGAAAATATCTATCATCTATTCAAATTCTCAAATGCTAGCAATTATAACTGAAGAGACAAAGCACTAAACAGTAAAGTTAGAACAGAATATATAACACTTAACTAAATTACCAAATCTCGTTTCGCAACACTGCATGGTGGCTAAAAAGTATCAACATTTTATTTCAGTTTAACGTAAAATGTTATTTTCATGCCCAACCATACTTTTAAGACGCCAGTCTGGATCTGGCAACAAAGGTCAAAGATCACCTCATATAAATGAACTTGACGTTCCACAAGAAAGACTGGGGCGGTTCCTGAGGCCCATATAGGTAAGCCTCCACCCAAGAAACAAACAAAAAAGGCAGATAAACATATCTGGAGAAGACCAAACAAGGCCAAAGATATCCCCAAAGATCACTCACCTCAGGTCTAGTCTCCTCCCTTTCTCCCTAATCTCCTTGCCTCTGGGAGAAATAAAACTCCACCGCACGTCCCCAGCTCACCCTCAACTCCCCACCATTCACCTTCTTTACTAAAAACCTGGGTCCCCCTCCCTAACATCCTCTAGTTCCCACTGAGCTCTCAATCCAGCCCGATAGAGGTGTACTGCGCCTATCTTCCAGTAGGGTATTAGTCTCCTTAATCCGAACTCATTTTCCAGCATCCCATTTGCCCTCCGCCCCTTCAATTCAGGTCCCTCCACTCCGACCCTTTTCCCAGAATCCTCCCCAAATCGCGGATCTCCGGCCACTTTTCCCTCCCACCTCCTAGCTCCAGCGCCTTTCACCTCGCTCGGCCCCCAGCCCCTTTACCAGTCTCCCAGTACCGGCCCCCCCTCCCCCAACTCCGCCCCTCTTCCCCCTCCCCCAGAGGGAAGCCCCCCCTCACCTGAACGCCGCTGCTGCCGCCGTCCCAGAAGCCCAAAGATGCTGGCACCGGCCGGCCTCCGAGGCTCGGTCCCCGCTGAGCTGCCGACGGCCCCTAGGGAGAGCGAACGCCACCACCTCCAACTCTGTCCGCCCCGGGCCAGGCCGTCACCGTAGCCACCACCAGTGCCGCAGCCGCCATGTTGAAGCCCTACTTCCCTCCTCCTTCCCCTCACCGCCCCACCCCTTTGGGCGTCTGACGTCATGGCGCCGCGCTCCACACGCCCGGACCAATGGGAGGAGCCGATGGTGACGTAACTAATCTCGCTTCTGGTGAGCAGCTACTCCAGCAACCCGGAGCTTGCAATTAGAATGAGTAAACCCTGCTGACCTAAGGGGAAGGGGGAAGAGGGAGTCACTAAGAGTGTAAGACTTGGGTTTGGCGATGCGGCCAAAGTGGGAAACCCAAGAGACTTGAATCGCGAAGGGATATCCAAAGAGTTAGCAGCAAGTCCTACTTGGAAATTAAGACGTCTAGCTTCTGTTTAGGGTCTGCGACCTGGTACAACTCATACCCTTTCTGGGCCTCACTTTTCCCATGTATATTTGACTAAGTTGAAAGGTGACCTCTAGGCCGGGCGCGGTATCTCACGCCTGTAACTCCAGCATTTTGAGAGGCCTAGGCAGGAGGATCGCTTGAGCCCGGGAGGTCGAGACTGCAGTAGCCGCGATCGTACCACTGCACTCTAAGTGGGCAACGGAGTGCGACTCTATCAAAAGAAAAAAAAAGAAAAGTGACCTCTAAATCTTCCTTCAATTTTGACATTCGGTGGGTTTAAACCAGGTAATTCAATCCCAAGCGTTCACTGCCTTCTCTGAGAGTGTTGTTGTTGTTGTTTCCGTTTTGTTTTTTTGTTTGTTTTTTTGAGACACGGTCTGGCTCTGTCGCCTAGGTTGGAGTGCAGTGGCGCATGTTGGCCCACTACAACCCTGCAATCTCCACCTCTTGGGATCAAGTGATCCTCCCACCTCAGCCTTCTGAGTAGCTTAGACTACAGGTGCATGCCACCATTCCCAGATAATTTTTATTATTATTCACATATATGTGGGAGAGACGAGGTCTCACCATGTTGCCCAGGCTGGTGGCAAACTCCTGGGCTTAAGTCTCAGTCTCCCAAATTGCTGGAATTATAGGCCCTGTGAGCCATGCCAGTGGCCTTCTGTGTCTTTCTACGTCTACTGGAATTAGGAGCACAGGGAATAAGTAATTGAATAAGATGAATCTTGAGCTCAGGAGTTTGAGACCAACCTAAGCAACATAATGAGATCCCAATCTCTACAAAAAGTTTTGTAAAAATTAGGTGAGCCTGGGCAACATAGCGAGACCTTGTCTCAACAAAAACTCAAAAAATTATCTGGGCATGGTGGTCCCAACTACTCAAGAGGTTGAGGTAGGAGGATTACTTGGGCCCAAGAGGTTGAGGCTACAGTGAGCCAGGATTGTGCCAGTGTACTCCAACTGGGCAACAGAGCAAGATCTTGTCTCAATAAAATAGACTAGGCACAGTGGCTCACGCCTGTAATCCCAGCACTCTGGGAGGCCAATATGGTCAGATCGTTTGAGCTCAGGAGTTTGAGACTAGCCTGGGCAATGTGGTGAATCTTCATCTCTACCAAAAAAAAAAGCCGGGCATGATGGCACATGACTGTAGTCCCAGCTACTGGGCCCTGGGGTGGGTGTCTGAGGTGTGAGGTGGGAGAATCACCTGAGCCTGGGGGTCAAAGTAGGGGGGTCAAGGCTGCAGTGAACTGTGATCACACCACGGCACTCCAGCCTGGGTGACAAAGTGAGAATCTGTCTAAAAACAAAATAATTAAAAATAAAAAAATTAGCCATACGAAGTTGCACACATCTGTGGTCCCAGCTAGTCAGGAGGCTGAGGTGAGAAGATGGCCTGAGCCTGGGAGGTTGAGGATGCTGTGAGCAGTGATCATGCCACTGCACTCTAGCCTGCTGAGCAAAGCTCTTCAGTGTGAGAATAAAAATGGCGGTAATGAATAAAATGGATTGGAGACTACATGGTAGATTTCTGCATCTTGTTAAAGATTCATACCTGAGCTAAAGCAGAAACAGGGGATGATGGAGACAAGCAAAATTTAGGAGAAAGACTCAACTAGATTTGGAGACCTACTATATAGGAGGAAAAATGGTGAAGAAGAACAAGCCACGTTTTGGGGTCTCTCATGAGAAGAAACAAGACCTAAGCCGGGCAAGGTGGCTCCTACCTATAATCCTAGCACTTTGGAATGCCTCAGTGGGTGCATCACCTGAGGTCAGGAGTTCGAGACCAGCCTGGCCAACATGATGAAACCCCATCTCCACTAAAAATACAGAATTAGCCAGGCATAGTGGTACATGCCTGTAATCCCAGCTACTCGGGAGGCTGATGCAGGAGAATCACTTGAACCTGGGAGGCAGAGGTTGCAGTGAGCCAAGATCATACTCTACTCCAGCCTGGGCAACAAAAGTGAAACTCCATCTCAAAAAAAAAAAAAGAAGAAACGACCTAAGGTTTACTGAAGTGCTTAGAAAGATGCTAAAAGAGATTATAGGGAATTCAGCTAGGCAAGCTGAAACTAAGATGATGGCAAAATTTTAAGAAGGGAATGTAAGCTTCAAAATCAGGAAACAGGTAAGANAGAATCGCTTAAACCTGGGAGATGGAGGTTGCGGTGAGCCATGATCATAACATTGCCCTCCAGCCTGGGCAACAAGAGTGAAACTCCATCTCAAAAAAAAAAAAAGAAGAAACGACCTAAGGTTTACTGAAGTGCTTAGAAAGATGCTAAAATAGATTATAGGGAATTCAGCTAGGCAAGCTGAAACTAAGATGATGGCAAAATTTTAAGAAGGGAATGTAAGCTTCAAAATCAGGAAACAGGTAAGAAGTACACACATGTAGTGTATCTGGTACTCCTTGAACAAATAGACTTTTCATTCATTTACTTAACAAATACTATTGAATATAGCAGGCACTGTCCTAAGCACTAGAGATATAGCAGTATACAAAACAGACCTATGTAGGCTGGGCACAGTGGCTCATGCCTGTTATCCCAGCATTTCAGGAGGCTGAGACAGGTGGATCACCTGAGGTAAGGAGTTCAAGACCAGCCTGGCCAACATGGTGAAACCCTGTCTCTACTAAAAATACAAAAATTATCTGGGCACGGTGGCGGGCACCTGTAATCCCAGGTACTCGGGAGGCTGAGGCAGGAGAATCGCTTGAACCTGGGAGGTGGTGATGCCCTAAGAAGCATAAAGCAAGGAAAAGGATATAGAAAATATTAATGGTTGAAACTTAGAAAGAGTAGCCAGGGAAGGACTCACTAAAAAGATAACATCAGAGTAAAGACCTGAAAGAAGTAAAGAAATGAGCCATGAAAATATTAGGAAGAAAATTTCAGGTCAAGGAAACAGCAAGTACAAAGGCCTCTCTTCTAAGAGTAAGACTCCCTGAGATCAAGGATAAGCCTCCCTCATCAGACAGGGACTTCTGAGATTCTCCATCAGCCTAGATCTCCTGATCCAATAATTTTTCCTTCTCTGCCTTCTTTTAAATGGAGACCAGGTTGCTTAGCCCCTGTTCCTGGGCCAGCCTGCCATATTCCTCTAACCCCTATGGAGGTCATCCATCCTTAAGAAATGGAAAGGGGTCCCGGCGCGGTGACTCATACCTGTAATCCCAGCACTTTGAGAAGCTGAGGTGGGTGGATCACTTGAAGTCAGGAGTTCAAGACCAGCCTGGCCAACATGGTGAAACCCCGTCTCTGCTAAAAATACAAAAATTAACCAGGCATGTTGGCACATGCCTGTAGTCCAGCTATTCAAGAGGCTGAGGCAGGAGAATTGCTTGAACCTAGGAGGCGGAGGTTGCAGTGAGCCGAGATCACACCATCACACTCCAGCCTGGGCGACGGGGCAAAACTCTGTCTCAAAAAAAAAAAAAGAAATGGAAGGAAAGGCTGGGCATGGTGGCTCACGCCTGTAATCTCAGCACTTTGGGAGGCCGAGGCAGGCAGATCACCTGAGGTCAGGAGTTCAAGACCAGCCTGGCCAACATGGTGAAACCCTGTCTTAAAAAGAAAAAAAAGAAATGGAAGGGAAGTGGGGACATTTCCCTAGAAAAACCAATACCTCTTCACCTTCCTAGGAGTGATTCATACTTTTCAGTTTCTAGGTGTGAATCCCAGTGTTGACTCACCTGGAGCCAGAAGAGGCTGAATAGGATGCCAGTCCTCTACCCTGTGTCTTTCCCTCCCAGTGCACCTAGACAGTGGCCAGCATGCGTGCTGGCCTGCCAACAGCAATACAGAAAAAAGGGACACCAACCTGCACCCTTCCTCTTTCCCTCTTCTTTCTTTCTCCCTTTGTACACCAGGCATTTGCAGTGTCTAAGGACAGAGACAGAAAAGACAGACAACCACCTCTACAATATTTCATTCATTTAGCCATCCAGTATTGATTAAGTCCTACTGTGTACCAGGCACCACAAGTCTGCAAAGATTCTGTCAAGGCGGCCCAGTGAGGGAAGCAGATAGGTGTCCAGAGAATGATGGCACCTGGCAGAAAATAAACTGAGTCTCCTAAGTAGTACATTCCATGCCAGAGGAGTAGAGAAGAGAGGAAATTCAGGTACACTTAAGAAATTGGGAGATTTCATGGGGAATTGAAGCATTTAAGCTAGGTCTTAAAGGACAGATAGGGGCTGGGTGCGGTGGCTCATGCCTGTAATCCCAGCACTTTGGGAGGCCGAGCAAAGCAGATAACCTGAGGCCAGGAGTTTGAGACCAGCCTGGCCAACATGGTGAAACCCTATCTCTACTAAAAATATAAAAATTAGCTATGCGTGGTGGCGGACACCTGTAATCCCAGCTATTTGGGAGGCTGAGGCAGGAGAATCGCTTAAACCTGGGAGATGGAGGTTGCGGTGAGCCATGATCATAACATTGCCCTCCAGCCTGGGCAACAAGAGTGAAACTCCATCTCAAACAAGAAAAAAAAAGGACAGATAGAATGAAGTGTGCCCAGAGTAGTCTGGGCAAAGGCATGGATGCAAGAAATTTCCAGGAGCATTCAGAATCAGTAAGTAAAACAAACGGTATATGTAGAAGAGCAAAAGGAGATAAGTTTGGAGAAACCAGGAAGGAAGAGGCTTTGCTTGGGTTTAACAGTTCTATGCCTATTTTTAAAAAAAAAGTCGTCGGCTGGGTGCAGTGGCTCACGCCTGTAATCCAAGCACTTTGGAGGCCAAGGCGGGCGGATCACCTGAGGTCGGGAGTTCAAGACCAGCCTGACCAACATGGTGAAACTCCATCTTAAAAATAAATAAATAAATAAATAAAAAAGAATAAAAAAGTCACTGACATCCTTGGCAAACGACATCTTTTCTCCTGGGAAAATCAAGATAAAACTTAGGATGAATACTTAGAACCTTGAAGGTCAGATTGAAGGCTTTTGCCCTTCCCCAGAAACTCGTAGTTACAATGAAGGACTGAGATCTCTGGGTAAACTTTGAGGTTCCTCTCAATTCTAAGAAGGATGTGATGACCATCACATAAACATGCAATTACCCTGATGATCATGATATAGATAATTTTCCATTGCAATGGATGAATACACAAACACAAAAAGTTAAACTAAAATATTAGAATATAGAAGAATATTTTCTGAATTATGGGATGGAAATAACTTGTCTAATCATAACACCAAACTCAGAACCCAAGAAGGAAATGATTGACAGATTTGACAATGGCAAAAGACCCCATACACAAAGTGAAAAGATAAACTGGAAGAAAATATTTGTAACCTATAAATAGAAAAAGTTAATTTTCCCAATATACAAAGAATTCTACAAATCAATAAAGAAAACCGGAATGATTTAATCAAGAAAAAAAGTGTGAATAGCTTGCAAGAGGCAATTAGCCAAAGAAAAAATAAAAATAGCTAGTGAACATATGAGAAAATGGTCAATATCACTGATAATTTTTAAGACGGAGCTTTGCTCAGTCGCCCAGGCTGGAGAGCAGTAGCACGATCTTGGCTCACTGCAACCTCCACCTCCCAGGTTCAAGCGATTCTCCTGCCTCAGCCTCCTGAGTAGCTGGGATTACAGGCACGCGCCACCATGCCCAGCTAATTTTTTGTATTGTTAGTAGAGACGGGGTTTCACCATGTTGACCAGGATGGTCTCAATTTCTTGACCTCGTGATCCACCCACCTCGGCCTCCCAAAGTGCTGGGATTACAGGCGTGAGCCACCGCGCCCGGCCTGAGTTTTGTATTTTTAGTAGACAGGGCTTTGCCATGTTAGTCAGGCTGGTCTCGAACTCCTGACCTCAGATGATCCGCCCGCCTCAGCCTCCCTAAGTGTTGGGATTACAGGCGTGTGCCACTGAGCCTGGCCTCCCTGATAATTTTTTTTAATGCTTCAAGGCTCTAATTTTTACCTATCAAATTGGCAAAAGCTAAGAGGATCGGGTATATCCAATGCTGGGTCTGATGCAGTGACTCATGCCTATAATTTCAGCACTTTGGGAGGCCAAGGCGGGAGGATCCCTTGATGTTTAGGAGTTTGAGTCCGTCCTGGGCAACAGGACCTTAGCCTGGTCACCCAGGCTGGAGTGCAGTGGTGCAATCATAGATCATTGCAGCTTCAAACTTCTGGACTTAAGGGATCCTCCTGCCTCAGCCTTCTGAGTAGCTGGGACCACAAGTGCATGGCACCATACCTGTCTAATTATTTGTTTATTTATTTTCTTTTTAATTGAGACGGGGTTTCACCATATTGATCAGGCTGGTCTTGAACTCCTGACCTCGTGAGACACCCATCTTAGCCTCCCAAAGTGCCGGGATTACAGGCATGAGCCACCATGCCAGGCTTATTTATTTTTTTAAGCTTTGTTTGTTTAGTTTCGTTTTGTTTTGAGATGGAGTCTTGCTCTGTCATCCAGGCTCCAGTACAGTGGCGCAATCTCAGCTCACTGCAACCTCCACCTCCCGGGTTCAAATGATTCTTCCACCTCAAGCTTCCAAGTAGCTGGGATTACAGCCATGCCCCACCACACTTGGCTATTTTTCATATTTTTGGTAGAGATAGGATTTTGCCATGTTGGCCAGGCTAGTCTCAAACTCCTGGCCTCAAGTGATCCACCTGCCTCGGCCTCCCAAAATGCTGGGATTACAAGCATGAGACACTGTGCTCAGCATTTTTTTTTTTTTTTTTGAGACAGGTCCTCACTCTGTCACCCAGGCTGGAATGCAGTGGCATGATCTCAGCTCACTGCAACCTCTGCCTCCCTAACTCAAGAGTTCCTCCCATCTCCGCCTCCAGAGCGGCTGGGACTATAAGCACACACTGCCACACCTAACTAATTTTGTATATTTTTGGTAGAGACAGGGTTTCACCATGTTGTCCAGGCTGGTCTCAAACTCCTGAGCTCAAGCAATCTGCCAACCTCATCTTCCCAAAGTGCTAGGATTATAGGCATGAGCCACGGCACATAGCCCTTTGTATTTCTTTTTGTAGAGTCAGGGTCTCACTATATTGACCAGGCTGGTCTCAAACTCTTTTTTCTTTTTCTTTTTCTTTTTTAAGAGACGGTGTCTCGCCATGTTGCCCAGGCTGAAGTGCAGTGGCTATTCACAGGCGCAATCCCACTACTGATCAGCACGGGAGTTTTGACCTGCTCCGTTTCCAACCTGGGCCGGTTCACCCCTCCTTAGGCAACCTGGTGGTCCCCTGCTCCTGGGAGGTCACCACATCGATGCCGAACTTAGTGCGGACACCCAATCGGCATAGCGCACTACAGCCCAGAACTCCTGGGCTCAAGCGATCCTCCCACCTCAGCCTCCCGAGTAGCTGGGACTACAGGCACATGCCACCGTGCCCGGTTGGTCTCAAACTCTTGGCCCCAAGCGATCCTGCTACCTTGGTGTCCCAAAGTATTGGAATTTCATGCATGAGCTACCAAAAAAAAAGTATATCCAGTGATGCATAGATGGATAATATAAACTTTTTTTTTTCATTAAAGATAGGATTTCACCATATTGGCCAGGCTGGTCTCAAACTCCTGACCTCG
>NW_016107464.1:564207-566460 GCF_001604975.1 Cebus imitator | reverse complement strand
AAAAAAAAAAAAAAAAAAAAAAAAAAAAAAAGAGAGAGAAGATGACGGGGAAGTGGAAACCACATAGAAGAGATGCAGCCACTGCTGGGAAATGCCCCACAGCCAAAAGAGGAAAACTATCCTGGCTTCTCTCTTCCTCTCACCTTCAGTCCTCTTCCAATGCCTCCCATTGGCTGAATATAGCTAGTATGTAGTTGTCAAAGAAGCTGGGAAATGTAGTTTTCGGAAGAAGAACAATGAGTCGGAGAACAAAAATGCAATGACCAGCCTCTAAAAGTGATTGAGTAGTTCAAAGACTTAATGAAGGAGGCTGGGTGCGGTGCCTCATGCCTGTAATCCTAGCACTTTGGGAGGCTGAGGTGGGCGGATCACCTGAGGTCAGAAGTTTGAGACCAACCTGGCCAACATGGTGAAACCCCATCTCTACTAAAAATACAAAAAAATTAGCTCTACAGGCGTGGTGGCGTGCACCTGTAGTCCCAGCTACTTGGGAGGCTGAGGCAGGAGGCCTTGAACCCAGGAGGTGGAGATTGCAGTGAGCCAAGATCATGCCACTGCACTCCAGCCTGGGCAACAGAGTGAGACACTAAATAAATAAGTAAGAAGAACCACATATGAAAAGCAGGAGAAAACCTAGTGGAAAAACAACAACAACAACAACAAAACACCACACACCAGGAAGCATAGCAAAGAATTATTCTGTAAAATAGTAAAAGATAATTTTATTAAATTTTTTAAATGGGGTTAGTAGACTGTCCTGACAGTGGGCCAAAAGACCTCTGTTCATAGTAATTCACTCAGCTAATTAGTGTACTTAGGTCTACTATACACCAAGCTCTGTGCTGCAGTGGGAACAAAGGTTAAACAAGACCAGGCTTCAGCCATCAAGACTCTAAGGAGGAAGACAAACTTGTAGACACACAATTACAAGAGAGTTAAATCATATCAGTGAGCTCAAGGACAAGGCCTGCCATTAGGCTAAACTGTACCTTTGTGCATGATAGAAAAAGGCAGCCTCCCTGAGAGGATGCAGTGTCAGGGTTTACAGCTTGGCAAGCTGAGTGCAGTTGGATTTCAGCCCTCTCCAGACCCCTGAGCCAGGCACTTTTGTGCAGAGCATAAAGGGCACATCCATGCTTGGCTTTCTTGCTTGAGGAGGAAGAGACTGACACCTATGGAAAGAGGGTAGAAGCATCCTCTGAGGATGTGCACCTGTGCAGCAGAATGCCCTAGGACACCAGCCTCCTAGCCCAGAACATCATGGGAAACTTCAGTGGCTTCATTTGCTTCTGGAATTGCTGTGACAAGAAGTTGGCAAAGGAAACTCCCAGAAAGTTGGAAAGGCTCCTTTGGAAGGAAAAGTTGACAGATGGTGTTTACAATTTTACTTTGGTTCTCCTATCAGAGTGAATGCCAGATGTTTTCTTCTGCTTCGAAGGTAGTGTTAGATCAAAAGGGCTCTTTTGCCTAAAAATAATGAAATGTCAGTATACACAGTTAGCTGTGGGGACATGAACAAGTGAATCCTGTGCCAGGTCAGCAAAGTGTGATTTGCTGCTGTGTGAATCCAAGGTTTAGAGTTACCATTCTAATTTTCTCTCTTTTTATTTCTTTTTAAATTTTTTTATTTTATTTATTTATTTATTTTGAGATGGAGTTTCTCTCTTGTTGCCCAGGCTGGAGTGCAATGGCGCGATTTCGGCTCACTGCAACCTCCACCTCCCGGGTTCAAGCGATTCTCCTGCCTCAGTCTCTCTAGTAGCTGGGATTACAGGTGCCCGCCACCATGCCCAGCTAATTTGTTGTAGAGACAGAGTTTCACTATGTTCGCCACTCGAACTCCTGACCTCAGGTGATCCACCCGCCTCAGCCTCCCAAAGTGCTGGGATTATAGATGTGAGCCACCACACCTGGCTTTCTCTCTTTTTAGTTTTATATTTTCGAGACAGAGTCGTGCCCTGTCACCCAGGCTGGAGTGTAGTGGTGTGATCACAGCTCACTGCATCCTTAACCTCTGGGGCTCAAGCGATTCTCTTGCCTCAGTATCCCAAGTAACTGGGACTATAGGCATGTGCTACCTCATCCAGCTAATTTTTAAAAAAAATTTTTGTAAGGCCGGGTGCGTGCGGTGGCTCATGCCTATAATCTCAGCACCTGGGGAGGCCGAGGCGGGTGGATCACGAGGTCAAGAGATCGAGACCATCCTGGTCAACATGGTGAAACCCCGTCTCTACTAAAAATACAAAAATTAGC
>NW_016107464.1:552818-562502 GCF_001604975.1 Cebus imitator | reverse complement strand
TCGTGATCCACCCGCCTCGGCCTCCCAAAGTGCTGGGATTACAGGCTGGAGCCACCGCGCCCAGCCAGCGTAAGCCATCTTAACCGAGGGAAGCTCCGCTGGGCTATCAGGGATAATGTCGGATGGGATTGGGGGGGGTGATTAGCCAAAGCAGGCAGGACTTCAGACTTTCTGGGTCCAGTCTTGCACATGGAGGCCTGACACACACAACACTGCCAAACATGGTGGCTCACATCTGTAATCCCAGCATTTTGGGAGGCCAAGGTGGGCAAATCACCTGAGGTCAAAAGTTCGAGACCAACCTGACCAACATGGGGAAACCACGTCTCTACTAAAAAAATACAAAATCGGCCGGGCGCAGTGGCTCACGCCTGTAATCCCAGCACTTTGGGAGGCCGAGGTGGGTGGATCACGAGGTCAAGAGATCGAGACCATCCTGGTCAACATGGTGAAACCCCGTCTCTACTAAAATACAAAAATTAGCTGGGCGTGGTGGTGCGTGCCTGTAATCCCAGCTACTCAGGAGGCTGAGGCAGGAGAATTGCTTGAACCCAGGAGGCGGATGTTGCAGTGAATTAGTGAATTGAGGTCGTGCCGTTGCACTTCAGCCTGGGCAACAAGAGCGAAATTCCAACTCAAAAAGGAAAAAAAAGCACCCCACACAACCTTAGCTGAGAAGAGCTGCCTCATTTAAAGTAATGCCTATGGTAACCCACATTCAAAAACTGATTAGTGCAGGGTTATGAAAGCCCCATTACGGCCGGGCGTGGTGGTTCACGCCTGTAATCCAAGCACTTTGGAGGCCAAGGCGGGCGGATCACCTGAGGTCAGGAGTTCAAGACCAGCCTGACCAACATGGTGAAACCCCGTTTTTTTTTGTTTTTTTTTTTTTTTAATTAAATTAAAAAAAGAAAAAAACCCCATTATTCTGGCCCCAGTGAGGGACAATTTTGCAGGGCCATCTCAGCTCCAGTGCTCTGCATGGAATTAACTGAGACTTTTTTGTAAATGCACTGCAACCTAAGAAGTCTTTCTTCTTTCACTCTCCCAAGGATGGTGATGCTAAAATCACTCTTCAGTAAACTTTCTAGATTCAAATTTCTGCTTCCTGGGGACTCCAATTTACAATAATTAGTGTCAGGAGAGGTCCAAGAAAGTAAACCCTAGCTCGCTGCTTAGGACACTGATTCTCCAACGCCTCAGACTGATGTCGCTAGGACTGTGGGGTCGGGGAGACTCTGCTGTTTCTGTCTTCCAAATAAAGCTGTTTGTCTAACTCAAAAAAAAAAAAAAAGAAAGTAAACGCTAAAATGAAATTTGGGAGTCAGTCACTCATCAGTCTGTTGACAATGTGGATATCATCACTAGTGGTAGGTGAAACACTGTTAGCCCCTAGCATGTGATAGTAACACAATTGTTAAAAATTTCACCAAGTAGAGGGACTCACACCTGTAATCCCAGCACTGTGGGAGGCCGAGGTGGGCAGATCACAAGGTCAGGAGCTCAAGACCAGCCTGGCCAATGTGGTGAAACCCATCTCTACTAAAAATACAAAAATTAGCCGGGTGTGGTGGCTCGTGTCTGTAGTCCCAGCTACTTGGGAGGCTGAGGCAGAAGAATAGCTTGAAACTGGGAGTAGGAGGTTGCAGTGAGCTGAAATCATGCTACGGCACTCCAGCCTGGGCAACAGAGTGAGACTCTCAAAATATATATATATATAATATATTATATAATATATTATATATTAATATAATATATATAATATAATATATATTATATATTATATATTATATATAATATATTATATATTATATATATTATATAATATATATTATATAATATATATAATATATTATATATATTATACATAATCTATATATAATATATAGTAAATATAATATATATATTATATATAACATATATATAATATATTATCTATATATTTATATATTTCATCAATGGTTAATTGAGATGTTTTACCCAAGGAAAGAATACATGGGAGAGTGGGAAAGCATAATGTATTAGGCATTTGAGAAGTAATAGGATTTTTTTTTTGGGAATAATAGATCCTTTGAAGAAAATAAAGATTAAGTGTGAAAGTCAAAGGGCCTTCTTGGCAGTATATAAAGATACTATCATCTCCTGCAGCCAGAGGTCAGAAAAACCTGAGGATCAAACCTAAAACATAATTAGAAAATTTGAAGACCTCTAGAGAGGTTGAATTCTCAGCCCCAGCAGGTTGGCTACCAAAGTTAGAGTCCTTATTGAGAAACAGCAAAAATGGGACGGCAGGAGTCGTGGCTCATGCCTGTAATCCTAGCACTTTGGGAGGCCAAGGCTGGAGAATCACTTGAGCACAGGAGTTCGAGACTAGCCTGGGCAACAAGGCGAAACCCTGTCTTAACAAAAAATGCAAAAAATCAGCAGGATGTGGTGGCATGCACCTGTGGTTCCAGCTACCTGGGAGACTGAGGTAGGAGAATTGATTGAACCCAGGAGGTCAAGGCTGCAGTGAGCCTTGATCACGCCACTGCACTCCAGCCTGGGTGACAGAGTGGGACTCTGTCTTGAAAGAAAGAAAATGGGAGAGACATGGCCAGCCACGGTGGTTCAGACCTGTAATCCCAGAACTTTGGGAGGCAAGAGTTGGGTTGATCACCTCAGGTCAGGAGCTCCAGACCAGCCTGACCAACATGGTGAAACCCAGTCTTTACTAAAAAATACAAAAAAAAAATGGCCAGGCACGGTGGATTAAGCCTGTAATCCCAGCCGTTTGGGAGGCCGAGGCAGGCAGATCACAAGGTCAGGAGTTCAAGACCAGCCTCACCAATATGTTGAAACCCCATCTCTACTAAAAATACAAAATTTAGCTGGGTGTGACGGTGGTTACCTGTAGTCCCAGGTACTCAAGAAGCTGAGGTAGGAGAATCGCTTGAACCCAGGAGGCAGAGGCTTCAGTAAGATGAGTTCGCACCATTGCACTCCAACCTGGGTGACAGAGTAAGACTCCATCTCAAAAAATAAATAAATAAATAATAAAAATACAAATACAAAAAAACTAGCTGAGTGTGGTAGTGGCCACATATAATCCCAGCTACTCGGCAGGCTGAGGCAGGAGAAATCACTTGAACCCGAGAGGTGGAGGTTGCAGTAAGCCAAGATTGCACCATTGCACTCCAGCCTGGGCAACAAGAGCAAAACTCCATCTCAAAAAAAAAAAAAAAAAAATTAGTGGGGAGTGGTGGCTCACACCTGTAATCCCAACTACTCAGGAGGCTGAGGCAGGAGAATCACTTGAACCTGTGAGGTGAAGGTAGCAGTAAGCTGAGATTGTGCCACTGCACTGCAGCCTGGGTGACAGAGTGAGACTGGAGGCCAAGTACAGTGGCTCACACCTGTGATCCTAGTACTTTAGGAGGCTGAGGCGGTTACGGATCACCTAAGGCCAGGAGTTCAAGACTACCCTGGCCAACATGGTGAAATCCTGTCTGTCCTAAAAATACAAAAATTATCTGGGTGTGGTGGTGGGCACCTTTGATCCTAGCTACTTGGGAGGCTGAGGCAGGAGAATCCTGGGGGGTGGAGATCACAGTGAGCTGAGATCATGCTATTGCACTCCAGCCTGAGCAAAAAGAGTGAAACTCCATCTCAAAAAAAAAAAAAAAAAAAGAAAGGAAAAGAAATATCAGAACTGCTGTAGGAGATGGTGAAGTGGAGATCAAAAAACTAAGAGAAGGAGAAAGTTAGAATGGATATACCATGTAGAACCAGTAAACTCACCAAATGACTCTTTTCCACAGGAGAGCTCCAAGAAATGCTGTGATGAAAATGACATTGGAGGGGCTGAGCAGATTGACTTCATGCCTGTCATCTCAGCCCTTTGGGAGGCCAAGGTGGGTGAATCACTTAAGCTGAGAAGTTCAAGACCAGCCTAGGCAACACAATGAGACCCCATCTCTACTAAAAATATTTTTTTAAATAGCCAGGCATGGTGGCATGTGCCTATGGTCCCAGCTATTCAGGAAGCTGAGATGGGAGGATCGCTTGAGCCTGGGGGTGGACAGAAGTTGCAGCAAGCCAAGGTCGTGCCACTGCTCTCCAGCCTGGATGACAGAGTGAGCCCCTGTCTCAAAAAAAAAAAAAAATGACATTGGTATTACTGAGAAACTTAGTGGTAGTTGCCCTTGCACTTTCAGAACAGCGTACCTTGATAGCAATGGGAATAGTAGTATCTCAAAATAATACAGGCCAGATAGCAGCCTGTAACCATCAGAAGCAAATAGTTGCAATTATAGTGATATTTGAAGTTGGAACAGCAGCCAGAGGGAGCCTGACCTGCAGAGAGCGATGAAGATGGCCAGTAGTACATGATGTTCCTAAAGGTGAGATGGCCAACAAGGATATTACACAACCTAGACAATTAAAAGAAACCCAGACTAGATGATGAAGAAGCTGAGTCATGATTCATTGCTCAGTTTCTGAATCAGAGCTAGTCTTCAGACCTGCAACCCAGTGACTGAAGCAGGGACCAAGTCTCCAGAAGGAGGACCTGTGACAATATAGTAAATGTATTTGACAATGATTCCTCCAGTCCTTCCTGAAAAAGGTCCACTAGCATTTGTTTGGGCAGCCAAACGCAGGGGAAAGAACAATATTACCCAAGCAATTCAAGGACTGTTGGACACAAGGTCTAAAATAAAATTGATAGTAGTATGGGACCCAAAGCATCCTCAGGATCCCCCCAATAGAGTTGGGGCATGTGGAGACCCTGTAATAAATGGAGTCCTGGCCAGGTGCGGTGGCTCACGCCTGTAATCCCAGCACTGTGGGAGGCCAATGCAGGTGGATCATGAGGTCAGGAGTTCGAAACCAACCTGGCCAAGATGGTGAAATCCTGTCTCTACTAAAAATACAAAAATTAGCCAGGCACGGTAGCAGATGCCTGTAATCCCAGGTACTTGGGAGGCTGAGGCAGGAGAATCACTTGAAACCAGGAGGCGGAGGTTGCAGTTAGCTGAGATCATGCAACTGCACTCTAGCCTGGGCAACAGAGCAAGAGTCCATCTCAGTAAATAAATAAATAAATAAATAAATAAATAAATGGAGTCCTGGCCTAGGTTCAGTTTACAGGGAATCCACTGTATGTACAGGCACACCCAGTGTTTATTCCCTGGTTGCCACATATATGAATAAAATCAACATAATTGGTTGTTAAAAGAACTAACACATTGGCCCCATAACCTGTGAGATAAGAGCTATCATCATGAGAAAGACCAAATAGAAGCTTCTGAAACTTCTCCCTACCCCAGCAAGTAGCAATCAAAAACAAGATCGCATCTCATGGGTAGTGGAAGAGATCAACGGCATTCTTAATGATTTAAAAGCTGCAGAAGTAATAGTCCCTGTCATAATTTATCTTGGTTCAGCAGAATCCTGGATAGATTCTGAAGGATGTCCAGTGGATCCAGTGGACTATGGCAAACTCAAAAAAGTAGTAGCTCCAATTGCGGGTGCTATACCAGATTTAGTATCTTTGCTAAAGCAGATTTAACGTTACCTCAAATACATAGTACGTGTGATACGTGACCACTAATCTGGCGAATGCATTCTTTTCCATCTCTATGAAAAAGGAGGATCATAAACAGTTAACTGTCACTTGGAATGGACAATAGCATACATTATAGTCTTGCCCCAGAGCTATGTTAATTTAATGTCTAGTATCATAATATATTCTGAGGCTGTGTGTGGCTCATGCTTGTAATCTCAACAATTTGGGTGGCTGAGGCAGGAGGATCACTTGAGCCCAGGAATTTGAGACCAGCCTGACATTATGGCAAAACCCTGTCACTAAAAAAAAATATATTAAAAATTAGCCAGGCATGGTGGTGTGCTCCCAAGCTCCTTGGGGGCTACTTGGGGGTCCACAGCTAGCTACTTGGGAGGCTGAGGTAGGAGAATCACTCAAGCCCAGGAGGTCAAGGTTACAGTGAGCTATGATCATACCACTGCACTCCAGCCTGGGTAACAGAACAAGACCCTGTCTCAAAATTAGATAGATAGATTGATTGATTGATTGATTGATTGATAGAGATTCTTTTTTTTTTTTTTGAGATGGAGTTTCGCTCTTGTTACCCAGGTTGGAGTGCAATGGCACGATCTCAGCTCACCGCAACCTCCGCCTCCCGGGTTCAGGCAATTCTCCTGCCTCAACCTCCTGAGTAGCTGGAATTACAGGCACGTGCCACCATGCCCAGCTAATGTTTTGTATTTTTAGTAGAGACGGGGTTTCACCATGTTGACCAGGATGGTCTCAATCTCTTGACCTCGTGATCCACCCGCCTCGGCCTCCCAAAGTGCTGGGATTACAGGCTTGAGCTACCGCGCCTGGCCTAGATAGAGATTTTTTAAAAAAAAAAAAAAAGAGAGAGAGAGAGAGATGGGGTCTCACTCTGTTGCCTAGGTTAGTCTTGAACGCCTTGGCTAAAGTGATTCCTTCCCACCTTGACCTCCCAAAATGCTAGGATTACACGCATGAGCCACTGTGCCTGACATATATATATATATATATATATATATATATATATCACTTGTAATGATTGCTATAATGGCACATTTAATGATTTAAAAGATGCAGAAGTAATAGTCCCTATCATAATTTCTTTTGGTTCACCATAATTTCTTTTGGTTCACTGGCAGGGTGAGTGGATCACTTGAGGTCAGGAGTTCAAAACCAGCCTGACCAACATGGTGAAAGCCCATCTCTACTAAAAGTACAAAAATTAGCCAGGCGTGGTGGCATGTGCCTGTAATTCCAGCTACTCAGGAGGCTGAGGCATGATATGTATACATATATCAGGCTCAGTGGCTCATGCCTGTAATTCTGTATACATATATACATATGTCCTATATACATATATGTAGGATTAAAGGCATGAGCCACCGTGCCTAATATATGTATGTGTGTATGTGTGTGTGTGTGTGTGTGTGTGTGTGTGTATATATATATATATATATGATTAGATATATATAGGATTACAGGCGTGAGCCACTGTGCCTGATGTATGTGTATATATACATATTCCAAAGGGACTTTGACCATCTGAATACACTACAGAACATCACCCCTGGGAACGGTGGCTCACGCCTGTAATCTGGTGCTGGTATTGAGGACAGAAACGTAATCAGACTAGATGTGTAAAAAATGGCAAATTCGGCTGGGCGCGGTGGCTCACACATGTAATCCCAGTACTTTGGGAGGCCGAGGTGGGTGCATCACGAGGTCAAGAGATCGAGACCATCCTGCCCAACATGGTGAAACCCCGCCTCTATTTATTTATTTTTTTTAAATGGCAAATTCAATAGAAGTCTTTTTTTTTTTTTTAAATCACCCTGCAGAAACAGGGCCTCAAAAAATTGAATTAAGAGTCAGAATTGTTCCTCTCCACAGAAATCTTTAGTAGAAGGCAAAAGATTTATACGATTTGAAGAGAAACCAGAGTATCATTAGAAGTCTTTTAAAGATACATGTTCTTTCAAATGTGGGAGATAAACTTTATGAAGATTAAAAGGTCCACCACAACAGTTAAGTTTTTTTTTTCATTTTGTTGTTTTGTTTGAGACAGTCTCACTCTGTTGCCCAGGCTGGAGTGCAGTGGTGCCATCTGAGCACACTGCAACCTCTGCCTCCCGGGTTCAAGCAATTCTCCTGCCTCAGCCTCCCAAGTAGCTGGGATTATAGGCATGTGCCACACCCGGCTAATTTTTGTATTTTTAGTAGAGATGGGGTTTTACCATGTTAGACAGGCTGGTCTCAAACTTCTGGCCTTGTCATCTGCCTGCCTTTGCCTCCCAAAGTGCTGGGATTATAGGCATAAGCCACCGCACCCGGCTAACAGTCAAGTTTTGGGTAATCTAGTTATTTGGATAATGCTGGGACATCCCCTTCAAAGTAAAAGACAAATTACAATATTGCATCTCTCATTCCTCACGCCACCAACTAAGGTGTCTTTGTTCTGCAGGCAGAATATTAGTCCTTACTCCCACCCATATACTGGATGACACAAAAAGCTGCCAGCTTCGAGTGGGTCCAAGATAAGGGAAGTACTCAGCAGCAGCTCTAGGCTGGGGTACAAATGGCCCTGCTGTTTGAACCATAGAACCCAGCAGTACCTATGGTGGTGGCTGCTACAGTTTGAATGTTTATATCCCTACAAAATTTACATTGAAACTTATCTCCAGTGCAATTTAGGAGGAAATTAAGTCGTAAGGTCTCCTCCCTCATAAATGGGATTAAGACCCTTATAAAAGAGGTTTCACAGTATTCAATGCTTTTTGCTCTTCCATCTTTCACCATTTGAGGACGCTGCAAGAGACACCATCTTGGAATCAGACAGCAACCCTCACCAGACACCAAACATGCTGGCATCATGATCTTGGACCTCCCAGCTTCCAGAACTGTGAGAAATAAATTTCTATTCTTTATAAATTATGCAGTCTCAGATATGTTGTTGCAGCAGAACAAACAGACTAAGATAGTGGCAAAAGGCATTGTGTGGAGTTCCTGACAAGCCCCAGTAAGAGAATCACAACCTGGAACCCCTAGGGTTCCATAGTAAGGCTAAGATTTATACATTTTTTAAAAATCAGGCTGGACAAGGTGGCTCACGCCTATAATCCCAGCACTTTGGGAGGCCGAGGCAGGGTGAGTGGATCAGTTGAGGTCAGGAGTTCAAGACCAGCCTGACCAATGTGGCCAAACCCCATCTCTACTAAAAGTACAAAAATTAGCCAGGCATGGTGGCATGTGCCTGTAATTCCAGCTACTCAGGAGGCTGGGGCATAAGAATTCCTTGGACCAGGGAGATGGAGATTGCAGTGAGCTGAGATTGCACCCCTGCATTCCAGCCTGGGTGACAGAGTGAGGCTCTGTCTCAAAAAATAAAATAATCAGCATCTGACTATGGCAAAGATGAGGTGCCTGACTATAGGACGTCAACCACATGGATAATACAAACCTTCATAAATTTTGTTTCTTAGGCCAGGTGCAGTGGCTCACACCTGTAATCCCAGCACTTTGGGAGGGCCCAGGCGGGTGGATCACTTGAGATCAGGAGTTCGAGACCAGACTGGCCAACATGGTAAAAAGCCGTCTCTATTAAAAATACAAAAAATTAGCCAGACATGGTGGCATGAGCCTGTAGCCCCAGCTACTCAGGAAGCTGAGGCAGGAGAATCACTTGAACACAGGAGGTGAAGGTTGCAGTGAGCCAAGATCGCGCCACTGCACTCCAGCCTGGGCAACAGAGCAAGACTCTGTCTCAAAAAAAAATAAAATAAAAATGTTTTGCTTCTCAGACTCACCATGTCAGAAGATGGGTGGGCCCAGCAGCAATCTGTTGCAATGTAGAAGTGGTACATTCAGGAGCAGACACAAATACAGCTAAAGTGCATAAGCTGCAGGTGGCATGAACCACTAGTCATCTACTCCTCTTGCCTTGGCACCTCTCAGCTTATATCTATTGCCATATATGTTCTTGTGGCCAGCTAACAGAGGAGGTTGGCTTGGTGGGTGAGAAAACACAAGCAGAAAATAGAGAGGACCCTGAAAGACAGTGTTGAGGAGAAATCCTCCTAACTGGGAAGCTTTGGCAGATGCACTATCTAATTTTGGTGCATAAAAGTAGC
>NW_016107464.1:550504-552288 GCF_001604975.1 Cebus imitator | reverse complement strand
GGAAGGGGCATGAGTATGAAGATCTCTGTATCACATATATGTTTGCTAGGGCTGCCATAAGAAAATACTATAGACTAGGTGGATTAAACAACAGAAATTTATTTTCTCACAGTTCTGGAGGCCAGAAATCCAAGTTCAAGGTGTCAGAAGGTTTGGTTTCTTCTCGGGCCTCTCTCCTTAGCTTTCACCTTCTCACTGTATCCTCCACTCTATGCCTTTCCTTTGTGCACTCACATCTCTTGTGTCTCTGTGTGTCCAAATTTCTTCCTTATAAGGCCACCAGTCAGATTGTGTTAGGATCTTTAATCACCTACTTAAAGGCCCTGTCTCCAAATATAGTCACATTCTGAGGTATATGGGGTGGTTAGGACTTCAACATATGAACTTGGAGGGGAGGGGCAGAATTCAGTTCATAACAACATGTTAACGCATACCAGAGAGAATTCACCACAGAAGAGGCATTGAACAGCCAAGTAAACAAAATGACAGCTGGTTGATAAGAGCCTGTGTCATTAACCACCCCAGAGCAAGCACAGTGGGCACATGAACCAAGGAGCCATACTGACAGGAATGCAGCCTTTTTGCAGGTTCAACACCATGAATTCCCACTCACCACAGATTCCCCATTTCTCCAAATTGCTTGTCAAACAGATTTCTTTACACTAGAACCAAAGTGTATAAAGGTAGCTGTTTTGCTGTATTCTTGCCAACATTTAAAATTATCAACTTGGCTAGGCATGGTGGGTGCCTAGCCACCCCATGGTGGGTGCATCACTAGGTTAGGAGTTTGAGACCAGCCTGGCCAACATGGTGAAACCCTGTCTCTACTAAAGATACAAAACATTAGCTGGGCTTGATGGTGGGCGCCCATAATCCCAGCTACTCAGGCTGAGGCAGGAGAATCGCTTGAATGTGGGAGACAGAGGCTGCGGTGAACTGAGATGGCCCCATTGCACTCCGGCCTGGGCAACAGGGCGAGACTCCATCTTAAAAAAATAAATAAATAAAGCCCGGGTGTGGTGGCTCAGGCCTGTAATCCCAGCACTTTGGGAGGCCGAGGCAGGCAGATCATGAGGACAAGAGATCAAGACCATCCTGGCCAAAATGGTGAAACTACGTCTCTACTAAAAATACAAAAATCAACTGGGCATGGTGGTGTCTGCCTGTAGTCCCAGCTACTCAGGAGGCTGAGGCAGGAGAATTGCCTGAATCCGGGAGGTGGAGGTTGCAGTGAGCTGAGATAGCACCACTGGACTCCAGCCTGGTGCCTGACGACAGAGTGAGATTCTGTCTCAAAAAAAAAAAAAAGGACCAATCTTTTTGATTTTACTAAAAATTTAAAAAAGAGAGGGAGAGAGACAGAGTGTTGCTCTGTCGCTGAAGCTGGTGTGTACTGGTCAATCAAAGCTAGTCCAGCCTCAAACTCCTGGCTTAAGTGATCCTCCTGCATCAGCCTCCACAGTAGCTATGACTACAGGCATGCACCACCACACCCTAATTTTTCAGTTTTTTGTAGAGACGGGGATCTTGCAATGTTGCCCAGGCTGGTCTCAAACTCCTGGACTCAAGTGATCCTCCCACCTTGACCTCCCAAAGCACTGGATTACAGGCGTGAGCCATCCTGCTAAGCCAATGAATAGATTTTTTTTTCATTAGATTTTAATCTGTATTTCCTTGTGCTGTACATTTCTTTTGTTTATTGACCATTTGCGAATTGCTTCTTGTTATCCTCTGCCCATTTTACCACAGAGTTGTTTCTTTTTTTCTTTTTTTTTTTTTTTTTT
>NW_016107464.1:545283-547374 GCF_001604975.1 Cebus imitator | reverse complement strand
AGCGAAACTCCGTCTCAAAAAAAAAAAAAAATACAAAAATTAGCCAGGCATGGTGGCGGGTACCTGTAATCCCAGCTACTTGGGAGGCTGAGGCAGGAGAATCGCCTGAACCCAGGTGCAGTGAGCCAGGATCACACCAACGTACTCCAGCCTGGGCAACAGAGGGAGACACGGTCTCAAAAAAACTTTTTCGTTGTTGTGATAAAATACACATGACATTTGCCATAGTAACCAATTTAACCCAGCCCCTCCTCTTGGGATGGAAATGCTGCTTTGGGTGTGGTGTCACTGAGAATACTGAGGCCCAGATGATGCTTGTTGTGGCTCAGGGGAAAGAGATCCCAGGCAGAGAGGTAAGCTGAGGAAACCTGGGGCTGCTCCTCCACTCATTCACTAAGCCCTCAGCTTCTAAAATGGGTATGTCTAAGGCCGGGCACAGTGGCTCACGCCTGTAATCCCAGCACTTTGGGAGGCCGAGACTGGTGGATCACCTGAGGTCAGGAGTTCGAGACCAGCCTGGCCAACATAGTGAAACCCTGTCTCTATTAAAAAACAAACAAACAAACAAACAAAAAAACATAAAAATAAAATGGGTATGTCTAATACATGATACAATGTAAATAAACAAACAAATAATAAAATGGTGATGTCACCCAGAGAAGCTGTACTTTTGTTTCTTTCTTTCTTTCTTTATTTTTTTGCAGTGGAATTTCACTCTTATCGCCCAGGGTGGAATGTAATGGCACAATCTCCGCTCACTGCAACCTCCACCTTCCAAGTTCAAACGATTCTCCAGCCTTAGCCTCCTAAGTAGCTGGGATTACAGGCACCCACCACCACACCCGGCTAATTTTTGTATTTTTAGTAAAAATGAGATATCACCATGTTGGCCAGAGTGGTCCTGAACTCCAGACCTCAGGTGATCCACCCACCTCAGCCTCCCAAAATGCTGGGATTGCAAGCATGAGCCACTGCCCCCAGCCAGCTCAGAGATTTTGACCAGGGGAGAAGCAGGCTATAGAACAGAAAGTTTCAATCTATCCCCAAAGGAATATGATTTCATCTACAAAAGAGTGTGGAGAAACTCAAGCCTAAGAGTGCTCTCAAACCCAGTGGAAGTTGGGACAAAGGCAATTGGGAAGTGATATGGTTTGGCTCTGTGTCCTCACCAAAATTGCATGTTGCATTATAATCTTCAGTGTTGGAAGAGGGTCCTGATGGGAGGTGATTGGATCATGGGAGTGGTTTCTAATGGTAAACCTAAATGCTGAAGCGCCATGCCCCTAATGCTGTCTTATGATGGCGTTTTCACAAGATCCAGTTGTTTAAAAGTGTGTAGCAAAGCCACAGAGCAATTGCTCACGCCTGTAATCCCAGCACTTTCGGAGGCTGAGGAGGGCAGATCAATTGAGCTCAGGAGGTCAAGACCAGCCTGGGCAACATGGCAAAACCCTATCTCTAAAAAGAAAAAAAATTTTTTTAAGTGTGTAGCAAAACAAAACAAAACAAACAAAAACAAAATGTGTAGCACTTCCCCCGTGCTCTCTCTCTCTCCTGCCACCATGTGAAGATGTACTTGCTTCTCCTTTGCCCTTCCACAATGATGGTAAGTTTCCTGAGGCCTCCTCAGCCATGCCTCCTGTACAGTCCCAGCCATGCCTCCTGAAGAACTATGAGTCAATGAGACCTCTTTTCTTTATAAATTACCCAGTCTCAGGTAGTTCTTTATAGCAGTGTGAAAACAAACTAATATAGGAAGACACTGATAGATTCACTGCCAGCTAGGGTGCCAGAGAGACATAAGGAAAGAGTTGTCTGGGAAAATCCTTACTGGGATTAGAACAAATCTCAAGGCCAGGCGTGGTGGTTTACGCCTGTAATCCAAGCACTTTGGAGGCCAAGGCGGGTGGACCACCTGAGGTCCAGAGTTCAAGACCAGCCTGACCAACATGATGAACCCTGTCTTAAAAAAATAAAATTAAGGCTGGGCGCGGTGGCTCAAGCCTGTAATCCCAGCACTTTGGGAGGCCGAGGCGGGTGGATCATGAGGTCAAGAGATCGAGACCATCCTGGTCAACATGGTGAAACCCC
>NW_016107464.1:538672-544783 GCF_001604975.1 Cebus imitator | reverse complement strand
AAAAAAAAAAAAAAAAAAAGAACAAATCTCAAACACTAACCATAAGAACTATCCTTTCAAGGGATTTTATGTATTTATTTATTTATTTTATTTTTTATTTTTTTGTTGCAGAAAAGTTATTTATTTTTTATTTATTTCATTTTTCTTTTTTCTTTTTTTTGTCTTACACATTGCTACAAAGATATGTCCAAAGAAAAATTATTTATTTATTTGTTGAGAGAGAGAGAGAGACAGGAGAAGAGAGAAAACTTCCACACAAGAGAGAAAAAGTGTGTGGAAGGGAATTCAAACATGGAGTCCTATTTTATTTATTTTTGTTTGAGACAGAGTCTCGCTCTGTCACCCAGGCTGGAGTGCAATGGCACAATCTTGGCTCACTGCAACTTCTATCTCCCAGGTTCAAGTGATTCTCTTGCCTCAGCCTCCCGAGTAGCTGGGATCACAGGCATGCATCACCATGCCTGGATAATTTTTCTGTATTTTTAGTAAAGATTAGCCAGGCATGGTGGTGGATGCCTGTAATGCCAGCTACTTAGGAGGCTGAGGCGGGAGAATTACTTGAACCCAGGAGGCAGAGGTTTCAAAAAGAAAAAAAAAGTCTTAAAAATCCTCTTTTACATTAAAAGAGGCTTAAGGAACATAGCAACTGGATTCTAAGATTTGAAGTGTGATATGTGATTAGATCCTAGTTTGGACACAATGCATGTATTAGTAATTTTTGGTACAATTGGAGAAATGTGAGTAGGAATTATGAATTAAATCATTTTGACTATGTAATATAAGAGAATTAAGAATGTCTACAATTACTTTAAAATACTTCCGTATAAAAAAATTGAAAGGGGGCCGGGCACGGTGGCTCAAGCCTGTAATCCCAGCACTTTGGGAGGCCGAGGCGGGTGGATCACGAGGTCAACAGATCAAGACCATCCTGGTCAACATGGTGAAACCCCGTCTCTACTGAAAATACAAAAAATTAGCTGGGCATGGTGGCACGTGCCTGTAATCCCATCTACTCAGGAGGCTGAGGCAGGAGAATTGCCTGAACCCAGGAGACGGAGGTTGCGGTGNACTAAAATCCATAGACTAACATGACTTGAACTGACTAAAATTTAAGAGAAATGTTGACTTGTTCCTAATTACTCCTTTTCTAAAATCATTACAATGTTAAATTTAATTTTTTAGAATTATCGGTTTAAAAAATTTAAGAATAAAAAATAAAGTAAATAAAATTATTGGTTTGAGCTGTGTGTGGTGGCAGAGGTCAGTAGCTTCAGCTACTTGGGAGACTGAGGTGGGAGGACTGCTTGAGGCAAGGAGTTGGAGACTGCAGTGCTCCATGATAACACCTGTGAAAAGCCACTACACTCTAGCGTGGGCAACATAGTGAAACATTGTATCTAAAATTAATTAATTAATTTTAAAATAAAAGACAAGAAATAGGTGGCTGCTGAGATCTAGATGGCAAAAATTGTTAGATAGTCTTTTCAGGATGACACCTGGGATAAATCAGCTTCAACCATTTTCCATCTCTATTTCACTTCCAAAAAGATTCAAATTATAGGCAACAAGGGTCTGGCTAGCCTAACTTGGGTAATATGCCCACTTGGCTGGAGCAGTAGGGCATCTTGACTAACAGTTCTAGCATTAGAGTGTGCAGAAGAGGACGGATAGTTCCCTAAAGAAAAAATCAAATGATGCTACCAGAAAAAGGAAAATTAGATTCTAGAACAGGCAAAAAAAAAAAAAAAAAAAAAAAGATTTCACAACTTCACATGTGTTTGGCATACACATACTTCATTTCATTTACTCCTCACAATAACCCTATGTAGTAAGTATTAACATCTGTGAGAAAGGCTCAGAGAGGTTGTGTAACTTGTCCAAGATCAGCAAGCAACTAGGCGGCATAGCCAGCATTTGAGCTAAGATCAAAACCCTGCTTTCAAAACCCATGCTTTTTATGTTACACCACGTGTACTAGGAAAAACAAACTATACCTATTTTCTCCTCCTATACTCTTAACACAAAACACTTCTGTAACCCCTGGTGTGGGTTTTTTTCCCCCATACACTAGGCAGTTCTCCAGTGGACACCAACTGGGTATCATATAATTCAGTTCAATTCTGACACTGTCTACATGAAGTTAGAATTAGAACCCACACCTTAAGGGCTCAGTCTCACCACACTGCTCTCCACCTCAGATGCCAGTTGCAAGTCTGGGCCTCCAGAACTTCTCACTCAGTGGCTATAAATTGGGCATTCCCATGACCCCCTCCTGGGGTTTGGTTAAGTTGCTAGGGAGGCTCACAGAACTCAGGGAAACATTTTATTACATCTACTGGTTTATTATAAAGGCTATCACAAAGGATACAGATGGACAGACACATGAAGAGATACATAGGGAAAGGTTTTGAAAGGTCCTGAGCACAGATGCTTCTGTCCCTGTGGAGCTGATATGTACCATATTCCCAGCACATGGATGTGTTTGCCAACCCCAAAACTCTCCAAACTGTACCTTTGAGACTTTTTTTTTTTTTTTTTGAGATGGAGTCTTACCCTGTCGCACAGTCAAGTGCAGTGTCGAGATCTCAGCACACTGCAACCTCCGCTCCCAGGTACAAGCGATTCTCCTGCCTCAGCCTCCCAAGTAGCTGGGACTACAGGCACATGTCACCACCCAGCTAATTTTTTGTATTTTTAGTAGAAATGGGGTTTCACTGTGGTAACTAGGATGGTTGCAATCTCCTGACCTTGTGATCCGCCCACCTTGGCCTCCCAAAGTCCTGGGATTACAGGTGTGAGCCTCTTTGTCCGGCCACATTTGGGATTTTTGTGAAAGCTCCATCACGTAGGCATGGCTGATTTTTTTTTTTTTCCTTTGAGACAAAGTCTCGTTCTGTCGCCAAGGCTGGACCAGTGAGGCAGTCTTGGCTCACTGCAATCTCTGCCTCTCAGGTTCAAGAGATTCTTGTGTCTCAAGCTCCCAAGTAGCTGGGACTACAGGTATGTGCTACCTCACCCGGGTAGTTTTTGCTTTTTTGTTTTGTTTTGTTTTGTTTTGAGACGGAGTCTCGCTCTGCCGCCCAGGTTGGAATGTAGTGGTGCAATCTCGGCTCACTGCAACCTCTGCCACCTCGGTTCAAGTGATTCTCCTGCCTCAGCCTCCTCAGTAGCTGGGACTACAAGGTCACACCACCACACCTAATTTTTTTTTTTTTTTTTTTTAGTAGAGACAGGATTTTGCCATGTTGGCCAGGCTGATCTCAAGTAATCCGCCCACTTAGGCTTCCCAAAGTGTTGGGATTACAGGCCTGAGCCACTGCGCCTGGCCGTGACCGATTATTAATGCCATTTCCAGCTCTCTCTCCTTTCCAGAAAATGGGAGGTGTGGGTGAAAGTTTTAAGTTTCAAAACATGACTTGGTTTTTCTGGTGGTTAGCCCCCATCTACGAGCCCCCAGAGTTGCCTCAGAACAAAATGCACTTCTATCACCTGAAATTCCAAGAGATTTAGGAGCTCTATGTCAGAAGCTCCAATTACTCAGAAAATTATACAGGTTTTAGAAGCTCTGTGTCAGGAACCATGGTCAAAGACCAATACGCATATTTCTTATTATTTTACATCATGCCATTACTCAAGATGGACAATTAAATTTCTTCTATTCCTCAGTTTCCCAATCAGTAGAAAGAAGTAACAACTTGCTCTGGGTGTCCTGAGCAGCTTGGATATCATAGTTAACTAACAGGTTTGCAGAGCAGCCAGAGCTCCCTTGGAAGTGACTTCCTATTTCCTTTATTTCTTCTGACATTGATTAGAAGGGGGAAAAAAGGAAAAAAATGAAATGCATAATATTAACCACTTTCCAAATACTTACTTTGTTCCAACCATAGTATTTTGTATTTCTCTATGCATTCAATTATCTTAATAGTCCCATAAGGAACACAGCATTATTATCCCCAGTTTGCAGTAAAGGAAACACATTTAGAGAGTGGAAGTTACTACTCAGCATCACTGGCTTTCAACCCAAGTTGGTCTGACTCCAAAACTGGGTGCTCCAAACAGCACCCCACTATCCATTCTTCTGACCTTTTTGCCACTGAGGCCCAAGGATGATCATCTTGACTTCCCTTCTTGATGAGAGAAGGGGTAGTCTCAGTCTCTTCACCTACATAATAAGGGAGTCAGATTCACTTCTCTCACAAGGCCCCTTTGCCTCTGACTGCAGCTGGCAAGGCAAAGAGCTGAGTTCTCTGCTAATCAAAGAGAAGCGCAAGGCCTCAATGAATTAGTGAACTTTATGCCTCAACCAGCAGCCAGCTCTAAACTAAAGTACATGACTTACTTCAGCAAAGAAGGGGCACTCTGGATGTCCGCAGATGAGGAGATGGGCTGCAGATCAGACAGAGAAATTGCTGGGTATAATCAATAGTGATACACAAGAAAAAGACATTGATAGGAAAAGCAGGCCACTTTTTTGAGGCAACCTCCTTTTTCTTCTCTTGCCCTCATCTTTACATCTCTTTTCTTCATCTCTCAGATTCTTCAGAGAGTGAGGGGAGATGAAATTGAAGGGAAATTGCTGCTAAAAATAAAAGGACGTGATAACTTAAATCAATTTTCTCCTCTTTCCCAAACAGCCTATAATAAGTCTGTCTCATTTTAGACAGTAAATAGGAATCTGAAAAAAAATAATTATTGCTTGTGGCTTTTCATTGTAGAGAATAATTTTTGTTGTTGCTATTGTTGTTTCTGAGAGTCTCACTCTGTTGCCCAAGCTGTAGTGCAGTGGCACTGTCTTGGCCCACTGCAACCTCTGATGCCTGGGTTCAAGTGATTCTCCGGCCTCAGCCTCCCAAGTAGCTGAGATTACAGGCATATGCCACCACACCCAGCTAATTTTTGTATTTTTTTTTAGTACAGATGATGTTTCACTATGTTGGCCAGGCCTGTCTCAAACTTCTGGACTCAAGTGATCTGACCACCTCAGCCTCCCAAAGTGCTGGGATTACAGGCATGAGCCACTGCACCTGGCCAACAATAAATTTTAACTTAATAAACATGCCGTTTTTACTAGAATTCTGTTTTAATGTCATTAACCTGTATTTAAGCATAAGAAAAATACTCCCATCCTCACCCTGATGACTCAGCCTTGAACTCAAGTCAGGTCTGCTGAAGGGAGATAAAACTGCAAAAATCTCCATAGTGAGCATCAGGGGCATGTTACTCCTTCAGCCATGATAAGTTTACGCCCAGATGCAGCTCTTGGAAACTAGTTGGTGGCCAACGGTGGCTGATGTCAAATGGTCCTCTGATGATTGTCAGTCCCCAGGCTATCAGGGGCATAGCTGTGTGGGGAGGATTTCTGTCTAGAGCTCCATCTTCCAGTCCTACTCTCTAACAAAAGTGATCCTATAGCCAGATGGTAGGGAATGAGGAATAGGAAATACTGGAGAAAAGGGGCCCTGGCAGAGCACCACATGGTCCTCTGGGCAGAGCAGGGACTCCTGAGTCAAAGCAGGGCACAGATGGTCTTCCAAGTAATTAGAGAAATTAAATCCCTGGCATATTTTAATCCGTGTATGGCCAGACTGCTAAAAAAGGAAGGAAGAATGGAAGGAAGGAAAAGGAAAAGTCAAAGGGAAAGGAAATGAAAGGAAAGGAAGAATGCATGGAAGGTATGAAAGACCCTTTGAATCTCAAGGTCTGGCTTGCTTGAGCAAAGCGCTACAGTTTGTTATTTCTTCCCAGAAGTACTAGGATTCCCCATCCCCCTCTTTTACAATTTCCTGAATCATGTTTCATCTTGTGCCTCTTTCTGGGGTCCCCATTTTCTCCCAGCTGGCTCATATATTAAGGAGAATTAGCTGAAGTAAGGTGTCTTGGCTGGGACCAGAAATTCCTCACTTATGGGCTCTTGTTGATTACTTCAGCTGAATTCCCATTAATAGTGAGAAAAAAAAAAAACACCATTATCAGCATATTCCATAATGTTAAGATTTGACCTCGGTTGGTATGTGCCTGTAATCACAGCTACTTAGGAGGCTGAGTCAGAAGGATTGCTTGAACCCAGGAGTTGAGTCCAGCCTGGGCAATATACCACGACTCTGTCTTTAA
>NW_016107464.1:537182-538246 GCF_001604975.1 Cebus imitator | reverse complement strand
GATTACTGCTTGATTCTGACCCAACCCTTAACAAGTTATGAAGGGTGAGGGGTCCTTTGGTGACTAGCACTAACTGTTACACTCATGGTAACAGGCGTGTAGGACCTGAGGTCAGAGACACGCATTGGCCCTGGCCAAGGAGAGGGGGTGTTATAAGGGACCAGAGTTACAAATGGCCTTAGCAGAGCTACTTGTGCTTCGGATGAACTTACCAGGACAGAGGGTGAACAGTGTCCCTAATGGTGTAATGCAGGGGAAAGACCACTGGACTGGGTAATTATTTGGTTTTAGTCCTACCTCTGCCACAAATTTGCTATGTAGCTTTGGCAAGTTGCCTTACCTCTCTGAGCCTTAAATTCCTCCTCTGTAGAATGGGAATAATACTGTTTATTTCTCAGGGTTTTTGAAGGACTCGAGCAGAATAATGCTATGATAGTGTTTTGAAAGGGATTATAAAGGGTTATAAAATAGAATAGAATATGATTTTACCCATCTTCTCCCCTAATCATTCTTTTATATTTTAAATGTATGGATGAATTCTTATTCCCAGGAGAAGGAAATTGAACAGGATCATGATTTCAGAAGGTACCAAGGTAAATGTGGATGGAAATAGATTTGAGGAGATATAGATTACTGGACCATGATATCACAGGTTCACTGAGAGCATGCATTCCTTTATGCACACAGCAAATTAGGCAGAAGAGAGGGGTCCTTTTCTGTTTCCACATCTGCTTTTGAAGGCCTCTGGCCAACTGCTGAGTCATCAGTGGGTGCCAGGACAGGAGAGAAGCAGTTGCTGCTCCCCACATTGTGTAGGTTTTAGAATGCTGGTTTTAAAGATTTTGAGAAACATTTCCAGCTGCCACCCCAGAAGCACCATTCACAAGGCTAAAATGCAGCAATTAGCTGCTTTTTTTCAGACTAGCAAATAGTTTAGAAATGGACAATACTGGCCGGGCGCGGTGGCTCACGCCTGTAATCCCAGCACTTTGGGAGGCCGAGGCGGGTGGATCACGAGGTCAAGAGATCGAGACCATCCTGGTCAACATGGTGAAACCCCGTCT
>NW_016107464.1:533626-535427 GCF_001604975.1 Cebus imitator | reverse complement strand
GCAGGAGAATTGCCTGAACCCAGGAGGCGGAGGTTGCGGTGAGCCGAGATCACGCCATTGCACTCCAGCCTGGGTAACAAGAGCGAGACTCCGTCTAAAAAAAAAAAAAAAATGGACAATACTTTTTTTTTTTTGGAGAGAGGAAAAGGATGTTTATTCAAAGTGTCTTAAGGTTCAGCACTTAGAGAGGCAATACTCAACTCACTCTCAGTTTTGTTTGGGTCCCCTGACAATTGAGTTTCCATAATCTGGCCGGCTCAGAGACACCATCATGTGTGGTATATTCACAAATGCAGACAACAGAAATTCTAGAAAGCCAGGGGTGAAAAAAATCTTTCCTTTCTCAGACACTTCTGTGAAGTCTATGTGGGCTAAGGGGAGAAGAACAGAAGTTTCTCTGGGCCTTGGCATCTTGGGATCCCTTCTCTCATTTTCTAAAAATGGTTTCTCACGACAGGCTAAAGAGGTGGTGGAGGAGGAGGTCTCCCTTCCCCTGCCCACCTCAGACAGTTCTAGGGAGACAAGAGGTTTCACCACTTGGCCACTAGTCTCAAGTAACCGGAAGGCTCCTTTTCCTGAGGCCATGCAATGTTCTGGAACCACAGCACGCCCCCCCCCCCCCCCCCCCCCCCCCCCCCCCCCCGCCGCCACTCCGCAACCCCCCATGGGAGCACAGACGGGCAGGCCTCGAACCCACAGCCACTTTTTTGGCCCGAATCTCGGGCAAGCCCTCATCACCAACAGGGTCTTATGGGCAGTCTAGACTTGCCAGCCCAGTCCTTGAACTTGGAGAGGGAGGTAGGGCTTGAAAATGCCTTGTCCCCAGGGCACCCTGTTGTTGGAGCCGAGCCCTGTGCCCACAGCTGGGTTCAGTTTGCAGGCACCGCTGTGGCACTCTTTGCTGGTGGGAATGGAGAGGCCTCACTGGCCTTCTTTGCCTTTTTCTTCTTTTTGATTCCAAGCGACACCTGGTCCCCGGTGAGCTCACCTGACTTCTGCTTCTGGACCGTGGCCGCGCTGGGGGCGGTGGTGGTGACTACTACCGCCACCTTCTTGGCTTTCTTTTTCGACTTCCTTTTCTTCTTGGCCTCCTTCTCCACCGTGCCAGCGCCGTGGATGGCTGACTCCTGCAGGATGTCCCACGCCGACACAGCTGCCTCCCGGCACCGCCGCCACTCCTCGTCGCTATCCTCACTGGAGCTGGAGGGCGGGCGCTTTCGGCGGGGTTGGGGCGACTCTTCCTTCTTACGGCCTCCAGGGACAGACGTGAAGAAAAAGCGGAAACCATCATCCTCTGAAGCGACTTTCTGTACCTGAGCTTTTGTTGGCTCCTTTGCTACTTCTGAGACGGTAATGAAGCTGTCCAGCAGGGCTCCCAGCTTCTTGGCTACGTGGGCTCGGAATTCCGGGGTGGTCTGAAGCTCGTTGCCGTCTTGTTCATGCTCACCCATCTTAGGCCTAAGGCTCGGTTGGGAGGTTGACAACTGGTTATTTGCAGCACCGGCTCTTGGCTTCACTGCCCCGTGCGGCCGTTGCTCCAAGCCCCAGGCCGGCTTTGCCGCCTCGCAGCATCACGCCACCTCCACCGCATCGCTACTGCTGCTACTGCTTTTCAAATCAGGCACTTACTGCCATTGGGCACTGCCATTTTGAACTATTGCCAGAAATGGACAATACTTGGGCCAGGCGCAGTGACTCACACCTGTAATCCCAGAACTTTGGGAGGACGAGATGGGAGGATCACTTGAGGTCAGGAGTTCGAGACTAGCCTGGCCAACATGGTGAAACCCTATCTTTACTA
>NW_016107464.1:531072-533041 GCF_001604975.1 Cebus imitator | reverse complement strand
TTTTTGAGATGGAGTTTTACTCTTGTTGCCCAGGCTAGAGTGCAATGGGCGGTCTCTCAGCTCATTGGAACCTCCACCTCCCAGGTTCAAGTGATTCTCAAAAGTTATTTGGTTGCAAATGACAGAAGCTCTCCTCAGACTGAGGGAGCTTCCCAGACAGTGTCATCAGGATTGTCTTTTATCTCTTGGGTCTGTATTTCTCCGTGTTGACTTTATTCTTACATAGGCTCCCCCATGGAATGGCAAGCTGATCCCAGCAGGTCCAGCCTTACATTCTTCCAGTATAGCAGCCCCAGCACTATGAGAGCTTTGTACCCAATAGTTCCAGCTTTGGAAAGAACTAGATTACATATCCAATCCTAGCGTAATGGCCAGGTCATCCCCAGTCAAACCACATGGCCTGAAATTAAGAGTATAATCAGGATTCTGCTATCAAAAGAAGGGTGCACAGATACCAGGAAAGCCAAAACAGCAGTTATCCATCCCACCCTGTAAAGGAATGTAAACATGGTAGAAATTTTGATGGAAACGAGGACATAACAGCATTTGTGATCCCCACATTGAAGACTCCCTCAAAATACCCTTTTATGGAAAGACACAAAGCTTCCCAAGAACAGCACAGCAACACAACTCCTCTATTCCCTTCAAATATGATTGTACAAAGAAAGCAATACCTTATGCCTCTATGTGTGAATAGATGTGTCTGTCCATTCTCTGGCCAACTGTCAACTGCCTCACTGTGCCCTGGAGAGAGCTTTTGAGGGAGGAAATGGTTTTCATTCTTAGGGGCTGTTTCATGGGAGGCTGGATTGACAGGAAAAACAAGAAGATGTAAATCTGTTTATATATCTGGTGCTAAATATCTGGAACCAGTGGAATATGGAGGAGCAAATCTGTATATGTGTGCGTGTGTGTGTGTGTATGAATGTTTATGTATGTGTATGTGTGTGGTGTCCCTTTATGTAGACTACTACAGGAAAAGAAGGGTTAGAAGAAAAGGAAGGAAAAGCAAGAGAGAATAGTCCTGGTCAGGCCGGGTGCGGTGGCTCATACCTGTAATTCCAGCACTCTGGGAGGCCGAGGTGGGTGGATCACCTGAGGTCTGGAGTCTGAGACCAGCCTGCCCAACATGGAGAAACCCCATCTCTACTAAAAATACAAAATTAGCCAGGTGTGGTGGTGCATGCCTATAATCCCAGCCACACAGGAGGCTGAGGCAGGAGAATCCCTTGAACCTGAGAGGCAGAGGTTGCAGTGAGCCAAGATTGCACCATTACACTCCAGCCCGGGCAACAACAGTGAAACTCCGTCTCAACAAAACAAAACAAAAAAAAAAAAAAAAAGGCTTGGTCTGGTGGTTCATGCCTCTTGTGCCTTAAATCCTAGCATTTTGAGAATTCCAGGCGGGAGGATCCCTTGAAGCCAGGAATTCCAGACCATCCTGAACAACGTAGAGTGAGACTCCATCACTACAAAATTTAAAAATTAGCTGAGTGTGAGCCAGGCGCTGTGGCTTACACCTGTAATCTCAGCACTTTGGGGGACTGAAGCGGGCAGAAAACGAGGTCAGGAGTTCAAGACCGGCCTGACCAACATGGTGAAACCACGTCTCTACTTAAAAATACAAAAATTAGCCGGGTGTGGTGCATGCCTGTAATCCCAGCTACTTGGGAGGCTGAGGAAGGAGAATTGCTTGAACTCGGGAGGCAGAGGTTGCGGTGAGCCAAGAGCACAACATTACACTCCAGCCTGGGTGGCAGAGTTAGACTCTGTCTCAAAAAAAAATTAACTGGGTGTGGTGGTGTGTGCCTGTAGTCCCAGCTACTTGGGAGCTGAAGCAGGAGGATTGTTTAGGCCCAGGAGTTCGAAGGCAGTGAGCTATAATTGTGCCACCACACTGTAGCCTGGACAACAGAGGGAAACCCTGCCTCAAAAAAAAAGAGTTTGGTTTTCTTTTTTTTTTTTTTTT
>NW_016107464.1:528371-529642 GCF_001604975.1 Cebus imitator | reverse complement strand
TAATAGAGACAGGGTTTCACTGTGCTAGCAAGGATGGTCTCAATCTCCTGACCTCATTATCCACCTGCCTTAGCCTCCCAAAGTGCTGGGATTACAGGTGTGAGCCACAGTGCCTGGCGAAGCAGTGATCTTAAAGCCAGCAGCCTGTGTTCCCTGTGCGGATACCTGGTTCTAGAGGCTGAGGCACAAGAATTGTTTGAGCCTGGGAGGTGGAGGTTGAGCCAAGGTCGCACCACTGCACTCTAGCCTGGGCAGCAGACCAAGACTCCACCTCCTCCCTCAAAAAAAAAAAACCCAGAACCTTCTCTTACATAACCCTATTTTTAATTGTGGTTTGACAGATGTTTCCTTAAATGCCTGGAGGAAAGGAAGGAAGGAAGGGAAAAAGAAAGAAGGAAGGGAAAAAAGCAGTAGAAAAGAAAATAAATTTTCCAGGTCTTTGCAGATTGGCTCCATGTTGATCACTCCTACGCTCAGCCATGTTGTTTGCAACTCTGCCTTAACCTCTGCTTCCTGCTTGCACAGGGTGTAAAGATCAGGCAGAGGTGAAAGCTCATGGTCTTCTCAGTTCTTCTCTAAGCATGTTTCCTTCCCTTGGCATGTGTGTGGTGTTCTAGATTCCTCAGTAAACAGAAAACTTTCAAAGCTCTTATTCTCCCCCAAAATCTCATTCTCTGGATTTTCCTCTCAGGCTTTCAACATGTCTGTGGTTTGCTCTAGCCATTTTTTTGTTTGTTTTGCCCAGCCCGTAGTAGTTTATTCATTTGTTTTTAATTGTTTTTAGGAAAAGTCTGTGTAGCTGTTCTGTCCTGGTAAGTGCCAAGTTAGTTACAACAAAGATAAATCCTAGTTAGGTTAAAAAGACAAATCCTGGCCGAGTGCGGTGGCTCACGCCTGTAATCCTAACACTTTGGGAGGCCAAGTCTGGCAGATCACCTGAGGTCAGGCATTTGAAACCAGCCTGGCCTACACAGTGAAATCCTGTCTCTACTAAAAATGCAAAAATTAGCTGGGTGCAGTGGCAGGCTCCTGTAATCCCAGCTACTCAGGAGACTGAGGCAGGAGAATCGCTGGAACCTGGGAGGCAGAGGTTGCAGTGAGCTGAGATTGTGCCATTGCACTCCAGCCTGGGTGAAAGAGCAAAACTTCGTCTCAAAAAAAAAAAAGACATGGAACAAGGTCCACTCTGCTCTCTGCTCTAGAACCAGGTATCCGCACAGGGAACACAGGCTGCTGGCTTTTTTATTTTTTTCTTTCTTTTTTTTTTTTTT
>NW_016107464.1:524485-526454 GCF_001604975.1 Cebus imitator | reverse complement strand
CCAGGATGGTCTCGATCTCTTGACCTCGTGATCCACCCGCCTCGGCCTCCCAAAGTGCTGGGATTACAGGCTTGAGCCACCGCGCCTGGCCTATTATTTTTAATTTTTAAACTTTTTGAAATAATTTTAGATTTACAGAAGAGTTTCAGAGATAGCATAGTGAATTATTGTATATACTTCACCCAGCTTTCCCTAATATTAACGGTTATGTAGTGTCTTGCATAACTCTGAGACATTTATCAAAAGTAAGAAACTAACTTTGATACAATACTATTAACTTTATTCGGATTTCCATAATTTTTCATTAATGTTTTTTCTGTTCAGAATCCAATCCAGGACACTATGTTGTATCTAGTTGTCAAGTCTCAAATCCATGACCATTTTTCAGTCTTTCATTGTCTCATGACCTTGGCACTTTTTTTTTTTGGTAAGATGGACTCTCATTTTGTCACCCAGGCTGGAGTGCAGTGGTGCAATCTTGGCTCACTGCAACTACCGCCTCCCAGGTTTAAGCGATTCTCCTGCCTCAGCCTCCTGAGTAGCTGGGATTACAGGCACGTGCCACCACACCCTGCTAATTTTTTGTATTTTTAGTAGAGACGGGGTTTCACCATGTTGCCCAGGATGGTCTTGATTTCCTGACTTTGTGATCTACCCGCCTTGGCTTCCCAAAATGCTGGGTTTACAGGTGTGAGCCACCGTGCCCAGTCGATTTTTGTATTTTTAGTAGAGGCAGGGTTTCACCATGTTGGCCAGGCAGGTCTCAAACTCTTGACCTCAAGTGATCCACCCGCCTCAGCCTCCCAAAGTGCTGGGATAACAGGCATAAGCCACTGCACCCGGCCTATATTTCCTACTTTGAATAACCTATGCTCAAACAAACAAAAAATGATAAATAACCTATGCTCAGGATCTGCAAAATATTTCCACAGTAGGTGAAATAATTCCATGCCTCAGAGACCTCTAACATCTCTATGTCATCAGAGAGCCATTTTTGAGGGCATACCATCTGTGTTTGTTTGTGTCCTATGTCCTCTGGGTCTCTTTCCTTGCTATATTTTTATTATGTTTGTATGAATTAAAATTCCAAATCCTTTTTCTGAACAGAAATACTTTCCTTCTGAGCTCTCCCTTGCCCCTTTGCTAGCAAGGATGGTTAATTAGCTCCAACACATGAAGGGTAGAGTCAAACAGGGAATTGTATTAACATCCGCTTTGTTTGTTCCAGGAAACCTATGCAAATAAACAAGAGAAGATACTGTTTCTAAGCAAGTATAACACAATTCAATTTGCCCAAATCACTTTGTAGTATTTCTTGTTTATTCTTCCTGGCAAGACCAAGGCAAGAGAAGGTAACAGATACAGGTCCATTAATGAGCCTCTACCAGCACATTGCATTGTGATGAAATGGTTATAAGGACTGAATTGGAGGAGTGGGGTTAGAGAAGATTGGAACTGTTGGGGTTTTTATTTGAAGGCTACAAAATAGTATAGTTTGAGGGCTGGACACTGTGGCTCACGCCTGTAATATCAGCACATTGGGAGGCCGAGGCATGCAGATAACTTGAGGTGAGGAGTTCAAGACAAGCTTGGCAAACATGGCGAAACCCTGTCTCTACTAAAAATACAAAAATTAGCTGGGCGTGGTGGTGCACACCCGTAACCCCAGGTACTTGGGCAGCTGAGACAGGAGGATAGCTGAACCCAGAAGGTAGAGATTGCAATAAGCCAAGATTGCACCACTGTACTCCAGCCCAAAGCAAGACTCTGTCTCAAAAAATAAAAATAAGCCAAAATAAATAAAAGTAAAACAAAATAGTATAGTTCAAAATCAACTTTTTTTTTTTTTTGAGACAGAGTTTCACTCTTGTTACCCAGGCTGGAGTGCAATGGCGCGATCTCGGCTCACCGCAACCTCCGCCTCCCGGGTTCAGGCAATTCTCCTGCCTCAGCCTCCTGAGTAGCTGGG
>NW_016107464.1:520534-523920 GCF_001604975.1 Cebus imitator | reverse complement strand
AAAAAAAAAAAAAAAAAAAAGACCCTATATATGGATATAGCATTTATAGACACAGATATAGGTACATGTGAAAAAGAACTGTAAGACACCACATCAAGATGTATACAATGGCTATCTGCCAGGTGCCATGGCTCATGCCTGTAATCCCAACACTCTGGGGGGGCCAACGCAGTTGGATTGCTTGAGTTCAGTTGAGACCAACCTGGACAACATGGCAAAACCCATCTCTACAAAAAATATAAAAATTAGCTGGGCATAGTGGTGTGCACCCATAGTCCCAGCTACTTGGGAGGCTGAGGCAGGAAGATCAATTGAGCTCCAGTAAGCTGTGATCAACACCACTATACTCCAACCTGGGTGACAGTATGAGACCCTGTCTCCAAAAAAAAATATATATATATAAATAGCCAGAGTTTTTTGTTCTCAAGGAGCTTACATTCTAACGGGGGAAGACATTAGATAATAACCATACAAATAAATGTAAAATTCTAATTATGATAAGTGCTACAAAGGAGAGACATAATGCTATGAAACTTAATAATGGAGGAGAGGCCAGACATGGTGTCTCATGCCTATAATCCCAGCCCTTTGAGAGGCCAAGATGGGCAGATCACATGAGGCCAGAAGTTCGAAAGCAGGCTGGGCAACATGGGGAAAACTCGTCTCTACTAAAAATACAAAAATTAGCCAAGTGTTGGTGACGCACGCTTGTAGTACCAGCTACTTGGGAGGCTGAGGCAGGAGAATGGCTTCAACCCGGGAAGCAGAGGTTGCAGTGAGCTGAGATCGTGCCATTGCACTCCAGCCTGGGCAACAGAGCGAAAAATCCATCTTAAAAAAAAAAAAGGAAAGGAAAAAGAGATGGAGTCTTCCTGTGTTACCCAGGCTGGTCTTGGACTTCCAGGCTCAAGCAGTTCTCCTGCTACACCTTGTCTCCTAAGTAGCTGTGACTACAAGGTGTGAGTCTGACTCCTCTGTATTTTTTCTTCTGACTGCATCCTGCATGATTCTCTGTACTCTTTAGGAGACAATCAGGCTAGGAAGGAGAAAAATTTTTAAACCGTAGTCCTAACCTGGTTACAGAACATTGAATTCATCACTTTGCCCTCAGCACTACAAATGAAACAAAACAAAAATACTCTCTAAACATATGAAAGCTTGGGAATAATCTTTGCCTGTCATCAGTCTCATACCCTGTCCTCATTTCTGCTGATTTTATCTTTTACATGTTATGAGTCTATTCCCATCTCTAAACCACCCAAGTCACCTGTTGCTTGGACCACTTGTGAAGGTCTCTTAGATGGACAAATTCATCTGGCTTCCTAAAAGAACCACTATAGTCTCTTGTTATTCTGTTCTGCATTCTGCAGCTAATTTTTTGAATGCACATTTGATCAAGTTATTCTCGTTCTGAGACAGGAGAACAGGGAATCAAGGTAACCAAAAGTTAAGGCATAAGTAAAAGAACAGCAGGTACAGACAGTTCTAGGCAAGATTAGGCAATATACAGGCCACATCCTCGCTCCAGGCCTGCAGTCCCAGCTACTTGGGAGGCTGGGGCAGGAAAATTTCTTGAGCTCGGGAGGTAGAGGTTACAGTGAGCTGAGATTGCGCCACTGCACCCCAACCTAGGTGGGAGAGTGAGACTCCATATCAAAACGAAAAAAAAGCCAGGCGCGGTGGCTCAAGCCTGTAATCCCAGCACTTTGGGAGGCCGAGGCAGGTGGATCACGAGGTCAAGAGATCGAGACCATCCTGGTCAATATGGTGAAACCCCGTCTCTACTAAAAATACAAAAAATTAGCTGGGCATGGTGGTGCGTGCCTGTAATCCCAGCTACTCAGGAGGCTGAGGCAGGAGAATTGCCTGAATCCAGGAGGCGGAGGTTGCGGTGAGCCGAGATCGCGCCATTGCACTCCAGCCTGGGTAGCGAGAGCGAAACTCCGTCTCAAAAAAAAAAAAAGAAAAGAAAAAATAAATAAATTTTAGAACATCAGAAGGCTCTCTGAGGTCCCCTGCCAGTTGGTAACTCTGCTTAAGTGTAGTGACCGACTTCTCTTACCATCAATCAGTTGTGCCTGTTTTCAAACTTCATAAACATGAAATTAGGCATTACTAATTACATTTAGGAATTACTGCTTTGGTTGGGCTCAGTATCTCATGTCTGTAATCCCAGCATTTTGGGAGGTCAAGGTGGGAGGATGGCTTAAGCTGAAGTGAACTTCTAGGCAACAAGGTGACACTCCATCTCCATAAAAAATAAAAAAAGCTAGATGTGGTGGCACATTCATGCCGTGCCACTGCACTCCAGTCTGGACAACAAAGTGAGACCTTGTCTCTCAAAAAATAAAAATAAAAACAGGAATTACTACTTTGTGTTTGATTTTTTTGGAGACAGGGTCTGAATTGTCCAGGCTGGAGTACAGTGGCATGATCTTGGCTCTCCACCTACAGCCTCCACCTTCTGGGCTCAAGCTATCCTCCCACCTCAGCCTCCCAACTTCCAAGTAGCTGGAACTACAAGTGCTTGCCACCCCACCCAGCTAATTTTTTAATGTTTTTGTAGAGACAGCGTTTTGCCATGTTGCCTAGGCTGGTCTCAAACTCCTGGGTTCAAGCAATGTGCTTGCCTCAGCCTCTCAAAGTGCTGGGATTATAGGGGTTAGATACTGTGCCCTCCCTCCCTTTCTCCCTCCCTCCCTTCCTTCCTTCCTTCTTACCTTCCCACCTTCCTACCTTTCTTCCTTCCGTTGCCCAGGCTGGAGTGCAGTGGCACGATCTCAGCACACTGCAACCTCCACCTCCTGGATTCAAGTGATTCTCCTGCCTCAGCCTCCCAAGCAGCTGGGATTACAGGCATGTACCACCACACCCAGTTAATTTTTGTATTTTTAGTAGAGATGGGGTTTCACCATGTTGACCAGGATGGTCTTGATCTCTTGACCTCATGATCTGCCCGCCTTGGCTTCCCAAAGTGCTGGGATTACAGGCGTGAGCCACTGTGCCCAGCCCTTTATTATTTTTTTGTTGGTTTTTTTTTTTTTTTTAGATAGGATTTTGCTCTGTCGCCCTGGCTGGAGTCCAGTGGCACGATCTAAGCTCACTGCAACCTCTGCCTCCCAGATGCAAGTGATCCTCCCACCTCAGCTTCCCAAATAGCTGGGACTACAGGCATGCACCACCAGGGCTGGTTAATTTTTGTATTTTTAGTAGAGAAGGGGTTTCACCATGTTGGCCAGACCAGTCTCAAACTCCTGACCTCAAGTGATCCCCCCACCTTTGCCTCTCAAATTGCTGGGATAAGCCACTGCAACCGCCTACTAGCAGATTTTTGTTTGTTTGTTTTTTGGATTTTGTTTTTTTTTTTTTTTTTTTTTTGAGAGGGT
>NW_016107464.1:504565-519643 GCF_001604975.1 Cebus imitator | reverse complement strand
CCTGGCTAATTTTTGTATTTTTAGTAGAGACAGGGTTTCACCATGTTGGCCAGGCTGGTCTCAAACTCCTGACCTCAGGTGATCCACCTGCCTTGGTCTCCCAAAGTGCTGGGATTACAGGCGTGAACCCCCGCGCCAGGCTGCAGTCTTTCAAAAGCAATTATGAACTTTAAAATTTCCAAAATTTCTTCTATTAGAAGATTCTTCAAAATTCAAAATTTCTTCTTCTAGAAATAGACTTTCATTCTATTTTATTTGTGTAGAAACGGTGAGCTCTTGGCCAGGTGCAGTGGCTCACACCTGCAATCCAAGCACTTTGGGACACTGGGGCAGATGGATCACCTGAGATCTGGAGTTCGAGACCAGCCTGGCCAACATGGCAAAACCCCATCTCTACTAATACAAAAATTAGCTGGTCGTGGTGGCACACACCTGTAACCCCAGTTACTCAGGAGGCTGAGGCAGGAGAATTGCTTGAACCTGGGAGGCAGAGGTTGCAGTGAGCCAAGACTGTGCCATTGCACTCTCCAGTCTGTGCTACAGAGCAAGGCTCAGTTTCAAAAAAAAAAAAAGGAATGGTGAGCTCTGCTATAAGGTGCATTTGGGGATGGTTCCTGGGATGTGAAGATGAAGTAAAGGAACTTTGAGAAAGAGCCTGCAGCAGTGCCCAGTGTGCCACTGGCAGAGGAGACTAGGATCCAAGCACAGTCTGACCCTAGAGATTCTCAAAGGATTCCAAACTCTTGTGCAAGGGCATGTGGGTGATCCAGAGCATTTTGAGGCAAGACATAACTAGAACAGACTCAAAAAAGCAAGCTGACCCACTCCTGGCCCATTCACTATGTGCATATCTCTAAAGGGACAGGCCTGACCAAATAAGATGGGAACTGCCTTTCCCAAGACGTTAGCGGTTAGTGGCAGCACTGATGGCAGGAGATCCTGTTTCAATCTGGTCTTTGGTTCAACTTGGAAAACAAATCCAAATCTCCTTGTAGGCAGAACTTCAGATGGGCCAACAGAACTCCCTGGAGGTATGAGACCTGAGGCTTGAAGCCTGAAGGGACCAGCAGGTAACTGGGCACGACAGCCTGAGGCCAACCGGCTCCAAGCAAGAGCATCCTGCTTACTCAGAGGGTTTGTTTGCTTGTGGAAAGTGAAGGCTGGCAGTCATATTCCTTCAAGATCTTCCGAAAATGGAGGCAAGGGTGATCCTGATGAAGCCCCCTTGTTTGGTGGCCAATTCCAGCTGTAACTGGACTGGCAAGCCAAAAATGACCACTCTCTTTCCTGTGGTTCAAAATTCCCAATCTCCTCTAATGGAGACACAACCTGACTCCAAGAGTGAGGCAGGCAGTGACAGATAAGTTACAGCGTGATGCCTACTTCATAAAGCACAAAAGACCCTGTGGTTTAGATGGCAGGTCATGGGAATGGTGAAGGGGAAGGTGACTGAGGGGCTGAAGCAGCTTGTACAGGAGAAAGGACTTGGAGGAGACAGAGCAGAGAATGGAGCCTGAGAGCTACGCAGGGGTGGGAAGAGGGTAGCCAGAGTCCCGTCGGGCGGCCTGGGTTGGTTGTGTAGTTAGAGGCAAAACAAGAATGGGGCCAGGCCCTATAGAGTCAGGGCTGGACCCTCTGGAGTTAACTGGAGGGCATATAGGCCAGGGCGGGGAGGAGCCAAAGGGGAACTCAGCGGTGGTATAAAGTCTGGCCACACTGGCCTGGTTTCCCGACTGGACTTCACCTTGAGGGGTGGGGGTGGTTTCTGCCACACCCCTCACCCCCCTGTCCAGTCCTTGGCGCCAGGGCACGGTTTGTGATAGATTCAGGGAAACGTTTGGTGCTAGATATGGGAGGTAACTGATGGCGGCTACCAGGTTAAGGCCAGCACTATAGGGGATTCCTTCCCCCAGCAGGGCTGGTTGTCCTCACTTCCGGGTGCCTTCAGATGGGCGGGCTGGGGTCGGAGATCAGCGACCAGAAGCCAGATTCTCTTGGCCCCAGCTCGTCCACCTCCAGCGGCTGCCAAACGACCGTTGGAAAAGGTCTGGCGGCGGCCGGGAAACAGCAGCGAACTCTCTGCCAACCCCTAAATCCCACCCCTCTCGTTCCGGCGGCGTCTCCGTGGCGACGCTGTCGGAAGTGCGGCTGCGCAAAGGTGACGGCGCGCGGGCGAGGGAGGGGGTGTTTTGGTTCTAGCCGCTCGCCGTCCTTCCAGGCTCTGCCGTCGGAAAGCCTGTCGTTCTCGTTTCCCCTTTCCTTTCCCAGCCCCAATCCTTCCTCTCGCTTTCCCTTCTTTCTGCTGCCGCTCCGGGTCCGGGCCATTTTCCGGGCCGGGCGCACTAAGGTGCGCGGCCCCGGGGCCCAGTATATGACCCGCCGTCCTGCTACCCCTCGCTTCCCCCGCCCCATGTGGCTGCGGGGCAGCGGCAGCGCTGTCCACTATGGCCCGGAAAGCAGTTAGCAGGAAGCGGAAAGCGCCCGCCTCGCCGGGAGCTGGGAGCGACGCTCAGGACTCGCAGGTGAGGGCTGAGAGGCCTGGACCTGGGTGATGAGGCCGAGGCACCAGGAGAGACTTAGGGTCCGCAGATCCTGCGAAAGGAATCGGGGTTCAAGGTCTGTAGTCAGAGGCAAAACAAGAATGGGGCCAGGCCCTATAGAGTCAGGGCTGGACCCTCTGGAGTTAACTGGAGGGCATATAGGCCAGGGCGGGGAGGAGCCAAAGGGGAACTCAGCAATGGGACATAATCCTTGGGAGGACTGCAGCCATGGATAGGGCTTCAAAAGAAACCAGAATTTTGGTTCTGGAGGAAGGAGAAACCGAAGTTAAGGGAATCTGAAACAAAACCAGCCTCCAAGGAGATATCAGGAGGGGGAGTGAACTCTACCTTCCATGGGCCTTAGGAAACTGGGATGATTACGTCCCTCCTCGAGGAAGGAAAGAGTCTTCCTATATGTATGCCCAACCCTGAGCTGGGCCTTTTGGATTTGGACCCCAAAAGAAACAACAGTTTCCAGGTATCATCTCTATACTGCCCCCTTTGGAGAGGAAGGCCTTCTTGGACCTAGATGTGGCCTCTGATTTTCCGGGATCTACTATCCCTTTGGTGGTTGAGTTTTCGAATTCTGCAACTGCCTGGAGTGCGGGCATGATGACAGAGGAACGGCCATTGATTCGTGCATCCCTGGAAGACCTGGCTCCTTGGACTGTATCTTCCGTGCTCCACTGGGAGTACAGACTGACAGGGAGAAGGGAGATGGGTAGAGATGCAGCCCAGATCGATATGGGAAACACTTCACCTCCCATTTCCTTCAATCCTTCACTCCTAAAAGGTCTAGTAAACCTTTTAGCCTGTTCTATTCTGCATTCATTCCCTTGACTTTCAGCCCTTGTAATTCGCATAGGTAAGTTTGACTGTGAGAAACATCTTTTCAATGTTGGAAGAGTTAAGCGACTTACTGGATTGAGATTCTTGTTCCCTTGTGTTTGTAAATCCTACAGTGTGAGTTGTTGGTGATTTCTGTAATACAGTAGGATCCGTTCTAAACAAGAGTGGCCAAAGCCCTGATTTCTAATGTTGCTTTCCACAGTTTGGCTGGGATCACTCGCTTCACAAAAGGAAAAGACTTCCTCCTGTGAAGAGATCCTTGGTATACTACCTGAAGAACCGGGAAGTCAGGCTGCAGAATGAAACCAGCTACTCTCGAGTGTTGCATGGTTATGCAGCACAGCAACTTCCCGGTCTCCTGAAGGAGAGAGAGTTTCAACTTGGGACCCTTAATAAAGTGTTTGCATCTCAGTGGTTGAATCATAGGCAAGTGGTGTGTGGCACAAAATGCAACACGGTAAGTGTCTGGGGGGCTGTGAACTCTCCCCTGGGTCCTGGATATGTTGCTCTACTGGCTCTAGAACCTCTTGCTCTTACTTTTCCCATCTGTTTCTTTTGGGAGGGACTTGCCTTACTCTCCCTTCCATTCCTTCCCGTTGATGACTTTTCCTCTCTTCTTGTGCTTCTTTTTTCATGCCTACATTTCTTTTCTGATAAGTCTTCAAAGGACTATATTTCTTTAGGCCCTTGCTCTCTGGATGTGCTGCTTCTAGAGGATTGTTTTTTGTTTGTTTTTGCCTCATCTTTTATGCTGGTTTTAAAATCATAGGCCTCAATGGAAAGAGTTAAGAAATAATGATGTGGCTGGGGGAGGTGGCTCACTCCTGTAATCCCAGCACTTTGGGAGGCCGAGGTGGGTGGATCACGAGTTCAGGAGATCGAGACCATCTTGGCCAACATGGTGAAACCCCATCTCAAAAAAAAATTAAAAAAAAAAAAAAAGAAATAATAATGCTCAGAGCATCACTCAGGATACATAATAGTGAAAACAGCCTAAGGACATATGTCAAAGTATTTAAAATAGCACACTTGGCTGCTTTTTAGTGAATGGAATCTAAAAATGTATAAACAAACATGAGAAATACATGGACTGTATCCTATAAGTAAGGCAGGGAATGTGTGTCTGGCAGTATATTTCAGTGTATAAGCATTTTCTTTTTGGAAAGTAGCCTTTTTAAGAGTGACTAGAAAGACAGGTATAAATGAGTGAAGGTAAGCTTTGTAAGTGACCCAATTATAGGCCGGGATAAAATAAATCAGATAGAGAAAACAATTGGAACAGAGTTCACGAATAGCATGATGTCAGAGGAATGACAAATGAAAAAAAGCAGGGCCTAGGGCCTATGGGTGGGAAATGATTATGCCCAGCCCTCCCTTCGTTTTCACCTCACCCTGAGCAAATAGACAAGTAATGTCATATGGGTGAGTAAATTGACCCTGGACTGAAACACATTTTAGATCATTAAAAGAGAGAAGATTGCTTTAGATCAAAAAAAGTCTTAAGTACTGGGAGAAGTGTCTGTTTATAAAGGGCATAGGCAAAAATTTAAACAGTTTTAAGGAAGGAAATAATACCATGGTGGTTGGTCTGTTTATAAAGGACATACGCAAAATTTTAAACAATTTTGAGGAAGGAAATAATACCATGGTGGTTGGGGCCAAGCTTTCATTTCCTCTTCTGTTGAGAGTGGCTTGTCTTACATAGAAGCCTTTCAAAACTAAGTGGTGGCAACAGGCTTCCACAGAACTTCCTTTTCTTGGTCTCTCCAGCTGCCCACTCATGGTTGAGAACTGTTATCCTTGTCACTTGGAATAGAAAGAGTCTCCTGCTTGGAAGAGTTCATTCCACTCCCCACACATGCATCATACGGTTTAGCCCTGCAAATATTACTGAATTATAAACTGAATTAATCATCATGGTCTCTTGCTTCTTGAATTTATTGACACTATTTTTGAAGGCAAGCATGATACATAATAATTTAACCTACTTTTAATTCCTACCTCTTTCTGTCTTCCTACATCCTCATAACCTAGTGACTGGGGCAAGGGGAGCTGTTTTCATTTTAGAGTTAGCATTTATTTGTATTTGGTTAGCTTCCAGAACCAAAGCAGGGAACTAGGAGCAGTGCTCTTCTCTTGAGCTTTGTGACATTGGGTAAATGATTACTTTCTTTGTGCTTTTGTTTTTGCATCTGCAAAATGGGAGTGATAATACCTGGTGCTGAGAAGGTGTCTGCATGCATCTGGGAAATACTCTAAGTTAGCAATATTTTGCTTATTTGGAAGTACTAGCAGCGGTAAAAATGATTCTATAACCTTTTCCCATGATTTGAAGAGAAGAAATTATTTAAATAATTGGAACTGCCTTTGGATAATGTGTGAAGATTTCAGAGGTAGGAGAGATTATTCTCAATAGTAAAGTTTTGATGTAGAATGTCCCACTATTGTGGGCTGACAATCAGACTAGGAGCAGTCATTCAATCCCCAAATTTCTTGGCCCCACTGAGCACAGCAGTAACAGCAAGAATAGCCAACTGTTGTTTTTTTATCATTAATAACAATACAGTCGTTAAAGAAGTAGAGGTGGTATAACCTTAATTAGAACATGGGTCTGGCAGCTGGGATGGGTTAGGTATATTTTTGTGGTTTAGACTTATGCAAATTCAGATTGCCTGCAGAGCCAGACAGAAAAGCTAGGTGAAAGGAAGTTTGTTAGGCACAAGACAGTAAGGAGTAGTAGGGGCTACAAAGAACTACAGAAGGAATTCCTGACTTCAGCCAGCTGATGCCATGTAGGAATTTGGACCTAATGTTAAAAAGATTTTCTTGGCTGGGTACAGTGACTCACGCCTGTAATCCCAGCTCTTTGGGAGGCTCAGGCGGGCGGATCACAAAGTCAGGAGTTCGAGACCAGCCTGGCCAATATGGTGAAACCTCGTCTCCATTAAAAATACAAAAATTAGCTGGGTGTGGTGGTGGTCGCCTGTAGTCCCAGTTACTTAGGAGACTGAGGCAGGAGAATTGCTTGAACCTGGGAGGTGGAGGTTGCAGTGAGCCAAGATTGTGCCACTGCACTCTAGCCTGGGTGACAGAACGAGACTCCATCTCAAAAAAAAAAAAAAATTCTTTCATTGGGCGCGGTGGCTCACGCCTGTAATCCCAACACTTTGGGAGGCCAAGGCAGGCAGATCAGCTGAGGTCAGGGGTTCGAGACCAGACTGGCCAACATGGTGAAACCTCATCTCTACAAAAGTACAAAAAAATTAGCCAGGCATGATGGTGGGTGCCTGTAATCCCAACTACTCGGGAGGCTGGGGCAGAAGAATCACTTGAACCTGGGAGGTGGAGATTACAGTGAGCTGAGATCTTGCCATTGCACTCCAGCCTGGGTGACAGAGCGAGACTCCATCTCAAAAAAAAAATTTTTCTTTCTCTTTTTTTTTTTTAAATTTTTATTTTATTTTATTTTATTTTATTATTTTAAAGACAGGGTTTCACCATGTTGGTCAGGCTGGTCTTGAACTCCCGACCTCAGGTGATCCGCCCGCCTTGGCCTCCAAAGTGCTTGGATTACAGGTGTGAGCCACCACTCCCAGCCTCTCTTTTTTAAAGAGAAGCTGGAAATCAGATTTTTTTTTCTTAATATTTCTTTTTTTTGTACTTTGGGCTCTGGGGTAAATGTGCACATCCTGCATCCTGCAGGATTGTTGCCCAAAATCAGAATTTTTATGAGGCAAGTATTAACAGTTTATGAGGAATATTGAAAATCTAGTATGACAGGAGCTTTAGGTGTCTAGAAAACTGTAAGATTTGCACCTCACAGTTGTCTTTTTCATCAATTAGTTGAATGAAGCTCGGCAGAGAGTAAGGATTGAATTTAGTCATTTGGCAGGCGTTTATATAGAAGGAATTACTGAAATTGTTACATTACCATGGGGAGAGTAGAGAAGGCATTCCTGGCTTGAGTTGTATAAACTTTCCCTAAAATTGCAAAGTTTTGATTATATATATACTTTGGTTAAGATTGTTGGGGGGTGGTGTGGGAAGTAGTTCTTAGTTTTTGTCCTTAGATTTTCAAAGACAGTGCTATGAGCCAAAAATGGTTAAGAACCACTGATATTGACAGATAAGCTAAGGACAGAACCTTGAAAAACGTACATGTAGAGGGCGAGAAGAACTGCTTGCTGTGGAGGAGCAGGGAACTCAGGAAAACCAGGAGACTACAGAAAAGAATTCAAGAAAGGAGGACTCTTGAACGGGGTGAGGGTGGGGTGTGAGTTGAGGAGAAGGATGGTGATAGGCAGAGTGATGATGTACACAGTTTGAGGTATTTAATTTTAGACATGAACTCTTCCCATTGTCAACACTCTCTAGCCAAAGACTGCCAGGGACCCACCTGTAGCAGAACAAGTCAGATACAGCTCTTTGTTGTACCTAGGAGAACCTACACCATAGGGGATCGAGGGCCCTCTCAGTAAGAATTCTGGAAAGGAGTTACAACACTGAGGCTTGTTGCAGATGATTTGGGGGAAGGCTTAAGGATATAGCACTTTGCTCCAGATGGATACTGTCATGTATCTATGTTTGGGATATTAATCTTATCTAGGAGGAGGTTAAAGCCATAATGATAAAAATGAAGCAATCATTTATATTAGCCAGGTTAAAGGGATGTTTGATCTTTTTGTGGTTTAGGCAGTGTTCTTGTTTTGGTCTGTGTTTAGATATGATTACAGAGTGCTCTTGTTTTGTCTTTATCACAGTTACAGAGTGGCCTTGTCTGATGTTGATATTCTCTGAAATTATTATTATTATTATTTTTTTGAGACGGAGTTTCACTCATGTTACCCAGGCTGGAGTGCAATGGCGCGATCTCGGCTCACCGCAACCTCCGCCTCCTGGGTTCAGGCAATTCTCCTGCCTCAGCCTCCTGAGTAGCTGGGATTACAGGCACGCACCACCATGCCCAGCTAATTTTTTGTATTTTTGGTAGAGACGGGGTTTCACCATGTTGACCAGGATGGTCTCGATCTCTTGACCTCGTGATCCACCCGCCTCGGCCTCCCACAGTGCTGGGATTACAGGCTTGAGCCACCGCGCCCGGCCTGAAATTATTTATTTACACTGGGATAACAAGGCCTACCTAAGAGTATCAGGCTAACCCTGGTTGTCAGGGTTGCTTTGTTCTTTTTTTTTTTTTTGGACAGTCTCACTGTGCCACCCAGGCTGGAGTGCAGTGGCACATTCTTGGCTCACTGTAACCTGTCTCCTGGGTTCAAGCAGTTCTCGTGCCTCAGCCTCCCAAGTAGCTGGGACTACAGGCATGTGCCATCATGCCTGACTAATTTTTGTATTTTTAGTAGAGATGGGGTTTCACCATGCTGGCCAGGGTGGTCTCAAACTCCTGACCTCATGTAATCTGCCCACCTCAGCCTCCCAAAGTGCTGGGATTACAGACGTGAGCCACTTTGTTCTTTTCCAAGACAGGGTTTTGCAGGGTAGAGTACAGTGGTGCAATCATGGCTCATAGCAGCTTCAAATTCCTGGGCTCAAGGGATCCTCCTGCCCCAGGATCCTGAGTAGCTGGGACTATACCACATGCCATCATACCTGGCAATTTGTTTTTTTTTTTTGAGACGGAGTTTCCTTCTTGTTGCCCGGGCTGGAGTGCAATGGTGCCATCTCAACTCACTGAAACTTCCACCTCCCAGGTTCAAACGATTCTCCTGCCTCAGCCTTCCTAGTAGCTGGGATTATAGGTGTCCACTACCATGCCTAGCTAATTTTTTGTAAAGATGGGGTTTCACCATGTTGGCCAGGTGAGTCTGGAACTCCTCACCTCAGGTGATCCACCCACCTCGGCCTCCTGAAGTGCTGGGATTACAGGCATGAGCCACTGTGCCTGGCCTCTATCTGGCTATTTAAACAAATTTTTTATTTTATTTTATAGAGACAGGGTTTTGTTTTGTTTCCCAGGCTGGTTTCAAACTTTCAGGCTCAAGTGATTCTTCTACCTTGACCTCCTATAGTGCTGGGATTACAGGCATGAGCCACTGAGGCTGACCAGGGTTGCTTTGTTGTGTGTGTTTGAGACAGAGTCTTGCTCTGTCACCCAGGCTGGAGTGCACTGGTGCGATCTTGGCTCACTGCAACTTCAGCCTTGCGGGTTCCAGTGGTTCTTCTGCCTCAGCCTCCCGAGTAGCTGGGAGTACAGGTGTGCACCACCATGCCCGGCTAATTTTTTTTTCTTTTTTGTAGAGACGGAGTTTCACTCTGTCGCCCAGGCTAGAGTGCAGTGGTGTGATCTTGACTCACTGTCCTCTGCCTCTCGGGTTCAAGCAATTCTCCTGCCTCGGTGTCCCAAGTAGCTGGGACTATAGGCGCACCCCACCACGCCTGGCTAATTTCTTTTTTATTTAGCAGAGACGGGGTTTCACCATGTTGCCCAGCCTGGTCTTGAACTCCTGAGCTCAGGCAGTCTGCCTGCCTTGGCCTCCCAAAGTGCTAGGATTACAGGTGTGAACCACTGCACCCGGCCTAATTTTTGTATTTTTTTTAGTAGAGATGGGGTTTCATCATACTAGCCAGGCTGGTCTCAGATTCCTGGCCCCATGATCTGCCCACCTTGGCCTCTCAAAGTGCTGGGATTGCTTTTTTCTTTTTCACTATCTCCCAAAGCAATGGGTAGAGATACACTGCTGACTTCATAGATGGACTTTGTGAATCATAATGAAGCAGACAAATGAGTTTTTGGATGCTATTAATATTGACCAGATGAAGGCCGGGCGCGGTGGCTCAAGCCTGTAATCCCAGCACTGTGGGAGGCCGAGGCGGGTGGATCACGAGGTCAAGAGATCGAGACCATCCTGGTCAACATGGTGAAACCCCGTCTCTACTAAAACTACAAAAAACTAGCTAGGCATGGTGGTGCGTGCCTGTAATCCCAGCTACTCAGGAGGCTGAGGCAGGAGAATTGCCTGAACCCGGGAGGCGGAGGTTGCGGTGAACCGAGATCGTGCCATTGCACTCCAGCCTGGGTAACAAGAGCGAACCTCTGTCTCAAAAAAAAAAAAATATATATATATATATATATTGACCAGATGAGAAGAGAACTTTGAGGTAGTGTAATTTCAGAGCTGGGGTAGAGTGGTAGGCACCAGGGTTGAGAAAATAGCTGTAAGGTTATGTCTGAGTTTGCATACTCAGATTCCTGAAATCATAGGGAATATGAAAGTCAGTTTGAGACACAAGGAAGCAAAATTATTAAGTATGGGTGTGCTCTGGACAGATTTTTATTCAGTTCGCTTTGTCTTACTATTTTATTTTCCCAAAGGGATACAACCTTTTAGAAAATGCTTTAGGCGACTGGGCGTGGTGACTCACTCCTGTAATCCCTGTACTTTGGGAGGCTGAGGCAGGCAGATTACTTGAGGCCAGGAGTTTGAAACCAGCCTGGTCAGCATAGCAAAAAACCGACTCTACTAAAAATAAAAAAATAAAATAAAAATTAGCCTGGCGTGGTGGTGCACACCTATGTTCCCAGCCACTCGGAAAGCTGAGGCCCAAGTTATCGTTTGAACCTGGAAGGCAGAAGTTGCAGTAAGCCAAGATCATGCCACTGCACCCAAGCCTGTGCAACAGGGTGATACTCCGTCTTAGAAAAAATAAAGAAAAAAAATGCTTTAGGCTGGCACAGTGGTTTATGCCTGTAAATCCCAGCACTTTCGGAGGACGAGGTAGCTGGATTGCTTGAGCCTAGGAGTTCGAGACCAGCCTGAGTAACATAGTGAAACCCCATCTCTTCCAAAAATACAAAAATTAGCCAGGCATGGTGGTACACACTTGTAGTCCCAGCTGCTTGGGAGGCTGAGGTCGGAGGATCAACTGAGCCTGGGAATTTGATGCTACAGTGAGCCATGATCATGCCACTGCACTCGTCTGAGCAAAATAGACCCTGTCTCTCTCTCTCTCTTTTTTTTTTTTTTTGAGACGGAGTCTTGCTCTGCTGCCCAGACTGGAGTGCAGTGGCACGATCTTGGCTCACTGCAACCTCCACCTCCTGGATTTAAGCACTTCTCTGTCTCAGCCTTCTGAGTAGCTGGGATTCCTGGTGCGTGCCACTACGCCTGGGTAATTTTTGTATTTTTAGTAGAGATGAGGTTTCACCATCTTGGCCAGGCTGGTTTTGAACTCCTGATGTTGTGATCCACCCGCCTCGGCCTCCCAAAGTGCTGGGATTACAGGCTTGAGCCACTGCACCTGGCAGACTTTGTCTTTTAAAAAAGAAATTTACATTTATATCAACAAATTTGATTAAGTCATTTTTGTTATATATTTGGGGTCAGAGATTTGTGAGTTGAGTCTCAGCTCTATCTTGTTAGCTTTCTCTCCTTTGACAAGCCAGATGTCTTCTCCAAGGCCTTTTTTCTCTCACCTTTAGAATGGAGAGAGTTTATATGTATAGAAGGAAGCCAGAAAAAAACAAAACAGAGAGAGTAGTACCTGCCCAGCAGAGTCATGAAGAAGATTAAATTAAATAAGATGTCGATTAGCACAGTGCCTGGAAAAATAAGTGCTTAGTAAGTTGTTGATATAATTAACAGTAATGGTTGCTGGAGGAGGAAGAGGTGATGGTGGATTGATGGCTCTAGGCTTTTGATATATTTCTGGCCAAATTCACTATTTAAGAAGTGAGCTTTCTCTATCCTGTAAATGGCTGCTTTCTGTATGCCAGGCACATTTCAGATACCTTAAACATTTTAAAATAATTCATGGGCCAGGCATGGTGGCTCACGCTTATAATCCCAGCACTTTGGGAGACTGAGGCAGGCAGATCACAAGGTCAGGAGTTCGAGACCAGCCTGGCCAACATGGTGAAACCCGATCTCTAAAAATACAAAAATTAGCTCTGCATGATGGCGGGTGGGCACCTGTGATCCTAGCTACTCGAGAGGCTGAGGCAGGAGAATCTCTTGAACCCGGGAGGTGGAGATTGCAGTGAGCTGAGATTGTGCCATTGCATTCTAGCCTGAAGTGGTACCCAGTTCTCATAAGGCTGTAGTAGAACAGCTACATACATACATACATTGCCACCAAAACTTTAAAAAAATTTTTTTTTTTGTAAGTAGAAACAGGGTTTCACCATATTGGCGAGGCTGGTCTCAAACTCCAGACCTTGTGATCCGCCTGCCTCAGCCTCCCAAAGTGCTGGGATTACAGGCGTGAGCCACCGCGCCTGGCCAAAAAAAATGTTTTTTGATTTAATTTGAGACCAAATTTTGCTCTGTCACAGGCCGGAGTGCAGTGTCACAATCTCAGGACACTGCAACCTCAGCCTCCAGAGCTCAAGCAATCTTCCTACCTCTGCCTCCCAAATGGCTGGAACCACAACCAAAATTAAAAAAAAATACTTCAGAAGTACACATTGACCAGGCATAGTGGCTCATGACTGTAATCCAGCACTTTGGGAAGCTGAGGCAGGAAGATCATTTGAGCCTAGGGGTTCAAGACCAGCCTGGACAATGTAGTGAGACCCCCATCTTTACAAAAAATTTAAGAATTAGCTGGATATGGTGGCTTGTGCCTGTGGTCTCAGCTACTTAAGAGGCTGAAGTGGGGGATGGCTTGAGTCTGCGAAGTCCAGGCTGCAGTGAAATGGGATTACACCACTGCATTCTAGCCTGGGTGACAGAGCATGACCTTGTCTCAAAAAAAAAAAAAAAAGTACGTAGTATTTGTTGAAAGAAGAGCCTAAAAATGGTATACCTTTTCACCTAAGATGTTAACACCTGAGAATTTATACAAAGGAAAAGTCTTTTTTAACACGTTAATCATCAGAAGCTGCTTAATCTAAATACTAACAATCGAATACTTAAGTAAATTGTGATAAATCAAATCTGCATAGTATTATGTAGGCATTAACATAATTATGGAGACAAAGGTGCAAAGCATTCAAAATATTTAATGAAATGAGATACAAAATCCTATCTCTGCTGATAATAGCTGTGCACAATTATAATATATGTGATCAAAGACTAAACAGGAATCTATCTGACAAACGAAAAACAGATTTTAAGAGAGGATTCTGAGTGATCTTTCTTGCATTTTAAATTTCTATATTGTTAATAAAGTATTGTTTGTACAGTAAACCCTCATCTCTTAAAATTGTTGTTTCAGCTAGATGAACCTTGCGTTTTCTTTTTTTTTTTTGAGACGGAGTCTTGCTCTGTCGCCAGGCTGGAGTGCAGTGGCGCAATCTCAGTTCACTGCAGCCTCCACCTCCTGGGTTCAAACGATTCTTCTGCCTCAGCCTCCCAAGTAGCTGGGACCACAGGTGCGTGCCACCACGCTCGGCTAATTTTTGTATTTTTAATAGAGACAGGGTTCCACTGTGACCAGGATGGCCTCAATTTCTTGACCTTGTGATCCGCCTGCCTCGGCCTCCCAAAGTGCTGGGATTACAGGCATAAGCCACCACGCCCAGCCAAATCTTGCGTTTTCTTATCCTAAAATGATGATGAGAAGAACTGAAGTAAGGGCTCAAAAATACAGTGGTAGAATATGCAACAAAAGGTGTCGCTCCTTTCAGTCACACAGTGAGTTTTTTGGAGCTCAAAAAAGCCCCTGGAGAGGGCTCTTGATTCTCAGTGGCCAAATACCCAACCATGTGGTCCTCAAGTCTTTTTTTTTTTTTTTTTCCCAAACTACTTACCCCGCCTGGTCCTCAAGTCTTAATGCTGTTATGTTCAGGAAGTAAGTTGTGAGAGAAGAGAGATTATATTATCTTTTTTTTTTTAAAACTGGGTTTCACTCTGTCATCCAGGCTGGAGTATAGTGGCACAATCTTGGCCCGCTGCAACTTCCACTTCCCAGGTTCAAGCGATTCTAATGTCTCAGCCTCCCAAGTAGCTGGAATTATAACCAGATAATTTTTAAATTATAACCCAGATAATTTTTGTGTTTTTAGTAGAGTCAGCATTTTGCCATGTTGGCCAGCCTGGTCTTGAACTCCTGACCTCAGGTGATCCGCCTGCCTCTGCTTCCCAAAGTGGGATTACACAAATGAGAACCACACCCGGCTGTATTAGCATTATTTAACACTATTATTATTAAGAGTTTATAATCTCTTCATATACCAGATATGTAATTACAATCTCTGCTCTCCAGTAGTTTGCAAGTTAGGGATAAAGCTCCCATTAATTCTGAGTAGAAGGCCTTATACCTGGAAATGTCACCACGGAACAAAAAGCTGAAAGTATCCTGTGTAGAGATTTTCTCCTGGATAACTTATATATTAATATTAGCATCCTTGGGTATATAGAAATCAATTTCAAGCCAGGCACGGTAGCTCACATAATCCCAGGACTTTGAGAGGCCGAGGTGGGTGAATCACTTGAGGCCAGGAGTTTGAGACCAGCCTGGCCCACATGGTAAAACCCTGTCTGTACTAAAAATACAAATATTAAGCAGGTATAATGACACATGCCTGTGGTCCCAGCTACTTGGGAGGCTGAGGCAGGATAATCGCTTGAAACCAGGAGGCAGAGGTTGCAGTGAACTGAGATTGTGCCATTGCACTCCAGCCTGGGCACCAGATTCAGAGCCTGTTTGAAAAAGCAAACACAAAATCCAACAGCTGAATTAAACAGTTTGCTTAGTGACATAATAAAAAGTGCAATAAATTTGATATCAT
>NW_016107464.1:496956-502655 GCF_001604975.1 Cebus imitator | reverse complement strand
TGAGGTCAGGAGTTCGAGACCATCCTGGCCAACATGGTGAAACTCCGCCTCTACTAAAAATTCAAAAATTAGCTGGGTATAGTGGCATGTGCTTATAGTCCCAGCTCCTTGGGAGACGAGGCAGGACAATCACATGAACCCAGGAGGCTGAGGTTACGGTGAGCCAAGATCACGCCACTGCTGTACTCCAGCCTGGGTGACAGAGTCTCAAAAAATAATAAAAAAGAAATCAATTTCCATTGACTTATTTTATATAATCTCCTCATATACCAGGTATTTCTTCCATAGGAAGAAATAAAGTCTTATGAAATCAGACTATTGGACCAATCCTTTTATTTCTCCTTTTTTTTTTTTTTTCAGACTGGTACCATTTGGAAATAGGTGATAGGATTTGTAAGCACATAAAAGCAATACTAAATAGGGTTCTGATTTTACAGCCTAAGAATTTCTTTTTAACAAATGTTTGTTTAGATAATGCTTAAAGTAGCTAAACCTCTGTTGTATGTTGTCAAAGTTTATCTGGTGACTTTGGTGGGTACTAGGTAAAATCAAGGTGTCTTGCCAAAGCTGGCTCTTAGGATTTAGTCCTTTTTTTTTTTTAATTCAGTCTCCATAGAGACTGTCAAAAATTGCCAATGCCAACTAAATTCTGCAAGTTGTCACAGCGGAGTATTGGGAAAAGTTTTCAATTAGCAATAATTGTGCTCGGGTAGACCTCGTTGGCTATGATACTGCCATTGCGCAAAGCTAGGACTTAGTCCTTTTTGACAGATCTCCAAAATCAAGAATTAGAAATCAGTTTATAGCTAGATATAACGCTTATAAGAATTATGTCACTTAAATCCAAAATAATTATAAATTCTAATGTGGTCCTCCTTCCACAAAGTCACGATTCCGTGGCGAAACATCAGAATTCGAGACCTATTTATTATGAAGTACCATTACTGATCTTAGCTAGCCAGTGCTATAGTGCCTCTTTTGTAGGAGCAGTTTAGATTCACAGCTGAGTGTAAAAGATCTTGGCATAGCACAGACACGTGGATTTATTTATTTATTTATTTATTTATTTGAGACAGAGTCGTACTCTGTCGCCCAGGCTGGAATGTGATGGCGTGATCTTGTCTTACTACAACCTCTGCCTCCCTAGTTCAGGTAATTCTCCTGCCTCAGCCTCCCAAGTAGCTGGGACTACAGGCACATGCCACCATGCCTAGCTAATTTGTGTATTTCTAATGGAGACAGGGTTTCATTCACCGTGTTGACCAGGCTGGTCTTGAATTCCTGACCTTAAGTGATCTGCCTGCCTTGACTGCCAAAAGTGCTGCAATTACAGACATGAGTCACTGTCCCCAGCCAGATTTATTTATTTATTTATTTATTTATGAGACAGAGTCTTAACTGTCAACCAGGCTGGAGTGCAGTGGTGTGGGAGTCTAACTGTCAGCCAGGCTGGAGTGTAGGTGGAACTCAGCAGCTTCTGCCTCCTGGGTTCAAGCGATTCTCCTGCCTCAGCCTCCCAAGTAACTGGGATTAAAGTCGCCTGCCACCACGCCGGACTAATTTTTATATTTTTAGTAGAGACAAGAGTTTCATCATGTTTACCAGGCTGGTCTCGAACATCTGACCTCAGGTGATCCCCCTGCCTCAGCCTCCCAATGTGCTAGGATTACAGGCATGAGCCATCACACCCCACCCTGAATTTATTTATTTATTTATTTCCCTCCTTACGCCCCAGAACTGAGAGGAGGCCCCTGGAGTTAGATAAAAGAATGTTTATTGCCATATGTTTTGTACTACTAAAAATTTGGATATGGCGTAAATGTTTGGTAATAGGGAATTCATTCAATAAATGTTAGTATATTCGTGTAGTGACCTACCTTATTGCCATTAAAGGTATGTAGTAGCCAGGCATGGTGGCTCATGTCTGCAATCCCAGTGCTTTGGGAGGCTAAGGCGAGAGGATCACCTAAGCCCAGGAGGGTTTGAGTCCAGCCTGGGCAACATAGTGGGACCCTGTCTATATAATTTAAAAAAAAAAAAAGATGTACAGTTCAAACTGTTCACCCATCACTATTTCCTTAGCATAAATTCCTACAATTGGTTTTACAAGCTATACATATTTTTTGTGTATATTTTGAGACGGAGTCTTGCTCTTGTTGCCAAGCTGGAGTGCAGTGGCACAATCTTGGCTCACTGTAGCCCCCATCTCCCGGATTCAAGCGATTTTCCTGCCTTAGCCTCCTGAGTAGCTGGAATTACAGGAGCACGTCACTACGCCCAGCTAATTTTTGTGTTTTTAGTAGAGACGGGATTTCACCATGTTGGCCAGGATGGTCTCGATCTCGTGACCTCGTGATCTGCCCGCTTTGAGTATTGAGATTACAGGTGTGAGCCATCGTGCCCAGGTGCTATACATATTTTTAATGTTTGATACATGTTTTCTGTCCATTTTCTGTTGTGTTTCTTAGTCTTGGCTCTCTCCTTTGCTCTTCCCCACTTTCTCAGATTGGGACAGTGAATGGATTCTTCTGCTTTGATTTCACTTGTCTTTCCTTTCCCCACCTCTCCACAGACTTAGGTTGCTAACCTGTCTTTTACTGACTGCAGTGTAGTATATCTTGTTATCTGTGTGACCTGTGTAGAATTGCTTTCTTTTCTCCAGTCTGAAACACCCTTGAATTTTAGAAACATTGTAAAGTTCCGCCCTCTTCTTTTTTTGTTTTTGTGTTTTTTGTTTTTAGACACAAGGTTCTGTCACCCAGGCTGGAGGGCAGTGGCACAATTATAGCTCACTGTAGCCTTAACCTCCTGGGCCAAGGGATCCTCCTGCCTCAGTCTTCCAAGTAGCTGGGACTGTAGGCTCATGCCACCACATAACTCCTTTTTTTGAGACGGAGTCTCACTGTCCAGGCTGGAGTGCAGTGGCGCAATCTCAGCTCACTGCAATCTCCACCTCTTGGGTTCAAGCGATTCTTTTGCTTCAGCCTCTTGAGTAGCTGGAATTACAGGCATGTGCCACCATGCCCGGCTAATTTTTGTATTTTTAGTAGAGACTGGGTTTCACCATGTTGGCCAGGATGGTCTCAATCTCTTGACCTCGTGATCCGCCTGCCTTGGCCTTCCAAAGTGCTGGGATTACAGGAGTGAGCCACTGCGCCTGGCCGACTCTTTTTTTTAAGCTACCTTTGTCTTTGTGTACTCTCATTTACATTTGTCTAGATACCCATGAATGCATGCATAGATAGACTCACTAGTCTTACATGTCTCTTTTCCCCCTCTGTCCTAGAATGTAAACTGCAGGGAGTCTGAGTCTCGAGCTTACCTTGCTGTGCTTCTAGTTTCTGGCAGGAATCCCAGTAGGTTAATGTGGAGCAGCCTTATTCTGGGAAATGTTACTGGAGCTGCATGAAGCCTTGGCCCCTTGTCAAAGAGCTTGGGAAGAGATTCTGTGGCAGCTCATCCATATCCCTGTTCCTTCCCATGAGGAATCTCTATCCTTCAAGTTGTTCGTTGTCATTCCTCTGCAAGAATGAGAGTGAGGTTAGGGGTAAACTCTTAGTTTCCTGAGCCTTCTACAGACCCAACAGGTCTCGGTGTTTTTTTCAACTGAGGTCTCCCTTTATATCAAGTGGTTTTCATCCAGTGTAGTAACCTGTTTTACACCCTGTAAAACTAAAGAAGCAGCAGAATAATGCAGTATTATTAGCTCTCATTTTTGTTTTGCTTTGTTTTTTTTAGAGACGGGGTTTCACTGTGTTGGCCAGGATGGTCTTGATCTCTTGACCTCGTGATCCACCTGCCTTGGCCTCCCAAAGTGCTGGGATTACAGGCGTGAGCCACCGTGCCCGGCATAGTTATCATTTGTTAAAGTACCTATTCTGTGCCAAGCCCTGTGCTAGACACTTGCATTTTATTAGATCTCTTAGCAACCCTATGGGATAGATTATATTATCCACATTATACAGATAAGAAGCAAGATTCAGAAAGATTAAATGACTTGCCCAGGATCACACGGTGAGTAGATAACCAATCTGGAATTTAAACCTAAACTTTCAACTCCAAAACTGAAGGAGTTTGACTTAGGACTTTCATGGATATGAAGAGATGAAATCTTTTTTCTCATCTATTCTGGATGGCAAAAATGGAGCCCTGTCTTAAGGCAAAGAAAGGACTAAAATAATTCTTTATTTTTAAATTTTATTATTTTTTTATTTAAATTTTTAATGCAAATAATTAAAGAGGACTAAAATAATTCTTAAAGTTTTAGCCAGCCCTCAGATTCCATAGGAGAAACTCAGATCTTTCCAGATTGCAGGTCACAGGTTACACTTGAGTCTCCACCCACCCCAACATGGTGTTTTGCTCTTGTTGCCCAGGCTGGAGTGCAGTGGCTTAAGCGCACGTCACTGCAACTTCCACCTCCTAGGTTCAAGTGATTCTCCTGCCTCAACCTCCTGAGTAGTTGGGATTACAGGCATGCGCCATCACACCCGGCTCATTTTGTATTTTTTATTTTATTTTATTTTTTAGGAAGACCTTACCCGAATATTTTGTGTTTTTAATAGAGATGGGGTTTGTCCATGTTGGTCAGGCTGGTCTTGAACTCATGACCTCAGGTGAACCACCTGCCTTGGCCTCCCAAAGTCCTGGGATTATAGGTGTGAGCCACCACACCCAGCCAAACACTTGAGTCTTATCCCACTCACTGCCCTCTGCATTACAGAGCAGAGTCTCTCTACATCAGCACTCAAACTGTGCCTAGGGATTTTGGAAAACTAGATTTTGGTTTAGTAAGTCTGGGATAGGCCTGAGATTCTGCTTTGTGTTCCTTTGAGTATCAAGGGTCTAGATCAATGGCTGTTAAACTTGGGAAATCATCTCATTCACACGGAGATCCTTGAAAAAAATTCAGTTTTGGTAGCTGCAAACTTAGAATTTCTTTTTTTTTCTTTCTTTTTTCTTTTTTTTCTTTGAGACGGGTCTCTCTCGGTTGCTCAGGCTGGAGCGCAGTGGTTCGACCACAGCTCACTGCGACCTTGACCTCTGGGTCTCAAGTGATCGTCCCACCTCAGCCTTCTGGGTAGCTGGGACTATAGGCATGTGCCACCATGATAACTTTTTGTATTTTTTGTAGAGATACAGTCTCATTGTGTTGCCCAGGCTGGTCTTGAACTCCTTGCCTCAAGTGATCCTCCTTCCTCAGCCTACCAGCGTCCTGGGATTATAGGCATGAGCCACAATGCTCAGCCTAGAATTTCTTTTTCTTTCTTTTAATTTTTTTTTTTAACTGACAGATAATTCTTATACATGTTTATGGGGTACAATGTGATATTTCAATATATATACACGTTATGTAATGATCAAATCACGAATGTTAGCATATTCATCACCTCAAACAATTGTTACTTCTTTTTGGTGAGAATATTCAAAATCCTCTAGCTATTTTGAAGTATACAATAAAATTGTTGTCTGTAGTCACCCTACTATACAATAGAACAGCAGAACTTATTCCTCCTAACTGTAGCTTTGTACCCATTGACCAACCTCTCTACTCTCACCTGCCCCAATCTCCCTAGCCTCTGATAATTACTATTCTAATCTCTACTATGAGATCAACTTTTTTTTTTCTTTTCTTTGAGATGGAGTCTCACTCTTGTCACCAGGGCTGGAGTGCAGTGGCACAATCTTGGCTCACTGTA
>NW_016107464.1:489826-495162 GCF_001604975.1 Cebus imitator | reverse complement strand
TCGGCCTCCCAAAGTGCTGGGATTACAGGCTTGAGCCACCGCGCCCGGCCTTTTAAATTTTTTTATAGAGACAAGATCTCACTGTGCTGTCAGAGCTGGTCATAAACTCCTGGGTGGAAGTAATCCTTCTGCCACAGCCTTCCAAAGTCTGGCCCTGAGGAAAGTCTTAATGGCATTCTAAGGATCTCAGATTTAGGTTAAGGGGAGTCATTGGATGTTTTTTGTTTTTGAGATGGAGTTTGACTCTTGTTTCCCAGGCTGGAGTGCAATGGCACGATCTGGGCTCACTGCAGCCTTCGCCTCCTGGGTTCAAACGATTCTCCTGCCTCAGCTTCCCAAATAGTTGGGATTACAGGTGCGTCCTACCATGCCTGGCTAATTTGCGTAATTTTAGTAGAGATAGGGTTTCACCTTGTTGGCCTGACTGGTCTTGAACTCCTGACCTCAGGTGATCTGCATGCGTTGGCCTCCCAAAGTGCTGGGATTACAGGCATAAGCCACCGCACCAGGCCCATTGGATGTTTTTTAGTTGGGGACTGGCATTGGAAGATTTCCATTTTTAGTAAGATGACTCTGCTTATAATATAAAGAATAATTTTGATACTGGCATTGCCTGAAGGCACAAAGACTAATTGTGGTTATCCAGGGAGAAGTGATGAGTGAGGAAGCAAAGGAAGGAGCCAGCTCTAAGAATATTTAGTAGATAGTTTGGGCAGGACTAAGATGATGGAAATGAGGGAAAAAGGAGTAACCTAGGATAAAATCCACACTTGAGTGACAGGGCAGATAATGGTAGCATTAGGAAAGTGAGCAATTTGAGAAGCAAGGTAATTTGTTTTGGACATATGGAGTTTAAAATGCTTGTGGGCTGGCCGGGCGTGGTGGTTCACATCTGTAATCCTAGCACTTTGGGAGGCCGAGGTGGGTGGATCACCTGAGGTCAGGAGTTCATGACAGCCTGGCCATCAAGGTGAAGCCGCATCTTTTAAAAAAAAAAAAAAAAAAAAAAAATGCTTGCGGGCTGTATCAGCAATGATGCCAGTTAGGCAGGGAGTCTGCTGCTCTCAGGTGGTTGTCAGTTTGGGAGTGGTTTGTTCCCCTCTTCCCCCTGCTTCCACTCAGTCTCTGTCTGACACTCTTCTAGCTATTCCTCTCTCTGTCTCTAATAAACATATATGATATATATTTAAATATAAAGTATGTATTATATGTATATTTAAATATATATTATATATATTTATATACGTATTCAGTGTAATGCCCTTGCCCAAGATGTCGGACACGGTGGTAGAGCCCTGCAATGCCACCCTCTCAGTCCACCAGCTCGTAGAAAACACAGACGAGACCTTTTGCATTGATAATGAAGCTCTCTAAGACATCTGCTTCTGAATCCTAAAGCTGCCTACACCCACCTATGATGACCTGAGCCGCCTGGTGTCTGTACTGTAAGTGGGGTCACTACCTGCCTGAGCTTCTGGGGCCGGCTCAATGGCCATGAACATGGTCCTATTCCCCCGCTTGCACTTCTTCACGTCTGGCTTCGGCCTGCTGACCATCCAGGACAGCCAGCAGTACTGAGCCCCGACAGTGCCTGAGACCACCCAGCAGATGTTTGATGCCAAGAATATGTTGGCTGCCTGTGACCCCCTCTGTGGCTGCTACTTAACAGCAGCTGCCATGTTCAGGGGCCATATGTCCATGGAGGAGGTTGATAAGTAAATGCTTTATCTCTAAAACAAGGATAACAGCTACTTTGTTGATTGAATCCCCCACAAGGTGAAAACAGCTGTCTGTAACATCCCATCCTGAGTGCTAAAGATGTCTGCCACGTCATTGGCAACAACACAGCCATCTGGGATCTGTTCAGGTGCCTCTAGGAGCAGTTCAGTCATGTTCTGGTACAATGCCTTCCTGCACTAGTACATGGGCAATGGCATGGACGAGATGGAGTTCACTGAGGCTGTGAGCAACATGAACGTGTCCAAGTACAGGATGCCACAGCCAAGGAGAAGAGAGAGTTTGAGGAGTGGTCCTATGAGAAGGTGGCTTAGAGCCTTCTGTTACTGAGTAAAGGGAAGAAGTGGTGTGAACTCTTTATTCACCCACAGTCTGTTCTGTAATACCCATGTATCACATGTCTGTGTGTGCACTTGCTGTTCTTCGTGTCTTGACATCACAGCTCTAAAGACACACCAATGAAAGCAAAGTGAAAAAACCATATAGTATATAAAAACATATATACATAAAACATTATATATTTGCTTGTTTGAGACAGGTCTTGCTGTTTTGCCCAGGCTGGGCTCAAATTTGTGATCCTTATGCCTCAGCCTCCTGAGTATCTAAGTAGTTGGGACTACAGGCACTTGCCACGTTGTCCACCTCCTTTTTATATTTTAATCTTAAGACTCACCTGGTTTCTCCTTTCATTGATCTTCTGTGCAACTAGCAGGTTTATTTATGTAAAGGTCTGACTTGTTTTGGCTTCACCATGAGAATTGCTGACAGGATTTTATTTCACCCTTAGGCTATAAGGTATAAATATTAGGGCAGAGATTATTTCTCTTGTTCTTAGCTGTGTTCATAGGACTTAGAACAGTACTGGCAAATGAGTGCCTTAACAAATGAACTGTTGAATCACATGAGTTTGACTCCTACACAGACTGTCCTTTCTCTAAAAGTTATCTTTTCCATAAAGCATTCTCTAAGTTGAATCTTGGAGGGTAAAGAGGTGGAAGAGAGCCTTTCAGGCAGAGGTAGCAGAAAGAGCAAAGGCAGGGAGGCATAGAAGTGAATGGGATGTGTGTATATAGAGAGCAGCCATGAGATACTAATAATTCTTCCTTGTCATATGTCTCTGGTCATTTCAGAAAACTTAGTAATATTACTAGGTATATTAATAGCCATGATGTATTCTGGAAATTGTGTTTTGTTTACAAGTTTCTGTGCATGGTTAGGTGAGGATTCAATGTATAAAATATGCGCAAACTGACAGAGAACTGACTGTGTTGGTCTTGCTCTTTGTGTCTGTGGTCTAATACAAGGCCTCTTTGGAAACCTCTGAAACCCAGGCAGAACTTTGTAATCTGTGTTCGTGTACTTTCTAATCAGTGTTCATGTAGTATATTATTCCTGTCTCTATTATTGTGTTATATTGACTTATTTGCATGTTTTATTTCATTAGTAGCCCTGACCATGCCTTTAATAATTCCCAGAGTCTGACATGTAATAGACATTAACTAAATATTGACGAACAGTTGAACAAATGGATGTTAATACCCTGTATTGGGCACATTAAATTGGAACTATGTTCAGCTTTTATGTCCATTTTTTTCTTGTAGCTATTTGTAGTAGATGTCCAGACAAGCCAGATCACCAAGATCCCCATTCTGAAAGACCGGGAGCCTGGAGGTGTGACCCAGCAAGGCTGTGGTATCCATGCCATTGAACTGAATCCTTCTAGAACACTGCTAGCCACTGGAGGAGACAACCCTAACAGTCTTGCCATCTATCGACTACCTACACTGGATCCTGTGTGTGTAGGAGATGTAAGTTTTTCCCATAGTTGTAGTTGGAGGGAGCCTTGTTTTTAAATGGGTCTCAGTGGTTAACATGGACTCTCCTCTCAGCAGCCCACCTGGGAGCGGGTTGTTTCCTCTAGATTTCTGTTGACTCTAGGGACAGTGGGGCTGAAATATGGAGGTATAGGTATCAGAGTGGGGACTGGACTCCCCATAGGGCCCAGTGTGTGTTAGATAAAGGGGCAAGCAGCACACCTCAGAGGCCAACAATAGTGAGTTGCTGTTTGAATCCATAGTGTCCACATAGTTCCCACTGCCCATAGTCAGAGAGTAGCAGAGTTTACTAAGTCATCCATTCATTCATCAGGCATTTATTGAGTCTTCTATGGCCAGGCATTGTTTGAGACATGATTTGAGACACAGAAGCGAACAGAACAGATAAAGCCCCTGTCCTCTTGAAGCCTGTTCTAGTGGAGAGTGACATATAAACTAAAATATAAACCGTATAAACTAATACTTACCAGTAATATGTCAGAGTGTGATAAGTGCTATGGATAAGAATAAAGACAGCATAAATGGACTGAGGGTGAGGTGGAGGATGCTGTATCAGAAGATAGAGAAAGTTTCATTGATAGGATGATACTTGAACAGGGAGACTTAAAGGAAATGAGGGCATAGCCATGCAGACGTCTAGATGTCTGGAGGAAGAGAGTTCCAGATAGAAGATGGGACCCAGAGGTAGAAGGAAAGAGCTATGTGTCCACTACCCACAGTAGTGCCAATTTCATTCCAGCTTTAAGCTCCTTAAGATAGGTAAAGATTGTGTGGTCATGCTTTATGGGTTGAGAGATCAGAGTTGTAATTTTTACAAAAGTATTTTCAGTTTGACTTGTATGCTTCTCTAGAGAGTTCATTACAATCCTTATTTGACTAATTTCTTGTTTTCCTTCCTGTACCTGTTACTCCCTGCTCTCCAAGGATGGACACAAGGACTGGATCTTTTCCATTGCATGGATCAGCGACACTATGGCAGTGTCTGGTAAAGTTGCTGTTTTATAGGGAGATTTTGGTATGGCAGGGATTTGGAGGCTAGAGATTGAAAAGGGATAGTAGCGTGACAGAAAACAGCCCAGCTGGGCATTGTGGCTCACGCCTATAATCCCAGTACTTTGGGAGGCTGGGGTGTGTGGATAACTTGAGCCCAAGAATTCAAGACCAGGCTGGGCAACATATGAGACCCCGTCTCTACAAAAAAAATTTTTTTTTAATTAGCTGAGTTGTACTGCATACCCATTGTCCCAGCTACTCAGGAGGCTGAGGCAGGAGTTATTGCTTGAGCCCAGGAGATCCAGGCTACATCAAGCTGTGATTGTGTCACTCCACTCCAGCCTGCATGACAGAGAGTGACCCTGTAGAATAATAATGTTTTATTTAGTGTAAAAGTGATACATATTTATTCTAAGAAATTCCACTGCCTCAGCTACTTGGGAGGCTGAGGCAGGAGAATTGCTTGAACCCAGCAGGCAGAGGTCGCAGGGAGCCGAGATCACGCCACTGCACTCCAGCCTGGGCGACAGAGCGTGACTCTGTCTCAAAAAATATCTAGGTAGGGCCAGGCGTGGTGGCTCACGCCTGTAATCCAAGCCCTTTGGAGGCCAAAGCGGGTTGATCACCTGAGGTTGGGAGTTTAAGACCAGCCTGACCAACATGGTGAAACCCCATCTTTTTTTTTTTTTTTTTTTTTTTTTTTTTTTTTTGAGACAGAGTTTCACTCATGTTACCCAGGCTGGAGTGCAATGGCGCGATCTCGGCTCACCG
>NW_016107464.1:485833-489134 GCF_001604975.1 Cebus imitator | reverse complement strand
TGATGATACACGCTTGTAGACCCAGCTACTTGGGAGACTGAGGCAGGAGAATTGCTTTTTTTTTTCTATTTTTTATTTATTTATTTTTTTGTTAAGATAGGGTTTCACCATGATGGCCAGGCTGGTCTTGAACTCCTGACCTCAGTGATCCACCCACCTTGGCCTCCCAAAGTGCTAGGATTACAGGCGTGAGCCACCACGCCCGGCAGGAGAATTGCTTAAACCCAGGAGGCTGAAGCTGCAGTGAGCCTTGATCATATTATTACACTCCAGCCTGGGTGACAGCCAGAACCTGTCTCATTTAAAAAAAATAAATAAATAAGGAGTGGTTATAGTCCCGATGGAAAGTCTTCAGGAAGCCCATGGATCTCCCTGAAATTGAATGTAAAATGTGTTGTTTTTGTGTAATTTTCTAGAAAAAGAGGCCTAGGTTGGATATTGTGGTTCACGCCTTTAATCGTAGCACTTTGAGAGGCCGAGGCATGAGGATCACTTGAGGTAGGGGTTCAAGACTAGCCTTAGCAACAAATTGAGACCCCCCCCCATCTCTACAAAAAATAAAAAAAATAAGGCCAGGCTAGGCATGGTGGCTAACACCTATAACTACCACTTTGGCAGGATGAGGCGGCTGGATCACTTGAGCCCAGGAGTTTAAGACCAACCTGGACAATATGACAAAACCCTGTCTATACAGAAAAAAAAATGCAAAAATTAGTTAGGTGTGGTGGTACCTGTAGTCCCAGCTACTCAGGAGGCTGAGGTGAGAGGATCACTTGTGCCTAGAAGGTGGAGGTTGCAGTGAGCTGAGACTGCACCGCTGCACTCTAGCCTGGACAACAGAGTGACACCTTGTATTAAAAAAAAAAAACAGCCAGTCTTGGGGGTGCATACCTATAGTATCAGCTACTTTGGAGGCAGGAGGATTACTTAAGCCCAGGAAGTTGAGCCTGCAGTGAGCCATGATCATGCCACTACTGCCGTCTCTAGCCTGAGACACAGTGTGACGCCCTGTCTCTAAAAAAAGAGAGACGTAGGGGGTCCGAGACTCAAAAGGCTCAAAAAGGTTAAGTACCAGTGCTCTAGAGGGGAGGATTCCTAAGCCCTACTGCCCACTAAAAATCAGCTGTGGATGCATGCCAAGTGACCTAAACATTTGGCATAGAAAATTAGTGAGCTTTGGCCAGGCATGGTGGCTCATGCCTGTAATCTCAGCACTTTGGGAGGCTGAGGCAGGTGGATCGCAAGGTCAGGAGTTCCAGACCACCCTGGCCAACATGATGAAACCCTCTCTACTGAAAATACAAAAATTAGCCGAGTGTGGTGGCACACGCCTGTAGTCCCAACTACCCGGGAGGCTGAAGCAGGAGAATTGCTTGAATCCACGAGGCAGAAGTTGCAGTGAGCTGAGATCATGCCACTGCACTCAATCTGGGTGACAGAGTGAGATTCTGTCTCCAAAAAAAGAAAATTAGTGACCTTTATCAAAATGTATAAAATTCTCATTAAATTTTAAGCAAGACGTGGTGGCTCATGCCTGTAATTCCAGCATTTTGGGAGGCTGAGGTGGGCAGATCACTTCAGGTCAGGAGTTCCATACCAGCTTGGCCAACATGGTGAAACCCCATCTCNTTTTGAGGTGGAGTCCTGCCACGTCACCCAGGCTGGAGTGCAATGCCGCATCTCGGCTCACTGTAACCTCCACCTCCTGGATTCAAGCAGTTCTCCCTGCCTCAACTTCCCAAGTAGCTGAGATTATAGGCGCCTGCCACCACACCCAGCTAATTTTTGTATCTTTTAGTAGAGATGGGGTTTTGCCATGTTGGCCAGGCTGGTCTTGAACTCCTGACCTCAGGTGATCCTCCTGCCTCAGCCTCTCCACGTGCTGGGATTACAGGCATGCACCACCATGCTCGGCTAATTTTTTGTGCTTTTAGTAGAGATAGGGTTTCTCTGTATTGTTCAGGCTGGTCTTGAACTCCCAACCTCAGGTGATCCGCCCTTCTTGGCCTCCCAAAGTCCTGGGATTACAGTCTGAGCCGCCGCACCCGGTCTTTATTATACTTTAATTTTTTCATAATAAAACTTTGATGGGTTAAATGAGATTACACTGTACACAAAGTAATCTTCTGAAACACAATTGTCTATCTTATGCTGATGCTCAGATCTTTGATAGACTTTCTAGTATCTGTAAGATGAAAAAAGAAATTTTATAGCACAGCATACAAGGCCCATGCCCTCCTTTCCAACTTCCTCTGTCTTAGTTTTCATGCCTGCACCACATAATTTAGTTTAATGAACCATGTCTACTTCTCCAGATGTGCCATTCTCTCTATGGCCTTTTCTAATTTCACATGATTAACACTCTACTTTGGGTTGATATGTCTCTCATATTAGATGTTTTTTTTTTTTTTTTCCTGTAATTTTTGAGACAGAGCCTCACCCTGTCACCCAGGCTGGAGTGCAGTGGTGAGATTTCTACTCACGGCAACCTCTGCCTCTCAGGTTCAAACACTTCTCCTGTCTCAGCCTCCCAAGTAGCTGGGACTACAGGTGCATGCCGTCATGCCCGGCTAATTTTTTGTATTTTTAGTAGACAGGGCTTCACCATGTTGGCTAGGCTAGTCTCAAACTCCTGATTTGAAGTGATCTGCATGCCTCAGCCTCTCAAAGTGCTGGAATTACAGGTGTGAGCCACCTCGCCCAGCCTAGATGTTTTTTTTCCAGGAAGCATTCAGGAGATTAGCAGTGTGGGAAGGGTGCCTTCTTGGTCTCAAACGAGAACTGGCAAATAACTATTGGAAAAAGAATTTTAAAACCCATTTTTGTTGTTGTTGCTGAGACAGTGTCTCACTCTGTTACCTAGGCTGGAGTGCAGTAGTGTGGTCATTGCTCACTGCAACCTTGAACTACCTTCAAGTAGCTGGGACAACAGGCACACACAACCACACCTGGTTAATTATTTCTATTTTTTTGTATAGACTGGGTTTTGCTTTGTTGCCTAGGCTGCTCTCAAACTCCTAGGCTCAAGCAGTCCTCCCACTTCAGCCTCTCAAAGTGCTGGGATTACAGGCATGAATCACTGTGACCAGCCTAAAACATAATTTTTTTTTTTTTGCACCTTCTGGCAAAAACATAATTTCTTGATACTCCGTTTTATGTATAGAATAAAACCCTGTTGTTGAACATACTGATTGTTGTGAATAAACATCTTCGTATATGGGTATCGTGATAGTGGATTGTTTCTAAATGGGCATATGAACTTTTTATTTTTGTTTCTCTTGTCTTTCTAGTTTTTTTTTTT
>NW_016107464.1:480453-482841 GCF_001604975.1 Cebus imitator | reverse complement strand
GGGTTCAGGCAATTCTCCTGCCTCAGCCTCCTGAGTAGCTGGGATTACAGGCACGCGCCACCATGCCCAGCTAATTTTTTGTATTTTTGGTAGAGACGGGGTTTCACCATGTTGACCGGGATGGTCTCGATCTCTTGACCTCGTGATCCACCTGCCTCGGCCTCCCAAAGTGCTGGGATTACAGGCTTGAGCCACCGCGCCCGGCTAACCCCATCTCTTTAAAAAAAAAAAAAAAAGCCAGGCACAGCGGCTCACACCTGTAGTCCCAGCATTTTGGGAGGCCGAGGCAGGCAGACCACTTGAGGTCAGGAGTTCAAGACCAGCCTGGCCAATATGGTGAAACCCTGTCTCTACTAAAAATACAAAAATTAGCCAGGCTTGGTGGTATGTGCCTGTAGTCCCAGGTACTTGGGAGGCTGGGACAGGAGAATCACTTGAACCTGGGAGGTGGAGGATGCAGTGTGCCGAGATCATGACATCACACTTTAGCCTGGGCGTCACACTGAGACTGCATCTCAAAAAATAAATAGATAAAAATAAAAATTTAGCAGGATGCTGTGGCATGTGCCTGTGATCCCAGCCACTTGGGAGGCTGAGGCAGGAGAACACTGGAATCCAGGAGTTGGAGGTTGCAGTGAGCTGAGATGATGCCACTGCACTCCAACCTGGGTGACAGAGTGAGACTCTGTCTCAAAGAAAGAATAGGCCAGGTGTGATGGGCAACATGGTGAAACCCCCTCTCTACTAAAAATAGAAAAAATAATAGTCGAGCATGGTAGCAGGCACCCGTAATCCCAACTACTCAGGAGGGTAAGGCATGGCAATTGCTTGAACCCAGGAGGCAGAGGTTGCAGCGAGCTGAGATTGTGCCACTGCACTCCAGCCTAGTGATGAAGCAAGACTGTCTCAAAAAATAATAATAATAAATTTCAACAACCATGTCAAACTTAAAAGTTATATTTTAATGTCTAGACCTTAGGTGAATCATTCTCTTAGTGTAGCTATTAAAATGTCTACTACTTCGCTTGGCGTGGTGGCTCACACCTGTAATCCCAGCACTTTGGGAGGTCAAGGTGGGTGGATCACTTGAGGTCAGGAGTTCGAGACCAGCCTGGACAACATGGTGAAACCCCATCTCTGCTAAAAATACAAAAATTGGCCAGGCATGGCAGCACATGCCTATAATCCCAGCTACTCGGGAGGCTGAGGCAGGAGAATCACTTGAACCTGGGAGGCAGAGGTTGCAGTGAGCTGAGTTCGTGCCCTCATGTCACTGCACTCCAGCTTGGGTGAATTAGCGAGACCCCCGTCTTAAAAAAAAAAAAAATGCCTACTGCCCTGTGTTTAGGCTGGGCCATCTGGCCAAGCTTCAGTACATATGAGGATGATGCACAAATAGCTAGACTATGAAAGCCCATCTTGGCTTCTGTGGAATTTCCCACAGAGGGGTAGGTATATCTGACATATGTGTACTCCCGGCCCTGCAGGCTCACGTGATGGTTCTATGGGACTCTGGGAGGTGACAGATGATGTTTTGACCAAAAGTGATGCAAGACACAATGTGTCGCGGGTCCCTGTGTATGCACACATCACTCACAAGGCCTTAAAGGACATCCCCAAAGAAGACACAAACCCTGACAACTGCAAGGTTCGGGCTCTGGCCTTCAACAATAAGAACAAGGTATGAACTTGTCTAGGGATCCCTGAAGCCTATTCTTCTTGCTTATGTCTTGGGATATGCACTCCCCTTTCCTTCCCTAGTGCTTGCTACATAATGTGGTTCTGACCCAACAGAGCAGCTCTTAAAGGATGAGGGATGCTGGTAAGGAATTATAACTGAGGCTGTGAAACCCACCCATTCAATTGATCTCTGCAGTATTTCTCTGAGTGGTCTATATTTGTGGGTCAGCCTTGCAGAATTCCCCCAGGGCCACCCCGATTTGACTGTCTCTCATTTGCACATGCCTTTGGCAGTGCTCTATTCTGGGCATGATTTTCATACCTGTTTCTAAAAACAATCACTTTTTTTCTCTTTGGTATTCATTCTTTATTTTTATTTTATTTATTTATTTTTTGAGATGCAGTCTCGCTTTGTTGCCCAGCCTGAGTGCAGTGGTATGATCTCTGCTTGCTGCAACCTCTGCCTCCTGGGTTCAAGTGATTCTTCTGCCTCAGCCTCCCAAGTAGCTGGAATTACAGACAGCTAATTTTATTTATTTATCTATTTTTTGTATTTTTAGTAGAGATGGGGTTTCAACTTGTTGGCCAGGCTGGTCTTGAGCTCCTGACCTCGTGATCCACCTGCCTTGGCCTCCCAAAGTACTGGGATTACAGGCATTAGCCACCGCACCCAGCCAGTATTCATTCTTTTCTGCCTACTTTCCCTTC
>NW_016107464.1:475265-480169 GCF_001604975.1 Cebus imitator | reverse complement strand
CTTTCCCTTCACTCTTAAACTAAGTATTACCTTATTATTGAGTCCGATCTGATGCTTAGGTTTTAATAAATGCAGAGTGTCAGCCAGGTGCAGTGGCTCACGCCTGTAATCACAGCACTTTTGGAGGCTGAGGCAGGCAGATCATGAAGTCAGGAGTTTGAGACCAGCCTGGCCAACAAGTTGAAACCCCGTCTCTACTAAAAATACAAAAAAGTTAGCCAGTTGTGGTAGCATGTACCTGTAGTGTCAGCTATTTAGGAGGCTGAGGCAGGAGAATTGCTTGAACCTGGGAGGCGGAGGTTGCAGTGAGCCAAGATTGTGCCACCGCACTCCAGCCTGGGTGACAGACAGAGTAAGACTCCATCTTGGGGAAAAAAAAACACAGAGTATATACCCAGAGCCAGAGAAAGGCTTCTCCAAAATCTGAATCAGGCTACAATTTGGAGGGTAGTTCCCTCAGCCTCCTATGCTGTCCGTGTTTATGAACTGAGGGTAGATTTATCTCTCCTAGGTTAGACTCTTCACTTAGATAAATTCTCATACGAGGCCAGGCATGGTGGCTCACGCCTGTAATCTCAGCACTTTGGGAGGCCAAGGCAGGCGGATCACCTGAAGTCAGGAGTTCAAGAGCAGCCTGGCCAATATGGTGAAAACCTGTCTTAAAAAAAAAAAGAGAGAGAGAAAAGAAATTCTCACACTAGATTATGAAACTATCCTTCATATGTGTGTCCTACTTTAATTCTCCAACAGGATGTTGAGGGAATGATGACATAGTGAGAAGTTTTTGAACCTCCTCACATGGGTGCTTGTGTTATTATGGGCAACCTTAATTTAATATGTTGTCCAGCTGCATTTTATAGGGTAAAGTAATAGTCTAATAATTACTGGCATCTCTGCTGGAATCATCACAACCTAGGAGTAAAGGACCCTGACCTTAGGATTTGTGCCTGCTTACTATTGTACATTAGTTGCTACAGATGAGAATATAACCTGGTTTTCATTGCTCTTGTAGGAACTGGGAGCAGTGTCTCTGGATGGCTACTTTCATCTCTGGAAGGCTGAAAATACACTGTCTAAGGTGTGATGAACATGATTTGGTTGTTTTACCTAATAACTTACCTTACTGTTAAAATTCTGTAATTCTCCCAGAGCTTTTTCATTCTTGTTTATTTCATTTATCTATTTATTTATTTTTGAGACAGAGTCTCACCCTGACACCCAGGCTGGAGTGCAATGGTGCAATCTTGGCTCACTGCAACCTCTGCCTCCTGGGTTGAAGCAATTCTTATGCCCCAGCCACCTCAGTAGCTGGGATTACAGGTGTCTGCCAACATGCCCAGCTATTCTTTTGTATTTTTAGTAGAAACAGGGTTTCCCCATGTTGACCAGGTTGGTATTTTTATTTTATTTATATTGAGACAATAAATATAGGGTCTTACTCCGTCACCCAATCTGGAGTGCAGTCATAGCTCATGGATCAGTATGCCCTTGAACTCCTGGGCATAAGCAGTCCTCTTGCCTCAGCCTCCCAAGTAGCTGAGACTGTAGGCATGTGTCACCACACCCATCTGGGCATTTTTGTTTGTTTCGTTTTGTTTAATTTTTGTAGAGACAGAGTCTTTGTTATGTTGCCCAGGTTGGTTTTGAACTCCTGACCTCAAGTGATCTCCCACCTGGGTCTCACAAAGTGTTGGGAGTTAAAGCATGAGCCATTGAACCTGGTCTCACTTATTGTTTAAAGACCAGTTCTTGGCTGTGCATGGTGGCTCACGCCTGTAATCCCAGCACTTTGGGAGGCCGAGGTGGTCAGATCAGCTGAGATCTGGAGTTCAAGACCAGCCTGGCCAACATGGTGAGTCTGCGTCTCTACTAAAAATACAAAAGTTAGGCCAGGCACTATGGCTCACGCCTGTAATCCCAGCACTTTGGGAGGCCGAGGTGGGTGGATCACAAGGTCAGGAATTCAAGACTAGACTGGCCAACATGGTAAAACCCCGTCTCTACTAAAAATTACAAAAATTAGCTGGGCATGGTGGCTCGTGCCTGGAATCCCAGTTACTTGGGAGGCTGAGGTAGGATAATTCCTTGAACAGGGACCCAAGAGGCAGAGGTTGCAGTGAGCTGAGATCGGGCCACTGCACTCCAGCCTGGGCTACAGAGCAAGACTCCAAAAAAAAAAAAAATTATCTCGGCATGGTGGTGCATGCCTATAATCCCAGCTATTAGGGAGGCTGAGACAGGAAAATCCCTTGAACCTGGGAGACGGAGGTTGTAGTCAGCTGAGATCGTGCCACTTGCACTCCAGCCTAGGCAGCAGAGTAAGATCCTATCTTTAAAAAAAAAAAAAAAAGATGTATATGAAACAAATGAGAATTTTGTGGTTAGACTTGGGTGCCTTCCCCAAGATAGCTTAATACATATAGGCAGATATTTTAAAATCTGGATAAATCCAAAATTCAAAACATTTGTAGTCACAAGCATTTATAAGGGAGACTCAACAAGCAGCTTTTACATAGAGTTAAACTTACATGTGAATCATTTATCTTTTTTTTTTTTTTTTTTTTGAGATAGAGCTCACTCTGTCGCCTAGGCTGGAGTATAGTGGCGCAATCTTGACTCGCTGCAACCTCCACTTCCCAGGTTTAAGCGATTCTCCTGCCTCAGTCTCCTGAGTAGCTGGATTTACAGGTGTGCACCACCACACCAGGCTAATTTTTTATATTTTTAGTAGAGATGGGGTCTCACCGTGTTGGCCAGACTGGTCTTGAACTCCTGACCTCAGGTAATCTACCCGCCTTGGCCTCCCAAAGTGGTGGGATTACAGGCATGAGCCACTGAGTCCAGCTTTTTGTCATCTTCTTATCCTAGAGGCCTTTGCAAGAGGAAACAGGGTTCCAGGAATTAGTGATTCCTTCATATCACAATAGCCTTTGAGCTTCACTGACCCTGGGTGGTGTCTTATGAGTAGTGTGTACCCACTGAAGGTTTGCTAACTGACAAAGACCCAGGGTTAAGTCTGATGTGGGTTATCTGGGATTAAGCTAGTCCATGAGTGGGCTTTCTGTAGTGTACAATTCCCAATCAGGTGGGAGGGTAGGCTGCAGGTAGCCAGAGATCAGCCTCTTTATATGAAAAGCACTGAGGAGAGTGGTAGCAGACACAACAAGTGGGACCATGGCTTTCGTGCCCTTAAACAATTCCCAGAAACAACCTGAATAGTTGAAACATCCTACCAAGAAAGGCCTTGGCCTTTCTAGCTACTTCTGATTATTTATTACAGATTTGCCTTTTCCCCAGCCTGTCTCCTTCAGTATCTAGGTCTTGTTGTTTACTACAGTCACCTCCTCTTTCTCCTGTATACCTAGGGGTGGAACAGAGTGTTATTTCCATAATCAAGGCTTGTCTTTATGTGGCTTGTGTATGAGGGAAGCCCACTGAGGTGGGAGTCGTATCCCTGCCTTACACTCTCTGCTGATGCCATGGGTACATCTCTCCTCTATTTTCAGCTCCTCTCCACCAAACTGCCATACTGCCGTGAGAATGTGTGTCTGGCCTATGGTAGTGAATGGTCAGTGTATGCAGTGGGCTCCCAAGCTCATGTCTCCTTCTTGGATCCACGGCAGCCATTATACAACGTCAAGTCTGTCTGCTCCAGGGAGCGAGGCAGTGGTAAGAGTCCCTGTGTGCACCTCAGGCCTACAGGTGCAATTGCATATGGGTTTTTACTTTCAGTTTCTTTGTTGGTTTCCAAACAGGTATAATGCTTTCTATGGAACACATGGAAGTGTGTTCAAAAAGGGGAGTGACACAGGCCAGGTGGAGTGGCTCACGCCTGTAATCCCAGCAATTTGGGAGGCTGAGGAGGGTGGATCACGAGGTCAGGAGTTCAAGACCAGCTTGGCCAACATGATAAAACCCCGCCTCTACTAAAAAATACAGATAATTAGCTGGGCGTGTTACCTGTAATCCCAGCTACTCAGGAGGCTGAGGCAGGAGAATCACTTGAACGTGGGAGGTGGAGGTTGCAGTAAGCCAAGATCATGCCATTGCATTCCAGCCTGGGTGACAGTGCAAGACTCCGAGTCAAAAAAAAAAGAGGAGGTCGTGACACAAAAGGCACTAGAGTTTCAAACACTGCAGACAAATGTGTGGCCACAGAAGCCTTTGTTGGAAGCTACCATTCAGGATATTAGTTAGTGGTTTCCATGTTCATTTAGAGCCCTACTTTCTATCCTGTGGTAATTTTTTGCTGTGGCCCTGCCTGAACTAAAATTTCATTTATGTTAAGGTGTGACATGGTGGGATAAGGAGGAGTTTACAAAAGGGCATGAGGAAAATTTAGGGTGATGAGTATGCTCACTATGTAGATTGTGGTGATGATGTTATGGATATATACATATGTCAAAACCTCAAATTGTGTACTTTATGCGTAGTATACAATAAGGTTGTATAGATTTGTATGACAAACCTCAATAAGGCTGAAGAAAATACTGAGTTTAGTTCTAACCTCTGGGTAAATTAGGCTTCCACCTCAAATCTTTTATAGCATGTTATTTGTAAGAGCACCCTCATTCTTTTTTGGAGGGGAGAAAAAACACTTAATATAGTATACTTTGAAGGTTTCAAAATATTTTTTTCTGACATCCCATTTCATCATATCAAGAACCCTGTGGGAAGCAGATAAGAAAAGATAGTTTTACACATAAGACCTGGAGCAGCTGGCTGGGTGCAGTGGATCATGCCTGTAATCCCAGCACTTTGGGAGGCTGAGGTGGGTGAATCACAAGGTCAGGAGTTCAAGACAAGCCTGGCCAATATGGTAAAACCCCATCTCTACTAAAAATACAAAAATTAGCTGGATGTAGTGGTGGGCAGCAGTAGTCCTAGCTTCTTGGGAGGCTAAC
>NW_016107464.1:473512-474985 GCF_001604975.1 Cebus imitator | reverse complement strand
TCCTGGGTGCAGGCAATTCTCTTGCCTCAGCCTCCTGAGTAGCTGGATTACAGGCACGCGCCACCATGCCCAGCTGATTTTTTTTTATTTTTAGTAGAGACGGGGTTTCCCCATGTTGACCAGGATGGTCTCGATCTCTTGATCTCGTGATCCACCCGCCTCGGCCTCCCAAAGTGCTGGGATTACAGGCTTGAGCCACCGCGCCCGGCCACAAATTATATTTTCTTTATCTCAGTTTATCTTGTTTCTCATTGTAAAAATATGACTGTGTTATACTGAGAATACTAAAAGACACAGTATGGATTACAGTTCATGCTCTTTTTCAAATAGTATTTATTTCCGTGCAGATACTGCAAAGCAGCTTTTGTTTTGGGTTTCTTTTTTTTTTGTTTCTGGGAGATAGGGTCCTCACTCTATTGCCCAAGCTGGAGGACAGTTGCAGAATCTCAGCTCACTGCAGCTTCCACCTGCCAGGCTAAAGCAGTCCCCCCCACTTCAGCCTCCCAAGTAACTGGGACTATAGCATGTGCCACCTTGCTCTGCTAATTTTTGTAGAGACAGGTCCTCGTCATGTTGCCCAGACTGCTCTCAAACTCCTGAGCCACCCACCTAAGCCTCCCAAAGTGTGCTGGAATTACAGTCATGAACTACTGTGCTCAGCTATTTATTTCTTTCTTGTTTTTTTTTTTTTTTTTTTTTTTTTTGAGTCTTGCTCTGTCACCTAAGCTGGAGTGGAGTGTCGTGATCTCAGCCCACTGCAACCTCTGCCTCCCGGGTTCAAATGATTCTCCTGCCTTAGCCTCCCAAGTAGCTGGGACTACAGGTGTGTGCCACTGTGCCCGGCTAATTTTTGTGTTTTTGGTAGAGATGGAGTTTTACCCTGTTGCTTAGGGTGGTCTTGAACTCCTGACCTCAAGTGATCCACTCACCTTGGCCTGTTTCTTCTTAATTATAGTTAAAATGCTCATTATTTTGGAACAAAGAATAATGTATAAAGAGAGTAGTAGAGAGGCCTGGCATGGTGGGTCATGCCTGTAATCCCAGCACTTTGGGAGGCCAAGGCGGGTGGATCACAAAGTCAGGAGATTGAGACCATCATGGCCAACATGGTGAAACCCTCATCTCTACTAAAAATACAAAAATTAGCTAGGTGTGGTGGCGCACGCCTGTAGTCCTAGCTGCTTGGGTGGCTGAGGCAGGAGAATTGATTGAACCCGGGAGGCAGAGTTTGCAGTGAGCCAAGATCACGCCACTGTATTCCATCCTGGTGACAGAGAGAGACTCCGTCTCAAAAAAATAAAATGAAATTTTTTAAAAAAATGAGAGTAGGCCGGGCGCGGTGGCTCAAGCCTGTAATCCCAGCACTTTGGGAGGCTGAGGAGGGTGGATCACGAGGTCAAGAGATCGAGACCATCCTGGTCAATATGGTGAAACCCCGTCTCTACTAAAAATACAAAAAATTAGCTGGGCATG
>NW_016107464.1:470888-472547 GCF_001604975.1 Cebus imitator | reverse complement strand
AGCTGGGCATGATGGTGCATGCCTGTAGTCCCAGCTACTCGGGAGGCTGAGGCCGGAGAATTGCTTGAACCCAGGAGGCGGAGGTTGCGGTGAGCCGAGATCGGGCCATTGCACTCCAGCCTGGGCAACAACAGCAAAACTCCGTCTCAAAAAAAAAAGAAAATGCAAGAATTATCCAGGTGCAGTGGCTCAGGCCTGTAATCCCAGCACTTTCAGAGGCTGAGGCGGGCGGATCACCTGAGATTGGGAGTTTGAGACCAGCCTGACCAACATGGAGAAACCCCATCTCTACTAAAAAATACAAAAATTAGCAGGGCGTGGTGGTTCATGCCTATAATCCCAGCTACTTGGAAGGCTGAGGCAGGAGAATTGCTTCAACCTGGGAGGTGGAGGTTGTGGTGAGCCAAGATCACGCCACTGCATTCCAGCCTAGGCAACAAGAGGGAAACTCTGTCTCAAAAAAGAAAAGAAAAGAAAATGCAAGAATTAGCTGGGTCTGGTGGTGGTGCCTATAGTCCCAGCTACTTGGGAGGCTGAGCCAGGAGAATTGCTTGAACCCAGAAGGCAGAGGTTGCAGTGAGCCAAGATCATGCCATTGCACTCTAGCCTGGACGACAGAGTGACTCCATCACAAAAAATAAGACTTCTTGCATTGCCACAGTAGTGGTTTTAGGTCAAATACAAGGAATCCATACTGATATAATGTATAAATATGCACATTACCCTGAGTTGCAGTGTAGGTTGGAAATATATGATACGGAGAAGAGCTTAGAGTTAGAAGACGACTCCAGAGTGAGTTGAGAGGAAGCAAGGAAGTTCTGAGCACTTAATGGTCTTCAGCCAAAAGCATCTTGAGCATCATCAGGAATCTGACACTTTTCCAAGGCTTTTTAGATGGTTTCTGTTAGTGTGTGGATAGGTAGGATGGCATCAGGATTCTCTTTGCTTTTCCGTGGGCTTACTTGCCGTTGGAAAAGCACTGTCTGATACTTGGTTGGGGGGGGTGGGCAGTGGGAACTCAGTGTTGGAAAAAGTCAGGCTAGCAGACAGTCAAGCACATACTCTCTCCTGCCTCACTCCCTTTTACTTTTCTCTCTTTTAGGGATCCGGTCAGTGAGTTTCTATGAGCACATCATCACTGTGGGAACAGGGCAGGGCTCCCTGCTGTTCTATGACATCCGAGCTCAGAGATTTCTGGAAGAGAGGCTCTCAGCTTGTTATGGGTCCAAGCCCAGACTAGCAGGGGAGAATCTGAAACTAACCACTGGCAAAGGCTGGCTGGTGAGTAGACCCCTGCCTGAGATGACTGCTAACAGTAACAGAAAAATTATCTTCCTCTACCCCTCAACCCCCACTGACATACCATCTACTCATACTTTTTCACTAGTAAGAGGCACTCCTTGGAACAGGAAGAGTCTTCCCCCTGATATTGTTTTTGTGTGTGCACATTGCCAGTGGGAAAACTGGGGCCCAGTAAAACACACTGGTTGACCTAGGATTCTCTCCCTAAGGCATAATAGAGCAAGAAGGATAAGGAACCTCCCACCAGAGCTACCAGTGATTTTTTTTTTTTTTTTAAGATGGGGTTTCACCATGATGGCCAGGCTGGTCTTGAACTCCTGACCTCAGGTAATCCACCCACCTTGGCCTCCCAAAGTG
>NW_016107464.1:465910-470793 GCF_001604975.1 Cebus imitator | reverse complement strand
TTTTTTGATATAGGGTCGCTTTGTTGCCCAGGCTGGAGTGCAGTGATGTAATCATAGCTTACTGTATGTAGTCATGAACTCCTGGGCTCAAGCAATCCTTTTGCATCAGCCTCCCAAGTAGCTGGGACCACAGGCATGTGCACTATGCCCAGCTAATTTATTTTTTGTAGAGATGGGGTCTCAACATGTTGCCCAGGCTAGTCTCAAACTCCTGGGCTCAAGTGATTCTCTCACTTGGTTCTTCTTCCTGTGACTAGTGGGTGGAGGGAAAACAGAAGTTTGGTTCCATCTCTCCTGAGAAGACCTGAGCCTTGTCTAGCAATTCTTCAGATGCTCTGTTCTTCTCTAATGTTTACTTGGAAAAATGAGGCCCCAATTCCCATGAAAACCAACAGCCAATCTCCTGACATGAGGCTGTACCTATAGAACCGTGTTCCCTTAAGGAGACCAGAAAGCATTCCAGTCCCTTCCTCCCCTTTTTCCTGCCCCATGGCTAGAGGTGCTAATGTAGTCTCTTTTTCTTCCCATAGAATCATGATGAGACCTGGAGGAATTACTTTTCAGACATTGATTTCTTCCCCAATGCTGTTTACACCCACTGCTATGACTCGTCTGGAACGAAACTCTTTGTGGCAGGAGGTCCCCTCCCTTCAGGGCTCCATGGAAACTATGCTGGGCTCTGGAGTTAATGACAACTTAACTCCCCAAATGTAGAGATTTATACTAACTTCCATCCTCAGTTTCTTTGTTTCTTTTGAAATTTTTTCCCCCAATTGTGTGAGGCTCTCGTGTTTTAGTGGGAACACCAAAGTTTGCCTATGGTTTAGGCACTTAATAGGAAGAAGCTCTGTACAGAAATCTGAAGGTTGTTTTGTTTTTTGTTTTCCCTTTTGGTAATCAAAATTTTACTATCTTTTATGCTTTCTCTCTTTTCAACCAAACATTGTTGCTAATCCTTATTTTTCTTTAAGTGACACATATTCTCCCTTCTCTGGCTTCTTTAGGCTGAAATGACATAGTCATTCTCACCCTTACTTCACTCTTGAGAGGTAGGGCTCCTTTATAATTACATGGTTGCTGTCAGACTTTCTGTGAAAGTTTGGGAGCTGTGTGTGTGTGTGTGTGTGTGTGAGATCTTGCGTGCCTGTAGGTATTGTGTGTCACTGAAATTACCTGGAATGAGGATTACTTGTAATTAAAATATTTATAAAAGAAACAACTTTATTCACAGAGTCCAGCTTTGGGACTAGTCTGTATCTTGTTTTTTAAAGTCTAACAACACTGATGATAGGAAGTAAAAATGGAAAGGAAAAGAAATTACCACTGGGCAAACCTTTTGAGTTAGATTGCAGGCTTCCTGGGGCCTCTCATGCCAGAACTGCAAAGTGATCCAGCCCTACCTGTCTTCCCAGCTGTGTGTTCCCCATGTGGGAAGTTTGTGTCACTTCCACTTCCCACCCTCCCATCTGCCCAGCCAGTAGCCAGTCTCCTAAAACATCAAACGCACCATCCAGGTGCAGCTCTAGAGGCTGCAGAAGGTTTCATGGGACTTAGTAGAGAGGATCCCGATCCTTGCCTCCCTCTCCTTCCCGTCAAGACCTGATCTGGTGTTTTAGGGGCCTGGAGCTGGGAGTCAATCTGCTAAGATTCACATCCATAGTCCCCTTGGCTTTGAAGAGAACCCTTTCTGCCATTCTTCCAATCTCCCCAATGGGTTTTTCTATTATTTTCTAAATTGGGTTAAGTCTAAGAGGGTGGGGGTGAGCAGGGGTTTTATCCATGTGTAGTGAGTGCTTCTTGTGTGGAATATTCATTTTCTCACTGCAGCGGGATTTGGGGTTGAAGCCACCCCTCCTACTCAGTTGGCACAGCCCTGAAATGGTGACAGGCTGGCCTGCAGTCAGCATCGTTGTGCATGTAACAGCATCGATGTGATTAGTACTTTGTCTGTTCCTCCCTTGAACTGTCTGTTTAGTCTGAAGTTTTTAAACTTGCAGGCAACTGACCGTGCTGTCCACTTGTTCCCTGCTTTTTATGCATCATGTCGAAGATAACAGCTGTTCCTACCCACGAATTCCTCTAAGCACATATTCTGCTTTTCTGTCAACATCCCATTGTGGGGAAAGGAAAAGTCACATTTATTCCTGCACCCCAGTTTTTTAACTTGCTCTCCCAGTTGTCCCCCTCTTCTCTGGGTGTAAATAGGGAAATTGGAAAAAAAAAGAATATCCTCCTCTTAATGGTGAGGGGCTGCTGCTGGAGAGGGAGACAGCAAGTCCACCCTCACTTGTTACACAGCACATACCACAGGTTCTGGAATTCTCATCTTTGAACCTAGAGAAATAGGTGCTATAAACAGAATTAAACACAATGCTGGATACTATAGATCTTTTAATTGTCTTAATTTTTTTTTCTATTATTAAACTACAGGCTGTAGATTTCTTAGTTCTCACAGAACTTCTATCATTTTAAACTGACTTGTATATTTAAAAAAAAAAAATCTTATAAGTAGGATGTTTTGTACTATTGCCAGACCCTTTTATGTGATGGGCAATGCGTTTGATCGTTTGAGATTTTCTGTTTTTAAAAATGTAGCACTTGACTTTTTGCCAAGGAAAAAAATAAAAATTATTCCATTGCAAAATGTTGTGAGTGAGTATTATATAGCCAAGAGCCTTCAAAAAAGGCCCCACATGACTGGTTGGAAGGTTGGCTTGAGTTGTTGGGATTGCTTGTGGCAGTAGGGGAACACAAGTGTTACATCCAGGTTACAGGCAGGTCAAGTACACAGATACCAAGACCTGCTTGCTCCGGGTCCCCAGCTCTAACCTAAGATCAGTTGCTCTGAGGTCCAGTTGAGGTTGGATATCCCCAGGGGAAGTAGTGTGACCTTACTTCTCTTTCATAAGTAGGGATTGGTAAGCTAGGTACAGTGGCTCAGGCCTGTAATACCAGCACTTTGGGAGGCCGAGGCGGGCAGATCACGAGGTCAGGAGTTCAAGACCAGCCTGGCCAACATGGGGAAACCCCATCTCTATTAAAATTAGCCATGTGTGGCTGTGGGTGCCTGTAATCGCAGCTACTCTGGAGGCTGAGGCAGGAGAATTGCTTGAACCTGGGAGGTGGAAGTTGCAGTGAGCCAAGATCGTGCTACTGCACTCCAGCCTGAGTGACAGAGTAAGACTCTGTCTCAAAAAAAAGTAAGGGTTGGGAATAGGCCCTGTCTGCTTGGATGGTGCCCTGAGAATGACTGTGAAAGTGGCTGCATAGTACTCTGGGAATAGGATATTATTTATTTATTTGTTTTTTTGTAGTTGGAACCATAGACCTTCACTGCCCTTTGTAAGGAGAAGACACAGTGACCACAGTGAGTGATGCTCTTCCTAGAGCCTTTTTGGAGCTATAGCTGAGAGAAACTGCTAAATCATACCGCCCTTCCTCACATAGTCATCTCTGGGAAACCCACCAGGATTGGGCCAGAGTGAGATTCCACGTAAAAAAAAAAATCTCTATTGTCGAATCATTTTGGGGAAATGCAGATTAGAACAAAGGCAACTTCATTCCTTTACTCTCAGGTTTTTTTATGTTTAAAATTTGGAAAGGAGAGCTTTTATTTCTCAAAGGGTTGCACCCTGCAGAGTGGCTATTCTGACAGGCTGGGAAGTACAGCCTCTGGCCAGAAGCCAGAAACACACTCTGAGGGAGGGGCAAAGAGCACAGGAATTTATGCTGAACAAAGTGACTGAATATACTTATTTAATAAGCTATAAGAGGAGTCCTGAATATTTACAACAGAAGAAATGTACACATGCACAACTGAACTCTCAGGTTTTTGATATTTTACTATGGGACTTGTTCCATGGAACATACTCAACGAAAGGTGGCTTAGGGGATGTGGGATTGACTTGGCCTAGGCCTCTGGCTTCCTGGAATCTTGGCCCTGCTCCCTTTTTCCAGCCAGACTTTCCAGCAAAGTGTATATCACAGAAGGGCTTTGTGGACTTTATGAGGTCCCTTTTTTGCCAGCAGTCCCTACTCCCTTCTATGAAAGAACTTCTTGTTCTCTCTCAGGCCACATGCCACATGCCCTATTCCAAATGGTCTGCTGGTTCCTCCTCATCCTTTGGGTCCTTTCACAGAAGGCTTTGGAACTGAACTGAATTCTTAGCCCTTCCTGACTTGTTTATGCTCCAAGTCCCTGGTCCCCTGCCAACTCTAATTGATTATTGATCTGGCCCTGTGTTCCTAATAAAGCTAAAGACTGTCCCCAGTCCAGGCCACTCTGATCCAGATGTCACCCAGATCATTCCTAGGGCAGGTACCCAGAAATAGCAAGTCGGGGTCTCTATACCTGTGTCAGCACCAGGGATCAATCTTGGAGGAGTCAGCTTATGATCCAAGTGTTTTCGTTCTGCTTTTCAGTTGGCTGGTGTCTAGACGACAACAATGAGAGGCGGGAGTGATGGAGAAGGAATCATTCAATGTTATTTGGTTCGTGCTAGTTCATTCACATCTTTCTTCATGCTAGTGTGCAGAGATAACTGAAAGGTTTGGGAGGATAAAAACATAGGCTGCTAATTCTGGAACCAGTGATGAAGACAATAAAAGGCTCAGGTTTCTTAGCTTGGTTCTACCTTTAGCTCCTCCAAAGAATAATCCAATGAAAGAAATGTGACACATAGGAATACAACCACTGGAGAGAAAGGTGTGAACTGAACTCAAGATGTAGTTGTGAGCTCTTTTATGGTTCAGCTCTCCAAGACAGATGTGGACTGTCCTCTCAGATTCTCCCTGGGTTGGGCCTCACATCTGAACACTCCACTTGACTAGTGTATAATTGCCAAAGTCAGGATTTTTTTTTTTTTTTTTTTTTTTTTTTTTTT
>NW_016107464.1:462977-464975 GCF_001604975.1 Cebus imitator | reverse complement strand
AGCTGGACATGGTGGTGCGTGCCTGTAATCCCAGCGACTCAGGAGGCTGAGGCAGGAGAATTGCCTGAACCTGGGAGGCAGAGGTTGCAGTGAACCAAGATCATGCCACTGCACTCCAGCCTGGGCAACAAAGTGAGATGCCATCTCAAAAAAAAAAAAAAAAATAGAAAGAAAGAAACTGGGCTGGGTGTAGTGGCTAATACCTGTAATCTCAACAGTTTGAGAGGCTGAGGTGGAGGATTGGTTGAAGTCAGAAATTCGAGACCAATCTGGCCAACATAGTGAGACCCCATCTCTACAAATAAATAATTAGCTGTGAATGATCATGCCCACCTGTAGTCCCAGCTACATGGGAGGCAGAGATGGGAAGATCACCTGAGCCTAGGAGTTTAAGGCTTCAGTGCACCAGCATTATGCCGCTGCACTCCTGCCTGGGCAACAAAGTGGAACCCTGTCTCAAAAAAGAAAAGAAACTGGCCAGGTTCAGCGGCTCATGCCTGTAACCCCAGCACTTTGGGAGGCCAAGGCAGGAAGATTGCATGACACTAGGAGTTCAAGATCAGCCTGGGAAATACAGCAAGACCCAGTCTCTACACAAAATTTAAAAATTAGCCAAGCATAATGGTGCATGCTGTAGTCCCAACTACTTGGAAGGCAGAGACAGGAGGAGTGTTTGAGCCCAGGAGTATGAGGCTGCTGTGAACTATGATTGCATCACTGCACTGCAATCTGGGTGATAGAGCAAAACCCTGTCTCAAAAAATAATAATAGGCCAAGTGCAGCAGGTTACACCTGTAATCCCAGCACTTTGGAGGCTGAGGCAGGTTGGTAACCTGAGGTCAGGAGTTTGAGACCAGCCTAGCCAACATGGCGAAATCCCACCTCGACTAAAAATACAAAAATTAACCGGATGTGGTGCTGTGCACCTGTAATCCTAGCTACTCGAGAGGCGGAGGCAGGAGAATCGCTTGAACCCAGGAGGTGGAGGTTGCAGTGACCCAAGATCCAGCCATTGCACTCCACCCTGGGTGACAGAGTGAGACTGTCTCAAAAAAAAAAAAAAAAACCTTGGAAATTTTTTTTTTGGTGACGGAGTCACTCTGTGCAACCACGTGATCTCAGCTCACTGCAACCTCTGCCTCCCGGGTTCAAGTGATTCTCCTGCCTCAACCTCCTGAGTAGATGGGACTACAGGTGCGTGCCACCACACCACGCTAATTTTTGTATTTTTAGTAGAGATGGAGTTTCACTATGTTGGCCAGGCTGGTCTCAAACTCCTGACCTCATGATCCACCCACCGCAGCCTCCCAAGTAGCTGGGACTACAGGCGTGAGCCACTGCGCCCTGCCAGAAATTTTTTTATAATTATGTTTTTTTCTTTTCTCCTCAGAAATATAATAAAAAAATTTTTAATGTACATACGTAGTCCACCTTTGAAAGAATGAGGTAGCTGAGCATGGTGGCTCATGCCTGTAATTCCAACACTTTGGAAGGCCAAGGTGCCAGGATCTCTTGGCTCAGGAGTTCAAGACTAGTCTGGGCAACACAGCAAGTTCCCATCTCTTCAAAATTTAAAACTTAGGCATGGCCAAGTGCAGTGGCTCATGCCTATAATCCTAGCACTTTGGGAGGCTGAGGTGGGCGGATCACCTTAGGTCAGGAGTTCGAGACCAACCTGGCCAACATGCAAAATCCCGTCTCTATTAAAAATACAAAAATCAGCTGGGCGTGGTGGCACACAACTGTATAGTCCCAGCTACTTAGGAGGTTGAGGCCAGAGAAATGCTTGAGCCTGAGAGGCAGAGGTTGCAATGAGCTGAGATTGTGCCACTGCATTCCAGCCTGGGTGACAGAGTAAGACTCCGTCTCAAAAAAAAAAGCCAGGCGGCCGGGCGCGGTGGCTCAAGCCTGTAATCCCAGCACTTTGGGAGGCCGAGGCGGGTGGATCACGAGGTCAAGAGATCGAGACCATCCTGGTCAACATGGTGAAACCCCATC
>NW_016107464.1:459057-462303 GCF_001604975.1 Cebus imitator | reverse complement strand
TGTTGACCAGGATGGTCTCGATCTCTTGACCTCGTGATCCACCCGCCTCGGCCTCCCAAAGTGCTGGGATTACAGGCTTGAGCCACCGTGCCCGACCTAGAATGATTATTAAGATATATTGTTAAATGACAAAATAATAACAAACCAGCTTGCCAAGTTCCCCTGTCAAAATCTTTCAAGGTGTAGTTCAGGTTCCAACTCTTCTAGAAAGTCCGTGATCACACCTCTCCTTAGGGAGCCCTTCCTGCTAGGGGCTTTCCAAGTACAGGCAGGTTCAAGATTGGAGAGCCTCAGTCTTATGGGAGATTTGTGGTCAATGACTCCATCATACATAGATTGGAGAGCCCCAGTCTTACGGGAGAGTTGGGGTCAGTGAATCCATCATACATCCAGTAGGGGGAGCCAGAGCTTAGTTAGAGCTTAGTTCCTGGTCTCTGGAGATCCCTCTCCTGCATAAACAAACTCTACTTGGAGTGTGAGAAAGCAAAGATATGCACAAAACACATCTTTTCAGGGGATTGGGGGGAGAGGAAGGCAGCGGTGTAGTGTGAATCTTTGAAGGAGTTTTTTGTTTTTGTTTTGAGACGGTCTTGCTGTGTTGTCCAGGCTGGAGTGCAGTGGCCCCATCTCGGCTTATGGCAGCCTCAACCTCCTGGGCTCAAGCAATCCTCCCATCTCAGCCTCCTGGGACTACAGACACACACTACCATAAATGGCTAATTTTCTTTTCTTTTTTTTTTCTTTTGGTAGAGAGAGGGTTTGCCGTATTACTCAGGCTGGTCTTAAAGGAGTTTGGGGGGGTTTATTTCACTTTAATGAGGTTTTCAGAGTAGCAATTCTTGAATCAAGCTTCTCTCTGCATTTATCTGCAGATTTGATTTACAAAGACGTAGGCATAAAACTTTTCAAAAGCCTGTGTTTTGTTGTTTAAAGCCAAATAAGGCTGGACGTGGTGGCTCACGCCTTTAATCCTAGCACTTTGGAAGGCTGAGGCCGGCAGATCATTTGAGGTCAGGAGTTCAAGACCAACTTGGCCAACATGGTGAAACCCCATCTCTACTAAAAATACAAAAAAAATCAGCCAGGCGTGATGGCGAGCACCCATAGTCCCAGCTACTTGGGAGTCTGAGGCATGAGAATTGTTTAAACCCAGGAGGCAGAGGTTGTACTGAGCTGAGATCATGCCACTGCACTCCAGCCTGGGTGATAGAGTGAAACTCTGCCTCAAAAAAAAAAAAAAAAACAGCCAAATACAAATAGATCTTATTGTGGAAGGAATGGAATGTTGCCACTGGATCACCAAATTCAATAAATCGAGGTGGGGCACGATGGCTCATACCTAACCTCAGTGCTTTTGAGAGATAGAGGTAGGAAGATTGCTTGAGGCCAGAAGCTCAAGACCAGCCTGGGCAACATAGCAAGACCTCACCTCTACAAAAAAATAAATAAAATAAAATAAAATAAATCACTATAAGTGGCATATACCTGTAGTCCCAGCTGCCTGGAAGGCTGAGGTGGGAGGACTGCTAGAGTGCAAGGAGTTTGAAGCTGTAGTTCGCTATGATTGCACCACTGTTCTTCAGCCTGGGTGACAGAGACAGACCCCATCTGAAATAAATAAACAGAGCATTGGTTGGAGGAGTTAGGTAGGAGGCAGCTTAGAGAAAGAGCACTGGATCTGAGGCTGATGCTCCCAGTTAAATCCTGTTTCTAATCATTAACCAGCTTTTGACTGAAGGCAGTTAACTAAATCTCTTGGCTGACTGAATTTCTGCAACATGAAATGTGACGGTGTTTACAGAGCACAGCTATAAAGCATTCTTTAGGGCTCCCTGAATCATCGGCTGAGCTTTCACAGTTCAGGATTGATGGCAGAACTCCCTCACTTAAAATCAGGTCAAATAATTGTGACTCTGAAGCACCAGAAATGGGGAGGTAACTTTTACACCCAGCTCCAAGCCCTCAAGCCTCCAGCCAGGCCTTTATCCAGTCCTGCACCATTAGCTTCTGTACTCCTCCTGGTTGTAGCCTACCCTATATAACCACAGTGAGGCAAGATGCCCAGCCATGTTGCCCACATGAGGAATAAGCCATGTGTGGCCTTTCTCCGGGACTCAGGGCACCTGAGCAACCTGGAGGAAGAAGCTGAAATCTGGGCTCTCAGATGTTGCTGGGAGGCAACTTCTTAGAGAACACTGGGAGCTCTGCTAGGAACTGAGCTGGCACAATTGGATGGAGGACCCAAGAAACAGGCTTTGGTGCTCATGAGAGATGTCCTTTTAGGCAAAAGTGCCCACTATGCTGACAAAGGAAGAGGTGACTTGAGTGTTAGCCTAGCCCCACAGGCACAGTCTCAGCTCCTAGAAGTCCAGTTTGGCTCTATCTGTATTTGGAGAAAGATATTGACTTGTGTTTTCCTTGAGATCTCTCCCCTCCCCAGGTCTCTTTATTACCATCTGTAGCCAGCTGTGGCTACAGCTGAGGACAGGAATTTTCTGCAGGGGTTATTCAGCAGTGCATGTCAGGGCCTGCAGGAACTGGTTTAACTTGCTTCTGAGAGTGTTGACTCCACCTCAGACTTTGGCTTTGGGGTAGGGAGGTGATTCTAGAGGTAGGGAGAGCAGGAGACAGGATACAGCCAAAGGGATCTGTCAAGTCAAGGAGGTCCCTGGAGAGGTGACTTTCCTCTACAGGAGAAGAGGGCCTCCCAGGCTTCCACTAAACTGTCTGCTCACAGGTCCCAAAACTCCAGCTTCTCTTCCTTTTTTGTTTAAATTTTTTGAGGCAGACTCTCACTCTACTGCCCAGGCTGGAGTGCAGCAGTGTGATGTTGCCATTTCACTCCAGCATGGGCGACAAAGCTAGACTCCGTCTCAAAATAAAATAAAATAAAATAAAATAGGCTGGGCACGGTGGCTCATGCCTGTAATCCCAGCACTTTGTGAGACTGAGGCGAGCGGATTGCCTGAGCTCAGGAGTTCAAGACCAAACTAGACAACACAGTGAAACCCTGTCTCTACTAAAATACAAATAATTAGCTGGGCATGGTGGCATGCACCTGTAGTCCCAGCTACTTGGGAGGCTGAAGCAGGAGAATTGCTTGAACCCAGGAGGTGGAGGTTGCAGTGAGCCGAGATTGCACCACTGCACTCCATCCTGGGCGACAGAGCAAGACTGTCTCCAAAAAAATAAAATAATAAGGCCAGTGTGGTGGCTCATGCCTGTAATCCCAGCACTTTGGGAGGC
>NW_016107464.1:456850-458737 GCF_001604975.1 Cebus imitator | reverse complement strand
CGCCTCCTGGGTTCAGGCAATTCTCCTGCCTCAGCCTCCTGAGTAGCTGGGATTACAGGCACGCGCCACCATGCCCAGCTAATTTTTTGTATTTTTAGTAGAGACGGGATTTCACCGTGTTGACCAGGATGGTCTCGATCTTTTGACCTCGTGATCCACCCGCCTCGGCCTCCCAAAGTACTGGGATTACAGGCTTGAGCCACCACTCCCGGCTCTTTTTTTTAAAAAAAAGAAAATAATAAAATAAAATAAAAATAATAAATAAAGTAATGATAGGCATGTTTCCATGTACCCCTCCAGATCTACTCTCTGCCCTGCTCAGTACTCCTGGTCTCTATCAGCAGGCCTTTTTGTTCTCTGCCTTCTGGTTAAATTCTCCCAATGGAGATTAGGAGGAAAGAGGATTGAAACAAGAGGTTATTTATTCCCCACTGACACCCCCCCTTCTTAAAAGTGGGGTCACTGTAGACCCCTGTCAGGTGGCCCTTCTCATTTGTTCCCTGCTCCCTTCCTGTTGTCCCTTCAAGCCCAATAGTGATCAGGTTTCCACGATATCACTGGCCCTGGGGCACTGTAACATCTCTGGTTGTCTTTATTAAACTCTCCTCAAGTATCCATCTGTTTCTTGCTGGAGACCTGATAAATAAGGACATGTATCTTACTATAGATTGCCATCTAACATGGCTCTGTCATTTGTCTGTAGGATCTTGGTAAGTTACCTAACTTTCCTGAGCCTCAGTTTCTCATATGTAAAATATTGCAGGAAGAGGAGGCATGCTCTGAAGTCATTTTTCACACTTAGAATCTTTGGTTCTGAGGTGATAAAAGGTGATGATTCTAGCTCCTACGGAATTCAACCAGGAGGACTGGACCCGAATGGAAACATAGGTAAGATTATTCCACTGGGCATTTGGGCTGGGGGGAAGGTGCATACTCAAAATACCCCAGAGTGAAGAGTAGGGAAAAAGGCAAGAAATACCACCATCTGTACTGCATGTGTATTTATTTTAAACATGAGCCTTTCTAAGAAATTCTCCAGAGTTGTGGTGGGAAATCAGCTTTTATTTTATCTTCAGCTCTGTTTGTATTTGCCTTCTCTTCTTAGGAAAAAAAAAAAAGTCAGAAAAATCTTTCTCCTGGTGTATTTTTCTCAGTCTCTTTCTATTAGTAGTGCCTCTAGGTCCCTCTCTATATTTCAGTTTCTTTCTTTCTGTTTTTGTTTCACTCCATGAAAACAAAGACAAGAAAAGAAAAAGGCTTTTTCCCCTAGGACTCTCCCAGTGGGGAAGAATCCGAAAGTTCCTAGACCAGGCACCTGGCAGGTTTACAAATGAAGCAGCCAGAACTGACCAGCACCTGGGCCTGCCAGTTAGAGGAAAAGAAAGAGTCCCAGATGCTGGAAAGTTTTCGCCCCAGAGAAGTTTTCCCAGACTGAGTAAGGCAAAGGCCGACAATTACTTTTTTAACTTTTTTTTGCACCCAAGCTGGAGTACAGTGGTGTGATCTCAGGTCACTGCAACCTCTGCCTCCTGGGTTCAAGCAATTCTCCTGTCTCAGCCTCCCGAGTAGCTGGGATTACAGGCATGGACCACCACGCCCAGCTAATTTTTGTATTTTTAGTAGAGACAGAGTTTCTCCATGTTGGTCAGACTGGTCTCAAACTCCCGACCTCAGGTGATCTGCCCACCTTGGCATCCAAAAGTGCTGGGATTACAGGCATGAGCCATCGCCTGGCCTGACAATTACTTTTAACTTTACTTTTTTTTTTTTTTTGAGACAGTCATTTGCAGTGGCACGATCTGAGCTTACTGAAACCTCTGCCTTTTGAGTTCAAGTGATTCTCCTACCTCAGCCTTCTGAGTAGCTGGGATTACAGGCATGTGCCAC
>NW_016107464.1:455379-456569 GCF_001604975.1 Cebus imitator | reverse complement strand
CAAAAAACAAAAAACAAAATAATTCCTTGTCAAAGGGGCATCCGGGGGAGAGGAAAGAATAGCAGTTAATCTCTCTGGGCCTCAAACCCTCCTCTTTAAAATAAGGATAATATTTCCTTCTATGCCAGGAAGATGAAGGAGTTGAGTTCAGGAGTCATTTCCCAGATATGACCGTCAGAAATGTCAAGAAGTATTGTAGTTTTTCAACCAAAAGGCAAAGGCAATTGGTCTTTTTTTTTTTTTTTTTAGAAACTGGGTCTAACTTGCCTATACCCATTACTGGAAAAAGAGTAAAACGAAAAATAAAAATAAAATGAGGAGGAAATTGATTTTAATAAAGAAGAAAAATTATATTTTAAAAAAGTTAAAAGTAAAATTAAAAAAAAAAAAAAAAAAGAAAGAAACTGGGCCTCACTATGGTGCTGGCCTGGTCTTGAAATCCTGGGCTTAAGCCATCCTCCTGCATCTCAAAGTGCTGAGATTACAGGCATGAGCCACTATGCCTGGCCTGGTCCTACTTTTAAGGATCCGACAAGTGTAGCCATTCTGTTCTTGCAAAAGGCCACACTGAACTACCTTTGGCCTGAAACAAGGCACAAGCTGCTAGGAGATTCTCATTTGGCTGGGGGAATATTGGGGAAGGTCTGGGCTGAACAGGTTGTCAAGCCCTCTCCTCTCTCTTGGGTGCTGTGGGCAGTTTATTTTCTGGCTGCTCTGGGAATTATACTAATCCTCATCAGAACAGGTTATTCCTCATGACTACTGTGTGTTCATTCTTGGAAGAGCAATCAAAGAGTTTTGCTCAAGATTACAAATTTAAAATTGATATGCAAGTGAGTGCCATCAAAAGTGTTCTTTCTTTTTTTTTTTTTTTTTTTTTTGAGACAGAGTCTTACTCTGTCACCCAGGCTGGAGAGCAGTGGAATGATCTTGGCTCAATGCAACCTCCGCCTTCTGGATTCAAGCAATTTTCCCATCTCAGCCTCCAGAGTAGCTGGGACCATAGGCGCACACCATCATGCCTGGCTACTTTTTGTATTTTTAGTAGAGATGGAGTTTCACCATATTTGCCAGGCTGGTCTCAAACTCCTGACCTTGTGATCCGCCAGCCTAGGCCTCCTGAAGTGTTGGGATTACAGGTGTGAGCCACCTCACCAGCCTGAAATATTGAGCTAAGCGCTTTAAGATTT
>NW_016107464.1:442298-453570 GCF_001604975.1 Cebus imitator | reverse complement strand
CACCATGTTGACCAGGATGGTCTCGATCTCTTGACCTCGTGATCCACCCGCCTCGGCCTCCCACAGTGCTGGGATTACAGGCTTGAGCCACCGCGCCCGGCCCAAAAGTGTTCTTTCTTTAGTGACCACAACTGGCCCACCCTCAAGTTGGCAGAACTGGTGCCATGTCAATAGAGGATCTGAAGGAGTGGCCTCCTCATCTAAAATATCAACCCACCACCTGTCATTCGACCATTACAACTTAATTCCTCAGTGTCTCTAAGGGTTTTTCTACTTCTGAAGACCCCTATTGACCCTCAAATTTTTATAGAAAGAGATTTTAGCAGGGATTAGTAACAGGAGGAAATAAATTCTTCTTCTTCTTCTTACAGGCTTGAGCCACCGCGCCCGGCCCAAATTTTTGTATTTTTAGTAGAGACAGGGTTTTGCCATGTTGGCCAGGCTAGTACTGAACTCCTGACCTCAGGTGATCCACCCGCCTTGGCCTCCCAAAGTGCTGGGTTTACAGGTTTTCTTTGTTTGTTTTTTGACAGTGTCTTGCTCTGTTGCCCAGGCTGGAGTGCAGTAGTATGATCTTGGCTCATGCAACCTCTACCTCTCCTGTTCTAGTGATTTTTGTGCCTCAGCCACCTGAGTAACTGGGTCTACAGGTGTGTGCCACCACTCCCGGCCAATTTTTGTATTTTTTAGTAGAGATGGGGTTTTGCCGTATTGGCAAGGCTGGTCTTGAACTCCTGGGCTAAAGGGATCCTCCCGTCTTGGCCTCCCAAAGTGCTGGGGTCACAGGCATGAACCACTTTGTCTAGCCTAAGCAATGGTTTTTAACCCTTTCCTGGTTTAGAAAAAAAAAGTGCAGCTCACTACTAGTGCTCATTTAATTTTTTCACATAAAGATGCTCATTGAGGCTGAAGCAAATCTGGCTGCTTTTCAATGTGAACATAAAGTATAAAAACTGTTCTGGCCGGGTGAGGTGGCTCACGCTTGTAATCCAAGCACTTTGGAGGCCAAGGCGGGCGGATCACCTGAGGTCGGGAGTTCAAGACCAGCCTGACCAACATGGTGAAAGTCCGTCTTTAAAAAAAACCAACCAACCAACCAACCAACAAACAACAACAACAACAAAAAACTGTTCTTAGAGTTATTTCTAAACAGACCTAACATCAGGATCATCTGAATCATCAGAATTTTCTATTTTGGAAAAATTGGATTCATGAAATGAATCTTTGGCCAACAACTCTTTTAGAATAACGTTAAAATCACATGTAGGAATGCTATGTTTTCTAGGATTTGACATTATCAGCGATCTAGAATTACTAAATTTTGTAAATGGAAATAGCGCTACCAAAAACAGAATGCTATAAATAGAACGATGTCTTTTGTTTCCAAAGTCAATATACTAGAGTAATTAGAAATCCTCCTTCCTTGGCCTCCCAAAGTGCTGAGTTTATAGGTGTGAGTCCAGTCTAGAATTTTTATTTTTATGCTTGGGAGGCCTGACAGGCTTTTAAGAAGGATCCCTGCTCCATTTCAGACTCAACTCCTGGGTTCAAGCGATCCTCCTGCCTCAGCCTCCCTAGTGGATGGAATTTAGGGAATCTTTTTGGCTTTTCCAAAAAGGCCTCACACAGTGACATTATGATTACTTCTTTTGGTCTCTACATTCAAAGTTTAGCATCTCCGCCTGGGCATGGTGGCTCACGCCTGTAATCCCAGCATTTTGGGAGGCTGAGGTGGGTGGATCATCTGAGGTCAGGAGTTCGAGACCAGCCTGACCAACATGGTGAAATCCCATGTCTACTAAAAATACAAAAATTAGCTGGGCATGGTGGTATGTGCCTGTAATCCCAGCTACTCGACAGGCTGAGGGAGAACTGCTTGAACCTGGGAGGCAGAGGTTGCAGTGAGCTGAGATTGCACCACAATCCCAAACCTCTTTCCCACCCCTCAGAGCCAGCCACTGTTATCAACTTTGTATTTATCCTTTCAGAATCCTTTTCTCCTGATCTGTCCATTAAGACTCTCAAGGGGGCTGGGCGCGGTGGCTCAAGCCTGTAATCCCAGCACTTTGGGAAGCCGAGGCGGGTGGATCACGAGGTCAAGAGATCGAGACCATCCTGGTCAACAAGGTGAAACCCCGTCTCTACTAAAACTACAAAAAGTTAGCTGGGCATGGTGGCGCGTGCCTATAATCCCAGCTACTCAGGAGGCTGAGGCAGGAGAATTGCCTGAACCCAGGAGGCAGAGGTTGCGGTGAGCCGAGATCGTGCCATTGCACTCCAGCCTGGGTAACATGAGTGAAACTCCGTCTCAAAAAAAAAAAAGACTCTCAAGGGTGGTTTTTATCTTTGATGCTCTCACACATTTCTATAAAGCGGCAGGACAAAGAGGAGAAGTTGAACAGACAAGACACAATCCAGGCTCACTATCAAAAGGGTTGAGAAAAGACACCTACACACGAATGGTGATGATGATAAATTCTCTGCCTCACAGGTTTGAGCCATTCTCCTGCCTCAGCTTCCTGAGTAGCTGGGATTACAGGCGCCCACCACCACCATGCCTGGCTAATATTTTGTAGTTTTTAGTAGAGATCGGGTTTCACCACGTTGGCCAGTCTGGTCAGGGACTCCTGACCTCAGGTGATCTGCCTGCATTGTCTCCCAGAATGCTAGGATTACAGGCAGGAGACACCATGCTGGCCAGTTCCATTTGTTAAAGGCACAGCCTGAGCATTCTTTAATTCAGATGATTAACAAAAGCTTTCCTTGAATGAGGCAGGACTGTTAAGATTTCAATTGTTTTGGCCAGGTGTGGTGGCTCAGGCCTGTAATCCCAGCACTTTGGGAGGCAGAGGTGGTCGGGATCGCCTGAGGTCAGGAGTTCGAGACTGACCTGACCAACATGGAGAAACCCCCATCTCTACTAAAAATACAAAAAATTAGCTGGGTGTGGTGGCACATGCCAGTAAGCCTAGTTACTCTGGAGGCTGAGGCAGGAGAATCGCTTGAACCCTGGAGGCGGAGGTTGTGGTGAGCTGAGATCGCCATTGCACTCTGGCCTGGGCAACAAGAGTGAAACTCTATTTTTTTCAATTGTTTTACTTCATAACTAGCAAATTAGTAATTAGCATAGTACCCTGTACAAAGTTCAGTATAAGCTAATTTCCCTTTCTACCTTACTTAGACCTGTTGGGCCCAATGAGTAAAATGTGAAAATGATTACTGATACTTATTGAGGGTTTATTTAGGCATTTTACATAATCTCATTTAATTTTCACAAGCTGGTGAAGTGGTGCTATCACAGAGGAAGGCTCCAACTGAGGTAATGTCTGTGGGGACTGCAAAGTCCTTGAATGTAACTAGCCTGGGATAAAACGGGCCAGAGCTTGTTTGGAGGGCCTTGAGAGCTTGTTAACAACAGCGCGCAGCTACTTCTATACCCTTGACCAGTCCTCTTCTATGGGGTACAGTATATTCCTTCTTTTTGACTGAGCATGCAGCTTTGGGAGGGACGCTCGTGGAGCGATGAGAGAGGAAGGGACCACCTGCCTAGCCAGCCAGATCAGCCAAATCAATCCTGGTGATCAATGAGGTGACAGATATTGCAGCCAGATCTGTCTCACATCCAAATAGGCCAATAAATGGAAAATACTTGAAAACGCTATGCTACAGTTATAAACCATCATCTTATTTATGCTTAATTCTTGGAGTTGACAACAGGTCAGAGCCTATTGAGAGGAGGTCATTAGGTAATTTTCCAAGACAGAAGACCTGGGTCTCTTCGGTCAAGAAACAACTCCAAGCTTCTTTTTTTAATCCTTAAGTAGGGGAAATCCTGGACTCAAGGGGCTGATTATATATATAATATAAATGATAATATAGGCCGGGAGCGGTGGCTCATGCCTGTAATCACAGCACTTTGGGAGGCCAAGGCAGATGGACCACAAGGTCAGGAGTTCGAGACCAGCCTGGCCAATATGGTGAAACCCCATCTCTACTAAAAATACAGAAAACAGCCGGGCATGGGGGCGGTCGCCTGTAGTCCCAGCTATTCTGGAGGCTGAGGGAGAAGAATCGCTTGAACCCGGGAGGCAGAGGTTGCAGTGGGCTGAGACAGCGACAGTACAGCCTGGGCGATACAGACTCCGTCTCAAAAAAAAAAAAAAATTGTATAAACGGCTGACATAGAGTAGGCGTTCAGTAGATGCTAGTCTTTTCACCCAGAAGGGACTTGGAAGGTCAAAACCAGAACCGCACTGAACAAGACTGAAAACAAGCCGGCCTTCCGCTTTGCGGTGGCTCTTGCTGCGAACCGTTGGCGTTTTCCCGCGCAGGGGGCGGAGCGCAGAGCAAGCGCAGGAACCAGAGTGGAACCCCACCCCCCGCCAGGACTACACCTCCCAGCAGGCACCACGCTCCGCCACTAGGCGGGGGCATTCAGTGGTATTAGTCCTTGAAGCCAGCTTAGTCAGTTTTCCGTCCCGGCCCTCTTTAAGCACTAATGTCTCTACCGGGTGCGTCTAGAAGCCCGCGGGAGAAATGCTGCGGTAGGGAGGGTCGTCGTGGCTGTGCAGCATGTTGGGAGTCGTAGTCCCCTCGTGCAACGTTTCGGAGGCCAGGCTTGCTCTCAGTGGTTTGATCATATCACGTGACGAGAGAAACGCGGCCACACGGGAGCAACCTGTAGTGCCTTGTGAGGTCATCATGGCCCGACAACGAACTGCAGTTGTGGGCATGCTGGATACGGTGGGTAATACTCTCCTGATGACTCCCAGTACAATATATACTATCAAGTCTCCCTTATTTGTTCCTTTCCGTGGTCTTCCCCCCACCTCCGCGTGGTTGGCATCGCAGGGTTAGGTGGAGGTGGTGGCTAGCGGAGGCTGCGCGCTGTCTGGGCGGGCTGGAAAGCGGCGCATGAGTGACGTGTTGTGGCTCCTCCTTCGCCCGTGACGTGGGGTCACGTGACGGGTTGGGCAGCCTGTGCCGCCGCCGCCGCTTTGTAAGAGGCACATTGGCAGGTAACGAGCGGCGGCGGCGGCAGCAAGTCTTGAGTCCACCGAGAGCAGCAGCGGTAATTGCTATCCTCTCCCTCTCCTTTCCTCTTCTAGGGCCCTGAGCGCTGCAGCCTGCGCTTTCTAGTTCTGGGTTCAGCTCGTCTGAACCCCCACTGCCTTCAGACTGCCTCGGCGCCCAGCCTTGAGGACCGGGCCGAGTTCCACTCGCCAGCTCCACGCTCCCTCTGTGTCCAGGCCCGAGCGCCCTCCTCCCTCTTCCCCTCACGTTGCCCTGTGCTTCTTCCTACTTAACCACGTCCCGGTCAGCCGGGCCCCACCCAGCCCCAGGGGCGCCTCCCCTCCCCCCTTCGGGTTTCTGCTCTGGAGGGTGTGGTTTTCTTTCCCACCTCGGTGCCTGCCGATGGACTGGAGCTTCCCCGCCACGCTGTCGGTCCCATCTGATCACCTTTCCGCTTTCATGCCGATAGCTAATCTTGGGACTGGCCCTCTTAGAGCCCGAACTTCTGCGCCCTCTAACCTTTCCCGGCTTACCCGGAGGCACATTTCAGTTCTACTTCTTTTCAGTTCTGGAGGGTATTAGTCTCAGTTGGGACTCAGTTTTTCTCGTCACCCCCGGTTCCTGTAGTCTGGTTAGTCCTGTAGTCACAGTTCAATCGTTAATGTAGATTTTTGAGCGCTTTGTAAACGGCAGAGCGCTGGCTGTTAATAATACATACTCAAAATGTTATTCTTTCATTGGTGCATTACAACTCAGTTCTATTTGCCTCTGAATCACTTTCCCAGTCGGCTTTTCCACCTTTTCCCCCGAGTTTTCAATCTAATTAGTTGCCCACGCATCTCAACTGACAACGCTCAGGTCTTTAATCCTTGCTTTAGGGGTTGATCCCATCATTATTACTGTTATTTCCTGTTTGATGTAATCCAATCATTTACTATCACTTCTATTGGATATTGTTTTTACCTCACATTCGAGGAAGGTATACGGTTCGCCAGTATTTAGGCTAATTATCTTTCTATAGCACCAGTGTATCCTACCAGTTGAGAGATTTTACAAAATTACTGTTAATTTTAGAGATACGGTCTCCATATGTTGTCCAGGCTGGCCTCTAGCTCTTGGGCTCAAGCAATTCTTCCACCTCAGCCTCCTGAGTAGCTGGGATTACAGGTGCGCACCACGGTGTCTAGCTAGTTGAGGGGTTTTTCAGGTTTCCAGAAGGTATCCAAAGATCTTTTATTTGAAGGGCATATAATTAATTTTTTGGATGAACCCAGTTGTTATATTTCCTTTTCTGCTATGACAGCAGTTTTTTCACCAAGGAGTATGCGACTAGTTATTGCATTCCTCACTTTTCGCTGTGAATTGTGTATCCTTTTTAGTGTCAGTTTGTGAAAGGTGGAAGGAAGATGAAATGATACCTAAGCTGGTCTGTATTCTACGTTGGTGCGTTCCCCTTTTACCTGAGGAAATGAAATGTATTCCACTCCCTGGAGATAACTTTCTTCCAGTACACTCACCTGTGGATCCCCTTAGTTAGGGCCGACGTTCCATTGCTTTAAAGGCTTCTCTTACCAGGCAGAAGTGATTAGTTTCCCACACTGCCCTTTTACTTGCTGCCAGTGTACTCCTGATTTTCATACTTATGGCTAGTTGACACATGTGGCAAGAGACTTTATCACAGCTCTTATTTCCCCCATTTGCTTTTCTGTTGCCTCTCATCCTCAATAATTATGAAACCTTTTAGACAAGGAAGGTTTTTGTTGTGATTGAAATATGGCCGAAAGTGGTGGCATGGGAGAGAATGAGGCCATGGGAAAGGGTTGTGGTAATTGCCCCTCCTGCCTGTTTCCTGCTGCTCTGGTTTCCTCTGTCCTCTCTTTAAATGTGGGCTGGACCAACAGTAGTCACATGGAGTTGCCTTTAGAACCGTATTGGAACAACAATAACACCTTTGCTTCCCTTTCCTGGTTACTAGTACAGCCTCTGTAGTGATGACTAGGATTGTCTGTCTTAGTATTAGCCTGAGTAACTTTTATTGTTTGGGGAGAAATAGTATGACAACATGGAGAAGAATAGGTTTATTTCAATATGTACTTGTGTTGTGATGGGAACGGGTCCCTATATCTACCCTCTTAAGTATAAAGTATATGTAGAAAGTATAAACTGTCTTGAAGGTTTGGAGTGGTTTGAAGTGAAGCCTTTACTTCTAAAATGTTAGTTTTGAATTGTTGATTTCTCAGTCGTCGTTTTTTTTGAGATGGTGGAGTTTAACTCTTTTTGCCCAGGCTGGAGTGCAATGGTGTGATCTTGGCTCACCTCAGCCTCTGCCTCCCAGGTTCAAGCAATTCTCCTGCCTCAGCCTCCGGAGTAGCTGGGGTTGCAGGCATGTGCGACCACACCCAGCTAAGTTTTTGTATTTTTAGTAGAGATGGGGTTTCTCCATGTTGATCAGGCTGGTCTCCAACTCCCAACCTCAGGCCATCGCCCTCCTCGGCCTCCCAAAGTGCTGGGGTTACAGGGGTGAGCCACCTCACCCGGCCCTCTTTTTTTTTTTTTTTTTTTAAAATGATGGCTTAAGATTTCCTTTGTTAATAAGATAACTTTTTTGGCAGGGAGGATGAGGGGTGGGTGGGGGTGAGGGGATGGTAGTTGTGGGGGTGGGTTGGTAGGGGTTGGAGGGGGTGGTTAAGTGGATGATAAAGGGTTAATGCCTGCTCAGAAGAAGCAGTCTGCAGGCATTCACAAACTGTAAAGTTCTCTGTCCTCAAGCAAATCTGTCTTTATTTTTTCTTGTGAGAAACCTGTATGTCAGCAAATACCCCTTCACTCTTAGTTGTTAATTTGAGTAAATGGAGTGTCCTTAAAATGTAAGTGTTATGGGCTAGGCATGGTGGCTCACACCTGTAATCCCAGCACTTTGGGAGGTCGAGATGGTTGGATCACCTGAGGTCAGGGGTTTGAGACCAGCCTGACTAACATGGAGAAAGCCCTGTCTCTACTAAAAAGACAAAATTATCTAGGCACGGTAGCACATGCCTGTAATCCCAGCTGCTTGGGAGGCTGAGTCAAGAGAATTGCTTGAACCTGGGAGGTGCAGGGTGGTGAGCTTAGATTGTGCCATTGTACTCCAACCTGGGCAACGAGGGAAACTCTGCCTTAAAAAAAAAAAAAAAAAAAAAAAGCTAAGTGTTATGGCACCCATGGTGTGGGCTGGTAACTTAGTAGATCTCATAGATTTTAGAAGCAGCTGTTTTTTTCCAGAAAGGAGAATGGAGATATAACATGAAGGAGGGCAAAGAGAGGGAGGATCTGTAGAGCATATCACCATGTAATCTTTGTGGTAGATTTTGAAATATTGTTTTTTGAGATGGAGTTTAGCACTGTTGCCTGGGCTAGCATGCAGTGGCATAATATTGGCTCACTGCAACCGCTGCCTCCCAGGTTCCAGCAATTCTCTTGTCTCAGCCTCACAAGTAGCTGGGATTACAGACCCCTGCCACCACGCCCAGCTAATGTTTTGTACTTTTAGTAGAGACGGGGTTTTACTATGTTGGCCAGGCTGGTCTCAAACTCCTGACCTTGGCCTCCCAATCTGCACGCCTTGGCCTCCCAAAGTGCTGTGATTACAGGCTTGAGCCACTGCACCCGGTCGGTAATTTTGACCCAACTATCATTTAGGAATAGGATCCTTTTTTCTCCTAACTCAAAGAATCAAATTCATCACATTTTTACAATTTTTTTTTTTTTTGAGATGAAGTCTCACACTGTTGCCCAGGCTGGAGTGCAATGGCGAGATCTCGGCTCACTGCCTCCCGGGTTCAAGTGATTCTCCTGCCTCTGCCTCCTGAGTAGCTGGGATTATAGGCACCACCACCACACTTGGGTAGTTTTTTGTATTTTTAGTAGAGACGGGGTTTCACTATGTTGGTCAGGCTAGTCTTGTACTCCTGACCTTAGGCAATCCACCTGCCTTGGTCTCCCAAAGTGCTGGGATTACAGGTGTGAGCCACTGCGCCTGTTGTAGTTTTTACAATTTTGATGTAAACTGCTTATGCTGGTATTTCCTACTGAGTTTACTTGACATTTTTTGAGTTTCTCTCAAAGATGCTGCTTAAGAATTTTTTTTGGTACTTTTTAATTTTTATATTTTCTAACCATTTGTAAACAATGTTTGATAAGTTTCAGTTTTTTGTTAACTCATTTTCATGCTGGACATGGCACAATTGAATTGAAATCCAGTCAACTATTGGATTTTAAGTATAAAATAGGGCTCACATTAAGGAGTAGAGTAGGTGTTTTATTTAAGACCAGGCAATCTTAGAGACATAGTATCACTCTGTCACCCAGGCTGGTGTGCAGTGGTATGATCTCAACGCACTGCAACCTCTGCCTACCAGGTTCAAGTGATTTTCCTGCCTTAGCCTTCTGAGTAGCTGGTCTTACAGGTGTCTGCCAACACACCTGGCTAATTTTTGTATTTTTAGTAGAGATGGGATTTCACCCATGTTGGCCAGATTAATCTCGAACTCCTGACCTCAGGTGATCTGCCCGCCTTAGCCTCCCAGAGTTCTGGGATTACAAAAATTATCCGTCACGCCTGGCTAATTTTTGTATTTTAGTAGAGATGGGGTTTTATCATGTTGGCCACATTGGTCTTGAACTCCTGACCTCAGGTGATCCCCTGCCTTGGCCTCCCAAAGTGCTGGGATTACAGGCATGAGCCACCATGCTTGGCCTCTTTTTTTATTTTTATTTTTTGAGACAGAATCTCACTCTGTTGCCCAGGCTGGAATGCTGTGATGCCATCTTGGCTCACTGCAACCTCTGCCTCCCTGGCTTAAGTGATTCTTGTGCCTCAGCTTCCCAAGTAGCTGGGACTATAGGCATGCACCACCGTACTCAGCTATTTATTTATTTATTTTTCTGAAATAGAGTTTCATTCTGTTGCTCAGACTGGAGTGCAGTGGTGTGATCTCAGCTCGCTGCAACCTCCGCCTCCCAGGTTCAATCGATTAGCCTGCCACCATGCTTGGCTAATTTTTGTATTTTTTGTAGAGAAAGGGTTTTGTCATGTTGGCCATTCTGGTTTTAAACCCTTGACCTCAGGTGATCCACCTGATTCGGCCTCCCAAAGTGCCTGGATTACAGGCGTGAGCCACCGTGCCTGCCTTTTATTTTCCCCCTAAAACATAGAGTGTATGCTTTAAACATAAAGTTGGGGCCGGGCACGGTGGCTCATGTCTGTAATCCCAGCACTTTGGGAGGCCAAGGTGGGTGGATCACGAGGTCAAGAGATTGAGACCCTCCTGGCCAACATAGTGAAACCCCGTCTCTACTAAAATATAAAAATTAGCTGGGCATGGCACTCGCCTGTAGTCCCAGCTACTTGGGAGGCTGAGGCAGGAGAATTGCTTGAAGCCCGGAGGTGGAGGTTGCAGTGAGCTGAGATCGCACCATTGTACTCCAGCCTGGCGCCTGGCGAAAGAGCGAGACTTTGTCTCAAAAAAAAATAAAAAAATAAAAAATAAATAAAGTTGGGGTCTGGGTCAGTGCCTCCTGCTTGTAATTCCAGGACTTTGGGAGGCTGAGGTGGAAGGATTGCTTGAGCAGGAGTTTCAGACCAGCCTGGGCAACATAGTGAGACCTTGTCTCTATAAAAAAATGTAAAAATTAGCTGGACATGATGGCATGTACCCAGAGTTCCAGCTACTTGGGTTGTTGAGGTGGGAGGATTGCTTGAGTCCAGGATGTTGAGGCTCCAGTGAGCTATGTATGATTGTGCCACTGCACTCCAGCCTGGGTGACAGAGACCCTGTCTCAGTAAATAAATAGGATTATACTTTGCATACTTGCTGATCTTTATTGAAAAATACAGCATAGTCTGGGTGTGGTGGCTAATCCCTGTAATCCCAGCACTTTGGAAAGCCAAGGCAGATGGATCACTTGAACCCAGGAGTTGGAGACCAGCTTGGGCAATGTGGCAAAACCCTGTCTCTGCTAAAAATACCAACATTAGCTGGACGTGGCGTGCTTGTAGTCCCAGCTACTCAGGAGGCTGAGGTTGGAGGGTTGCTTAAGCCTGGAAGGTTGAGACTGCAGTGGGCCGTGATTGTGCCCGAGTTTCAGCCTGGGCGACAGACCCTGTCTCAGAAGAAAAACCCAAAAACCAGCATACATACCATAGAAGGTATATGAGGCATAAAAACGTGTAGATCTGTCAATGTGCAATGTAGAAGCTGGTGAGGGGGAAAACATGTAG
>NW_016107464.1:439802-441298 GCF_001604975.1 Cebus imitator | reverse complement strand
AGACGGGGTTTCACCATGTTGACCAGGACGGTCTCGATCTCTTGACCTCGTGATCCACCCGCCTCGGCCTCCCAAAGTGCTGGGATTACAGGCTTGAGCCACCGCGCCCGGCGAGACAGGTTCTTTTTATGTTGCCTAGGGTGGTCTTGAACTCCTGGGCTCAAGTGATCCTCCTGCTTAGCCTTCCAGAGTCTTGAGATTAATAGGTATAAGTCACTGTGCAGGTTCTACTATTCCTTTTTTTTTTTTTTTAAGACAGAATTTCGCACTGTTGCCCAAGTTGGAGTGCAGTGGTGCAGTCCTGGCTCACTGCAGCCTCCACCTCACAGGTTCAGGCGATTCTCCTTCCTCAGCCTCCCGAGTAGCTGGGATTATAGGCGCCCACCACCACGCCTGGTTAATTTTTTTTTTTTTTTTTGAGTCAGAGTCTTGCTCTGTTTCCCAGGCTAGAGTGCAATGGCATGCTCTTGGCTTACCGCAACCTCCACCTCCCAGGTTCAAGCAATTTTCCTGCCTCAGCCTCCCAGGTAGCTGGGATTACAGGTGCGCGCCACCACACCTGGCTAATTTTTGTATTTTTAAGTAGAGATGGGGTTTCGCCATGTTGGTCAGGCTGGTCTTGAACCCCTGACCTTGTGATCTGCCCACCTCAGCCTCCCAAAGTGCTGGATTATAGGCGTGAGCCACCGTGCCTGGCAATTTTTTGTATTTTTAGTAGAGAGGAGGTTTCACTATGTTGGCCAGGCTGGTCTCGAACTCCTGGCCTCATGATCTGCCTGCCTCGGCCTCCCTAAGTGCCAGGATTACAGGTGTGAGCCACCTCGCCTGTCCTACTGTTACTTTTTTACAATAAATTTACCTTACACGTATATCCATAAGCAACATATGGTTTAATAGTCCCCATTTTCCGTCTTATTCTCAATGTAAGAAGAATTGTATGATTCGTCAGATGCTTGGTTCTTTCACTCTTACATGCTTGTGATTTACTCATTTTGATTTCTTTTTTTTCCCCCCCTCCTCAAAACAGGGTCTCACTCTGTTGCCCAGGCTGGAGTGCAGTGGCTCGATCTTGGCTTACTGCACCCTCCACCTCCCGGGTTCAAGTGATTCTACTGCCTCAGCCTCCGGAATAGCTGGGACTGCAAGCGCCTGCCACCATGCCCACATAATTTTTGTATTTTTTGATAGAGATGGGGAATTCCTTGTGTTAGCTAGGCTGATCTTGAACTTTTGACCTCAGGTGATCTGCCCGCTTTGGCCTCCCAAAATGCTGGTATTACAGGTGTGAGTCATCACGCTTGGCCCCCGTGTTGATTTGCCCCCCCCCCCACATGGAGTCTTGCTCCATTGCCCAGGCTAGAGTGCATTGGCACAATCTTGGCCTACTGCAGCCTCCACCTCCCAGGTTCAAGCAATTCTCCTGCCTCAGCCTCCCGAGTAGCTGGGATTACAGGCGCCTGTCACCACACTCAGCTAATTTTTGTATTTTTTTTTTT
>NW_016107464.1:429699-436797 GCF_001604975.1 Cebus imitator | reverse complement strand
TGGGCATGGTGGCACATGCCTGTAGTCCCAGCTACTTGGGAGGCTGAGGCAGGAGAATCACTTGAACCCAGGAGGCAGAGGTTGCAGTGAGCCAAGATCGCACCACTGCACTCCAGCCTAGTGACAGGGAGACTCTGTCTCAAAAAAAAAAGCCGCAATAACATTGTGATGCCTGGGAAAAGAAATGATGGTCTAATAATACAGTATATATATAATATCTGTAATATCTGATACAAATTCGTATTCAAGAGTTTTCCCATTGGTCCACAGAAACTCCTATTTATTTATTTATTTTTTGAGACAGTCTCACTCTGTCACCCAAGCTGGAGAAAAATGGTGTGGTCTCAGCTCAACGTAACCTCCGCCTCTTGGGTTCAAGTGATTCTCCTGCCTCAGGAGCAGCCTCCTGAGTAGCTGGGACTACAGGCTCGTGTCACCATACCCAGATAACATTTTTTTGCATTTTTAGTAGAGATGGAGTTTCACTGTGTTGGCCAGTCTGGTCTCGAACTTTTAACTTCATGGTGTGCTCCCTTCGGCCTCCCAAAGTGCTGGGATTACAGGTGTGAGCCACTGCACCTTGCCTTTTTTTTTTTTTTTGTGAGACAAGATCTCACTTTGTCACCCAGACTGGAGTGCAGTGGTGCGATCTTAGCTTGCTGTAGCGTTGAACCACCCCGCGCTCACAGATTTGTGCCACCACACCCAGCTAACTTTTTTGTTGTTGTTGTAGAGACAGGGTTTCATCGTGTTGCAGAGGCTGGTCACCTGTAATCCCAGCACTTTGGGAGGCCAAGGCAGGTGGATCACTGGAGGTCAGGAGTTTGAGACAGCCTGGCCAACATGGTGAAACCCTCCATTTACCAAGAAATACAAAAGTTTAGCTGGTGTGGTGGCACAGGCCTGTAGACTGAGCTACTTGGGAGGCTTAGGTGGGAGAATTGCCGGAACCTTGGAGGTGTGGCGAAGGTCCCAGTGAGGCGAGATCATGTCACTGCATGCCAGCCTGGGCAACAGAAGGAGACCTTGTCTCAAAAAAAAAAAAAAGAAAGACTTAAGAGAGTATATCCTTTGTCATTTCTGTGAAATGCTCAGAGTATTTTTTAGTAGAGACGAGGTCTCAGTATATTACCCAGCTTGAGCTCAGACTCCTGGACTCAAGCAGTCCTCCCTCTTGGCCTCCCAAAGTGTTGAGATTACAGGTATGAGCCACTGCACCTGGCCTGTTAGCACTTTTCGTTAATACCCGGGAAATAGACTCTTTTTCTCTCCCCTCTCTCCCTCCCCTCTTCTTTTTTTGAGACAGTGTCTTGCTGTGTTGCCCAGGCCAGAGAGCAGTGGTGCGATCTCAGCTCACTGTAGTTTCAGCCTCATACATTTTAAAATTAGCCGGGTGTGGTGGTATATACGTGTGATCCCAGCTATTCTAGAGGGTGAGGCAGGAGAATCACTTGAATTTACTTGGGAAAGCAAGTTAATAGGTATGTTGTAGTGTTGGAATAGATTCATACTAATTTCCCACATTCCCTCACAACATGGTTATAATAATTGATATAGAAACAGAAAAAGTTAAATGTTTGTTGTACTATATTTGCCAAAGAAGAGAAATGTGTATTAAATTTTAGAAGGCATTTATGTAAAAAATGGTAGGAACCTTTTTTTTTTTTTTGAGATGGAGTCTTGCTCTGTCACCCAGGCTGGAGTGCAGTGGTGTGATATTGGCTCATTGCAGCCTCCACGTCCCAGGTTCAAGTGATTGTCCTGCCGCAGCCTCCCAAGTAGCTGGGACTACAGGTGCACGCCACTATGCCAAGCCAGTTTTGTATTTTTAGTAGAGAGCGGTTTCACCATTTGGCCAGGCTGGTCTTGAACTCCTGTCCTCAGGTGATCTACGTGCCTTGGCCCCCCCTAAGTGGTGGGATTATAGGCGTGAGCCACAGCGCCTGGTCCTTATTTTATTTTTGAAACAGGGTTTCACTCATCTCCTAGGCACTGCGCTAGGAATGCACTGGCGTGATCACAGCATACTGCAGCCTCGACCTCACAGGCTCAAGCGATCCTCCCACTTCAGCCTCCTGAGTAGCTGGGACCACAGGTATGCACTTCACAACTGGATAATTTTTAAATTTTTGTAGAGATGAAGTCTCCCTGCTTTTCCTAGGTTGGTCTTGAACTCCTGGCCTCACACTACTCTCCTGCCATAGCCTATCAAAGTGTTGGGATTACAGGCATGAGCCACTGTGCCTGGCCTATGTATGCATTTCTTTATTTTTTTTCCAAGATAGAGTCTTGCTTTGCCACCCAGGCTGGAGTGCAATGGTGTGATCTTGGATCACTGCAGCGTCCGCCTCCCGGGTTCAAGCAGTTCTGCCTCAGCCTCCCAAGTAGCTGGGATTACAGATACCCACCACCACACCCAGCTAATTTTTGTATTTTTTGTAGAGATGGGGTTTCACCATGTTGACCAGGCTGGTCTTGAACTCCTGACCTTTGGTCCACCCTCCTCAGCCTCCCAAAGTGCTGGAATTACAGGCATGAGCCACTGCACCCAGCCTGGGGACCCCTGCTTTATAGTATAGGCTTTTTTACTTTTGTTTTTTTCCTTTTTGTGGGAGAGAGAGGACTGTTAGAAGCTGTGGTGAAGACTGGTTATAAATAATTACATACTTTGCAAGAGATTCCAGGGCAAATAATCCTATTTACCTGCTGGGTAAAAGATAGGGTTTAAGGCCTGGTGCAGTGGCTCATGCCTATAATCCCAGCCCTTTGGGAGGCTGAGGCAGGTGGATCACTTAAGGTCAGGAGTTTAAGAGTAGCCTGGCCAACATGGTAAGTAAAACCCCATCTCTATCAAAAATTAAAAAATTAGTTGGGCATGGTGGCGGCACCTGTAGTCTCAGCTACTCTGGAGGCTGAGGCAGGAGAATCGCTTGAACCCAGGAGGCGGAGGTTATGGTGAGCTGAGATTGTGCCACTGTACTACAGCCTGGGCAACAAGAGCAAAACTCTGTCTCCAAAAAAAAAGACAGGATTTAGAGCTGAGTTAGCAGGATACGAATAGGACAGATGTGTGAAAACGGCTATGGGCACTTAAATACCTTTCCCTTCTTGGCCTTAGGTAACCAGAAAGAGAATTGTTGTGATATCAAATAAATTTTGACATCCCATAGTGTTTTAGTTCATCAGCACTTACCTTTCTATGGACAGGTTATATCCATGGAACAGCAGATAACTTTGTGGTTCTTCTCTCAGCCAAGTGTGGGTGTAGGGGAATTCAGCCTTGTCCATCAGCTGCTAGAGGCCTGACCCTGCCCTTAACAGCTGTGGAGAATAAAAGTATCAGCTTGTTTAGCTTCTGGCATGCAGGGCACAAGCAGTTGAGCTGCATGGAATTGGATCTCATAGTTGAGTTTCTTGGCACTCTAGCAACCTTATTCTTTTCTTGATTGTCTGTGTAGACTTTGTCTTGGTGGCCTCTTATGGGCCTTCTAATTTATTTGAGATTTTTATTTATTTTTATTTTTATTTTTTTTAAGATGGGGTTTCACCGTGATGGCCAGGCTGGTCTTGAATTCCTGACCTCAGGTGTGAGCCACCGCGCCTGGCCTTATTTGAGATTTTTAAATTTTTATTTTATTTTTTCTTTTTTTAAATAATAGAAATGGAGTCTCACTGTGTTGCCTGAGCTGGGTTTGAACTCCTGGACTCAGATGATCCTCCCTATCTTGGCCTCCCAAAGTGTTGGGATTACAGGCATGAGCCACTGTGCCAGGACAGATTCTTTTATTTATTCTTAAATAAATAAATTCAAGTAGATTCTCCTGCCTCAGCCTCCCGAGTAGCTGGGATTACAGGCATGCATCACCACACCCAGCTAATTTTTGTATTTTTTAGTAGGGACAGCGTTTCACCATATTGGCCAGGCTCATCTTAATCTGTTGACCTCAAGTGATCCTCTCACCTCAGCCTCCTAAAGTTCTGGGATTACAGGTGTGAGCCACCATACCCAGCCTTGGCCTCAAATTCTTAATCTAAGTTAATTTTGTCTTCCGCAGGTATGAATAAATGAATTTCCTCTGCAGAAAAGGTTGAGAATATTGAGTATTTTCTTAGTAGAGAAAGCAGGAATACAGATTAGAAATTAAACAATTATAAAATAGAAGTGGTCGTAGAAACATACCAGTATAGAACCTATGGGTGTATCTGAAAGTCTGAGAAGTTAGGTGAGATCTGGTCTGGACCAGATCTTTGTCATTAGGCACAAGCTTTGCAGGTGATGGCAACAGTAATTATGCTCTTGTATAGAAGAGGAAGCCAAGTTGGGGACTATTATTTATCCGTGACTGAACAGTTAGCCTTGCAACATAGCATAATAGTTAAGAGCACACACTGTAGAGCCAGATGTCCTGGGCTTGAATACTACCTTCACCACTTATTAGTTGTTACTCTGTATATCTTAGTTTCCTCTCTGTAAAATGGGAGTAGTAGTAATGTATACTCTATAGGGTTGGAAAGATTAGTAACTTAATACTATACATATAAAGTGCTTAGAATGGTGTCTAAGTATTTTAGTAAATGGTGTGTGTTTTCTGCTATTATTATTATCATTACTTACTGGTTTTAGACTTTGGGAATGAGTGGACATATATAGATAAGGACCTTGGACCCATCCTTACCAGTTTAAGATAGACCCTGCACCACTGGTCTTGTGACTGAGTGAACAACATCTCTAGGCATTTCTTGATGAAGACTTCCTTTTCAACATAAATTGTGTATCCTGTTTTTAGTAGTTGTGTATCCTTAGCCCGTTATGTAATTCATTTCATCTGAGCTAGTTTGGTTTGGGAAAAAAAAATTAATATTTCTGTTCCTGGAATGTAAATTTGTTTCTTTGTCAGCATCCTGGTTTTAGAACTGCCTTCTAATCAACGCTTTGTGATGCTATCTTGAATATATGCAGTGTATGTATGTAGTTTGGGATTTAATTATCTGTTCAAAATTTTATTAAACAGCTATTGAAATCTTCCCTCAGTATGTTGTCAGCAAGTGTTCTTTAACTTTTCAGAATGATAAAATGTGTTCTTGCTTTTCATTTAGGGCATATTACATACTTCTTAGAAAAGTTTTACCTGACAATGTTTTTTGTATGCCTTAAAGTTGGATGGATTTGTGCTTATATAAGCTTTAACAGAAATGGTGGTGGTTGTTAAGTCAGCCATTTTCAGTTAAGTCTGTATTGAGATCACTTGAAAATGCTGCTGTTTGACTGCGGAATCTTATCTTCAAAACAATCCTTGAAAACAATAGCAGTTAGGCAGGGCGTGGTGGCTCATGCCTGTTATCCCAGTACTTTGGGAGGCCAAGGTAGGAGGGTCACCTCAGCCCAGGAGTTTGAGACCAGCCTAGGCAAATATGGGGAAACCCTTTCTCTACCCAAAAAAAGAAAAAACACCCCAAAACCAAAACTTTTTAGGGAGTAAAAACTTTTTTCTAAAAATATTTCTTGTATAGAGAATATCTTTGTAGTTTAATCAAGTTGGTTTATTCTGTAGGAGACTTTCTTTTCTCATTATATTTAGATAATTTTTTCACTTTAATCTGTTAATAGGAAGCTTTATACTGTATTTTGCTGATTTTTTTTCCTAAAGAAGTTAAAAATGTAGCAGTAGTTCTTTACCTGCATAAAATCTATCACATCTTTAATTCACTTTGAATGAGGTGAGATGAATACGGGGTTCAAAATTTGGTTGGATAGATTGAAGTAAACCTGGTACTTCCTGCTCCTCAAGAACCTGAGATATGTATGTTTGAGTTTTTACTGGATTATTTTTAGAATCTTTTGCTCTTGTCTGTTTCTATTCTGAGAATTCTCTTGGAAGCTGTTCCAGAGTAGTGGAACTCTTGGGGATGGAAAGTGACAGAGGATAGAACACAAGTGTACACTGAATTCCTATGGTCTGGCAACTGGGTACTTGTTGTAGAAGCATTCCTGTTTGCTGCACACAGCTCTATTTCCCAGAAAAGGAGGACATAGAATTTCCTCATGACAGTATGTTGTTGAAGATGTTGATTTTTACAGTCTAGTTTCCATGTCTTAGTCATTTTTACAGTTCAGTGGTGGTAACAATTTTTAAGGGTCTTGAAGAATATTTTGGTAACTTATGCTTTTACCTTGATTAATGGATTCACAATTATCAGAAGTTTTTTTTGAGACGGAGTCTTGCCTTTCTCCATCACCCAGGCTGGAGTGTAGGGGTGCGATCTCAGTTCCCTGCAACCAACCTCTGCCTCCTGGGTTCAAGTAATTCTCCTGCCTTAGCCTCCCAAGTAGCTGGGATTACAGGCACATGCTACCACACCCAGCTAATTTTTGTAGTATTAATAGAGACAGGGTTTCACCATGTTGGCCAAGCTGGTCTTGAACTCCGGACCTCAAGTGATCCACCCATCTCAGCCTCCCAAAGTGTTGGGATTACAAGCATGAGCCACCACTCCTGGCCTTATCAGAAGTTTAATGTAAAATTAATATGAGATTTGTCTGTTGAATCACGCAAACTATTAAAAGTTATATTTTCTGAGCCCTGTTTTTCCAGAAGATTTCAGTCACATCCCCCCATCCCCTGTGCTTGCTCTGCAAAACCTGTTTCTTCTCTGGAAATTTTTTTGCTGGACATCTTCAATAGTAAGACATTTTTTATGAATAGGAATTTAGCTATTGTGACATTTCAGTAATATATTGGAGAGGCACAATCGACAGAAGACAAGCTAATCTGAATGTATTTAAGCATGCATTCTTTCATGTCCTTAGGCCTTTATCATTATTTTTATTTTTTGAAGAATGTATTTGCTATTTTTAAGCTAGAGGTCTTTGTAGTAACAATTTATGAATATATAACCCAGAGCAGTAAGTCTTAATTAAAAACTATTTCTAAACAGTATTTAAGCCCTGTAGTTTTCGTGTTTCACAAAGCAATTACTGTGGTTTAGCCATGCAACCGGGGCCATTATTTATAGCCTAATTACATAGTCATTATGGAATATTTTATATTAAGAATTGATGATTGGAAGGAGATACAGTCTTTTTTTTTTTTTTTTTTT
>NW_016107464.1:424324-427709 GCF_001604975.1 Cebus imitator | reverse complement strand
AAAAAAAAAAAAAGATAGGGTCTTGCTGTGTTGCCTAGCCTGGACTTGAGCTGTGGGTTCAAGTGATCTTCCTGCCTTATCCTCCACAGTAACTGTGACTATACAGGTGCACACCATCGTGTCCAGCTTGGATGCTTCACTTTAGATAGTTAAGATGGAATTACAGAGTATTAATGCTGAAGGTGATTTATTTTTATTTTTTTAGACGGCGTCTTGCTCTGTTGCCCAGGCTGGAGTGCAGTGGCGGGATCTTGGCTCATTGTCTCCCGCCTCAGCATTCCAAGTATTTGGAACTACTGAGGTGCATCCACCATGCCAGGCTAATTTTTGAATTTTTAGTAGAGGTGGGCTTTCACCATGTTGGCCAGGCTAGTTTTGAACTCCTGACCTCAGGTGATCTGCCAACCTTGGGTGATCTGCCTGCCTCAGTCCCCCAAAGTGTTGGGATCACAGGCATGAACCACCGCACCTGGCCTGAAGGTGATTTTAAAAATAATCAAATGGATCCATTCTCAGATACAAATATGGCTTACATTTGTGTAAATTCATCACAATTTTAAAACAGTGTATTTATGTGCATTTATTCATATCTGAGAGAACGCTCTAAAAATAAATGGAATCATGGCAAAGTAATTAACCTTGTTCTCTATAATAGAACCAAAATGATAAACCCAAACCAACAAAATTCTAAAGTTGTTAAACTAAAAAAAAATACAAAATGTATATTCATACTGAGTGGAGAGGTAGTCAAATACAGTTAAAAGTTTTAAACCAGCGTATTGAGCCTGTGAGAAATTCTAGTTAATTGGTGGTGGTTATAATGTAAAAGGCAGTACAATAATATGTCTGTGGCCTTTATTTAGCAATCCAGTTAATAAAGCTATTGAAAAAATAAGTTAATATTATTGCAGCTAACACAGAAAAATGCTTGTCAGACTTTCTCTAGTTAAAATAGGTTTCAGGGACACAATTTTCTTTGGTGCCTGAATTAATATGACTTATGGTTAGTCTCCTCTATTTTAATTTTATGATGCACAGATCCAAAATATGTGGAAATGTTATAATGTCATTTTATTAGCCTGAAATGTGTAAGATTTACAAATAGTGGAATATTGTTCCATGTCTTGGGAATGCTTGTTTTTGGGTGTCTATAACTGACTGTTCTAGAAAACAGAATTCCATGTATTATTAAAATCATTGGCTCTGGACCAGCATGGTGGCTCACTCTTGTAATCCGAACAGTTTGGGAGGCCGAGGCTGGTGGATCACCTTACATTGGGAGGTTGAGACCAGCCTGGCCAACATGGTGAAACCCCATCTCTACTAAAAATACAAAAAATTAGCCGGGCATGGTGGTGCATGCCTGTAGTCTCAGCTACTCGGGTGGCTGAGGCAGGAGAATCGCTTGAATCTGGGAGGTGGAGGTTGCAGTGAGCTGAGATTGCACTATTCATTGTATTCCAGCCTGGGTGACTGAGTGAGACTCTGTCTCCAAAATAATAATAATAGTAATAGGTTCTACATTATTACATAGGAGATGATAGCTCCATGTGTTATTGCATTGAAGACCTTCCAGTGGGACAGATGTGGAGGTGGAAGCCAGTAATATTAATTGATGATCCTGACCCTGTATAGGCCTGGACTAATAAATATGTGTGTTTAACTTTTTTTTTTTTTTTTTTGAGATGAAGCCTTCCTCTGTTGCCCAGGCAGTGGGATAATCTCAGCCCACTGCAACCTCCGCCTCCCAGATTCAAGCAATTCTTCTGCCTCAGCCCACTGAGTAGCTGGGATTACAGGTGCCTGCCACCATGCCTGGCTAATTTTTGTATTTTTAGTAGAGACAGGGTTTTACCATATTGGCCAGGCTGGTCTTGAACTCCTGACCTCGTGATCATCCCCCACCTCAGCCTCCCAAAATGCTAGGATTAAAGGCATGAGCCACTGTGCCCGGCCAGTGTTATTGTTGTTGTTTTTAAATATTTTAGTTTTTTTGAGACAGGTTCTTGCTCTGTCACCCAGGCTGGAGTGCAGTGGTGTGAGCAGAGCTCACTGCAGCCTCAACCTCCTGGGCTGAAGCCATCCTCCCATTTCGGCCAAGAGTAGCTGGGATTACGGGTGCATGCTGCCATGCCTGGCTAATTTTTGTGTATTTGTACAGATGGGGTCTTGCCATGTTGCCCATGCAGGTCTTGAACTCCTGGGCTCAAGCAGTCCATGTGCCTCGGCTTCCCAAAGTGTTTGGATTTCAAGTATGAGCTCTCTTGCCTGACTAGTCAGTCTTTTTTTTTTTTTTCCGTGATGGATTCTCACTCTTTTGCCCAGGCTGGAGTGCAGTGGCGCAATCTCGGCTCATTGCAACCTCAGGCTCCGCCCCCCTTCAAGCGATTCTCCTGCCTCAGCCCCTGGAATAGCTGGGATTACAGGCACCTGCCACCGTGCCCGGATAATTTTTGTACTTTTAGTAGAGACAGGGTTTCACCATCTTGGCCAGGCTGGTCTTGAACTCCTGACCTTCTGATCCACTAGCTTCAGCGTCAGTGCTGGGATTATAGGCATCAGCCACCACGCCCAGCCAGCCAGTCAGTTGTAATTTCTAAAAGTTACTAGTTCCTTTTATTTCATTAAAAAATTTATATATTAAACAGTTGATAAAAGAGGTGGAATTTTATTGTATCGCCCAGGTTGGTCTCGAATTCCAGTCCTCAAATGATCCTCCTGCCTTGGGCTCTCAAAATGCTGGGATTGTAGGAGTGAGCCACCATGCCTGGCCTACTAGCTTCTTAAGCATGTCAATTCAACTGATTTATCAAATATGTCTTACATTGGCAACTACTGAGTGAAGAGAACAAAATGAGTTTCTGGTCTTGTTTATAATATTAAGGTTAGGAAAGCAAGTCCGATAAAGAAGAAATACAGAGGCTGGCACAGTATGTCATGCCTATTATCCTGGCACGTTGGGAGGCTGAGGTGGGCGGATATCCTGAGATTGGGAGTTTTAAGACCAGCCTGACCAACATGCCCAATATGGAGAATCCCTGTTTGCACTAAAAATACAAAATGAGCTGGGTGTGGTGGCCCATGCCTGTCCCAGTTACTTAGGAGGCTAAGGTAGGAGAATCGCTTGAACCCTGAAGGTGGAGGTTGTGGCGTGCCATTGTACTCCAGCCTGGTCAACAAGAGTGAAACTCCGTCTAAAAAAAAAAAAGAAATAGAGAATAGATTAGCTAAAATATAAATTGTGAAAGTACTGTAAAACTCAAAGGATAGGCCCGGTGCAGTGGCTCACGCTTATAATCTCAGCACTTTGGGTGGATCACTTAAACTCAGGAGTTTGTGACCAGGCTGGGCAACATGGTGAAACCCTGTCTCTCTTTAAAAAAAA
>NW_016107464.1:420735-422014 GCF_001604975.1 Cebus imitator | reverse complement strand
TTTTTTTTTTTTCTTTTTTAATTGGGTGGAGTTGGTCTTGCAGTGTTTTGTAGGCTAGTCTCAAACTCTTGAGCCCAAGCAGTTTTCCCATGTCAGCCTCAAAATAGCTGGGACTGCAGGTGCATGCCACTGTGCCCAGCTTAGAATTATGTTTTGATGACATACTTAATTGTGTGCTTGACACTTAGTCGCTAGTCAATAAATATTAGTTCAACAAATCAAAGAAAATTATTATATGCATGATTTTCAAAAAAGATTTTTTTTATTTATTTATTTTTTGCGACAGTCTTACTCTGTCACCCAGGCTAGAGTGCAATGGCACGATCTTGGCATGCAGCAACTTCCGCCTCCCTGGTTCAAGCAATTCTCCTGCCTTAGCCTTCTGAGCAGCTGGGATCACAGGAGCATGCCACCACATCTGGCTAATTTTTTGTATTTTTAGTAGAGACAGGGTTTCACCATGTTAGCCAGGCTGGTATTGCTCTCCTGACCTCATTGATGCCAGCTTCAAGGCCTCCCAAAGTGCTGGGATTACAGGGGTGAGCCACTGTGCCTGGCCTGACATTTATTATTTACAGGTGAATTTTGCTTTTAGGTATAGCTTGTCTCTTGACACGTTTTAAATTGGGTTATTGGCAGGTAAAATCTTGGCTGGATGCTATGTTTTGGGGTTCAAATACCAACGGCAAGTAGTATGAGGCAGATAGCATTACATCTACAGTAACTACATATAGTGATAAAATGGTTGCTCGTTCAAGCAGGTGGTACTCGAGATTTTTGTTTAGAATTGCTAAGATCATAAACCATAGACTTTAAAAAATTTTATTTTATTTTTTCTTTTTTTTAAGGGAAAAAAGGAAGAAAGAAAAAGCAAAAAAGAAAGAGAGAAAGAAAAAATGAAAGAGAGAAAGAGGAAGAGAAAGGGAGAGAGAACGGGAATCTTGCTCTATTGCCCAGGCTAGAATGCAGTCTAAAAATGGGTATTAAAAACCTCTTTTATGCCAATAATTGTGCTTAACAAAGGAGACAGGAAGGAATAAGGGAGGAAAATAACAAACACGTAGCCAACCAATATTTCATTTAAACCTGTGAAGTGCTATGTAATTACTGAGGAGTTACTTACTTCCAATTATGTAGTCACTTTTAGAGTAGGTATGATGTGGTACTGAGAAGAATGTATGTTTTGTGAATTTGGGGTGAAGAGTTCTGTAAATGTTTATTAAGTTTACTTGTTCTGGGTCTGAGTTCAAGTCCTGGATATCCTTGTTAATTTTCTGTC
>NW_016107464.1:417119-419805 GCF_001604975.1 Cebus imitator | reverse complement strand
CCCTTAGCATTTTCTCCTTCATTTCAACCCTGGTGAATCTGACGATTACGTGCCTTGGGGTTGCTCTTCTTGACGAATATCTTTGTGGTGTTCTCTGTATTACCTGGAATTGAATATTGTCCTGCCTTGCTAGGTTGGGAACGTTTTCCTGGATAATATCCTGAAGAATATTTTCCAGCTTGGATTCATTCTCTTCGTCACATTCAGGTACACCTATCAAATGTAGATTAGGTCTTTTCACATAGTCCAATATTTCTTGGAGACTTTGCTCATTCCCTTTTACCCTTTTTTCTCTAATCTTGTCTTCTCATTTTATTTCATTGAGTTGGCCTTCGACCTTTGATATCCTTTCTTCTGCTTGGTCAATTCGACTGTTAAAACTTGTGCATACTTCTCGAAGTTCTCGTATTGTGTTTTTCAGCTCCATTAATTCACTTATATTCCTCTTTAAATTGTCTGTTCATGTTAGCATTTAGTCAAACCCTTTTTCAAGATTCTTAGCTTCTTTGCATTGGGTTAGAACATGTTCTTTTAGCTCACAGAAGTTTCTTACCACCTTCTGAAGCCTGATTCTGTCAATTCATCACACTCATTCTCCATCAGGCCTTGTTCCCTTGCTGATGAGGAGCTGCGATCCCCTGAAGGAGAAGAGGCATTCTGATTTTGGGTGTTTTTAGCCTTTTTGCACTGGTTTCTTCCCATCTTTGTGGATTTATCCACCTGTCATCTTTGTAATTGCTGACTTTCAGATTGGGTCTCTGAGTGGACGTCCAGCTTGTTGGTGATGATGTTATTTCTGTTTCTTTGTTTTCCTTTGGCGGACGCCCCTCCCCCACAGAGCTTGACCTTCTTGGGTTCAGCTGTGCTTGCTGTGAAACTCTCAACCCTCAGCGTTTCCAATTGCCGTTTATTTGTGGGGTTGGGACCAGCTGAGCCCGATGACCTGGTTTGCCTCCTCGGAGCCCCCTTTTTTTCTTTTCCTAATTGAACGGTAGATTCTCTCCCAGGTGCCCCAGTCGCTGGCTGAAAAGGTGCCGGGATCTGTGCAGTTTCCTATGTGGCGACCGTGCCGGCTGAATCAGCGGCGCTGAGATTCGTGGTGCTTTTCTGCCCGGGAATCTCCTGGTCTGGCTCCCGGCTTCAGTCCCCTTTTCAATCAGCTGAATGGGTGACTCTGCCTTCCCGGAGCTCCAAACGCCAACTAAAAGGGCATCCAGTCCTGCATACTCCGCACTGAGAACCGCCGCACTGGGGCACCAGCAAACCAGCCGCGCCCGCCAAAAGAGCGGTGCTGGCTACCCATGGGGCTCCTCTGCTGGGAATCTCCTGGTCCGTCAGCAGCAAAAATTTGTCTGGAAGTCTGGCATCCACTCACTCCCTGCGCCTTCACTGGGAGCTGCAATCCTGAGCTGCTGCTAATCGGCCATTTTGGATCTCTCCTGTTTTATTTTATTTTAGATACAGTCTTGCTCTGTCACCCAGGGTGCAGTGGCGTGATCTTGGCTCACTGCAACCTCCACCTCCCAGGTTCAAGCAATTCTCCTGCCTCAGCCTCCCAAGTAGCTGGGACTGTGCCACCACACCCGACTAATTTTTTTTGTATTTTTAGTAGAGACGGGGTTTTGCCATGTTAGCCAGGATGGTCTTGATCTTCTGACCTCGTGATCTGCCCGCCTCAGCCTCCGAAAGTGCTGGGATCTCAGGCATGAGCCAACATGCCTGGCTTACTATAGACTTTTAGATTGCATTAGTCAAATTGGTTTAACAGATACCACCACCATGTAAAATCCTCAAGGACTGCTTCTTGAGAATTTGTATTCCAGAGAGCTTTTATTTTTTATTGTAAGTGTTCTTGTTTTCTCTGAAGTACACACTTGTCTTTTACTGTGATTGTTTTGCTTACTATCCCTACTTTTTTGCAGATTTTCTATTTTGTACATACGTTAGTTTGTATATACTGTATATTATGATGACTTCAATGAGCAGTGACCATTGTCGTGGTGCTCGGGAAAAACCACAGATTTCAGCACAGTCAGTACAACCACAGAAACAAGTGGCACAGGTAAGCTTTTGTGGAACTCTTGTTTGCCTTGTTTAGAATTAAGAATATTAAGGTACATTTTATGATTTAATGTTTTTCTTTGTCAGAAAATTCAGGATTTTGGACCTTGTGTTTAAAAAGTAGGTAATGGCCGGTGTGGTGGCTCACGCTTGTAATCCAGCACTTTGGGAGGCCGAAGCTGGCAGATCACTTGAGGTCAGGAGTTTGAATCACTTGAGGTCAGGAGTTTGAGACCAGCCTGGCCAACGTCGTGAAACCCTGACTGTACTAAGAAAATACAAAAATTAGATGAGTGTGGTGGTGTGCACCTGTAATCCCAGTTACTCGGGTTCTAAGGCAGGAGGATAGCTGGAACCCGGGAGGTGGAGGTTGCAGTGTTCCAAGGCGATGCCACTGCACTTCAGCCTGGAAGACAGAGCAAGACTCCTTCCTAAAAATAAATAAATAAATAAATAAATTAAATAAATAAATAGCAGGTAATGAAGAATAGTAGGGGAAGAAGCATTGTGCTTGATACAGGTACAGTTGGATGTTGTTTCACGACGACTATTTAATCCTAATCTTTTCCAGGTACCTCTTAGCCACTAGGCTGCCACTGCCGCCGCCGCCTTCTCCCCCTCCCCC
>NW_016107464.1:414341-415388 GCF_001604975.1 Cebus imitator | reverse complement strand
AAAAAAAAAAAAAAAAAAATCCATTTGAATAAATTTTTTAATGTTAAATACTGCGCATTCCTCAATTTGTTTATATTATTATTTTGAGTGATGTGAGATAAGTCAAATGCTAAGCTCAGTACCTGGTGCAAAATTAAGCATTATATACATGTTATTGACTAGATTGGCATACTCTTTTTCAGAGGTAATATGCAAATAAGTAAACTATATCCAGTTTATCTTAATTGCAGATTGATGTGACTATACTTTGATAGTTACTTAAAAGTGCTTCTTATAATCACTCATTTATACCCAAGTGCCCTGTTGATGTTAAGGGACATAGCAAGGAGTGTTGTGTTACATTTTTCAGTATGAAGTTAGTGCAGTATTTTGCTGATATTAACAGATGTCTCTGCTACTCAGTGCTTGATCCTAAATATACTTACTCCGATAGGCATTTATTCACAAACTGATCCAGTCCACTGATGGAGAAATTTGGAATTTTTAGGCTAGGTCCTCCTTTTATAGTTGAATTTACTTAGGAAAAAGTTTGCTTAATGAATGGTCTTTTTTTGTGTGTGTGTATTTTTTTTTAAATGAAGTTTTGCTCTTGTTGCCTAGGCTGGAGTGCAATGGCGTGCTCTCAGCTTACCACAACCTCCGCCTCCTGAGTTCAAGCAATTCTCCTTCCTAGCCTTCCGAATAGCTGGGATTACAGGCATGCACCACCACGCCTGGCTGGTTTTTGCATTTTTAGTAGAGACAGGGTTTCTCCATGTTGGTCAGGTTGGTCTCGAACTCCCGACCTCAGGTGATCTGCCCACCTCAGCCTCCAAAAGTGCTAGCATTACTAGGTGTGAGCCACCATTCCTTGCTGGTAACATGTTAATTATTCAATTTTAAATGTCCAGTGTTAAAGGTGTTCTTAGATAACCTTATTCAGGTTGCATGATGAAAGAGAGTTCTTTTGAGTGTGTATAAACCAGGATTTTTGTCCTGGGTCTAGCACTTACTAATTAGATGAGTAACTTAAATCTCTTTCAACCTCAATTTTTTTTTTTTTTTTTT
>NW_016107464.1:410552-413911 GCF_001604975.1 Cebus imitator | reverse complement strand
GATCTCGGCTCACCGCAACCTCCGCCTCCTGGGTTCAGGCAATTCTCCTGCCTCAGCCTCCTGAGTAGCTGGGATTACAGGCACGCACCACCATGCCCAGCTAATTTTTTGTATTTCTAGTAGAGATGGGGTTTCACCATGTTGACGAGGATGGTCTCGATCTCTTGACCTCGTGATCCACCCGGCCTCGGCCTCCCACAGTGCTGGGATTACAGGCTTGAGCCACCGCGCCCGGCCCATGTTTTTCTTTTTAAAAAAACAAAAACAAGGATCTTTTACACAACAATTATAAAAAATTAGAAAATCTACAGACCATATTTATATTTTTTCAATGGTCCTCGTAAGGCTTTTTTTTTTTTTTTTTTTTTTTTTAGACAGAATCTTGCTCTATCACCCAGGATGGAGTGCAGTGGAGCTATCTCAGCTCATTGCAACCTCTGCCTCCTGTGTTAAAGCACTTCTTCTGCCTCAGCGTTCTGAGTAGCTGAGATTACAGGCATATGCCACCACGCCTGGCTAATTTTGTATTTTTAGTAGAAACGGTTTCACCATGTTGGCCAGACTGGTCTCGAACTCCTGACCTTAGGTGATCTGCCTGCCTTGACCTCCTGAAGTGCTGGGATTACAAGCATGAGCCACTGAGCTCAGCTATGTCCTTTTTAGCTAATTAGATTGTTGAACATACGTTGTATTTAGATCTCAACTCTCTTGTGAATTTCTGTGAATATTCCACCAAATTATGTGACTATTCCACAATTATGAAGTGATTATAAAAGTATTTGAAAATTGTGATATACAATGTTTTAGTAAAGGTATGGTTTCTGATCAGCTCAAAAAATAAGTAAAAGTAAAGCAAAACTGTTGAACGTTAATGAGAACAGGCTAGTAGACTGTTAATAATGTTTATCTATGGTGGTGGGCATAAATAATTCTACTTTATTATTTCCATATTTTTTCTGGGTGACAGATCTAATAAAAAAAATTTAGATTCATTTGAAAAATTTCACGTTTTCCACTGTGAAAGCAGCTTAGGTCATTATAAGCCATGCGAATGGATGAGAGATCCAGAGGAAGAGCTGTAGTGATGCTACTTTTCTTGGCAAGATATTTTTCAACTTGAGATGTGACCTGGTGTATTTCACTAATGTTTATTGCAGGGGAGGGTGCACTGACCTTGTTTAACTTAAGAATTACCAGTTGATCCTGATTTTTCCTCTTTTTTCCCAAGCTGTACCGACCTCTTGACACTTCCTAGAGCTCAGCCTGGTAACTTCCCTATTATATACTCTTATATTTGGTGCTTTGTTTATCAAATATTTGTTGAATTGTTTATCGTAGAAAAACTTTTTTCTTGACTCAGGTAGGGTATATTATTATAAAGATAAAAATTAAAGTTCTCATTGAAATTTATTTTCATAAATATGCTAGCACTAGTATTACTGTACTGGTACTGTTAAATGCGTATTACGTGTATTGGCTATGCTTTCAAAAGTAGTTTCTGTGCCCTTTTAGGATAAAAAAGATATTACTGAAGAGAAATACAGAGTATTTTTGTCATATAATACTTAAGCTGGAAAAGCTAAGTCTGAATAAATCAGTCATTAGTATTTACCTTACATATGCCAATGAATAGTGACTTTATAGTTAGAAATGTATGGGCGAAACAGTATTAGAATGATAATGTAGAAACAGATAAGCTTCAGACTGTCCCCTACAGCAAAATGCTATTATTAGTAACTATTCTGCTTGAAATATTCAGTGAGATTCTTTCACTCATCAAGTGCTTGTTTGTTAATATTTTGACCAGGTCAGTCAGTGTTTCTTTGGTTTTTAAATAGTGCACATTTACAAAGCACTGGCTATTCTTTCAAGTTTAAATATTCTGCCTTCAGATCCATTATTTGTTCCTGGTTTACCCACTCCTCTATTACTTTTTTATACTTTTTCCAGAGAGATTTCAGCCATACTTCCTAACTTTGGTTTATCTTGTACTCTGACATTTCTGCATGAAGTAGTTTCTGTTTCAAATGTCTTAAAACCAGGGATGTTCTTATAATAATACTGTGCAGTGAGTGGATATCCACAACTAGTCCATAATTTTCACCTTTTTAAAAAAAAAAAATCTCTCTGTTTTAGCTCCTGTTTAACACATCTATCACCCCAAGCTGTCTCCTCCACTCCTTTTCTGATCTGCCGAAATCCCTCCCCACAATACTTTTATTATGAAAATGGTCACGCTTGAAGAACAGTTGAGAGTTATATAGTCAGTAGCCATGTGTTCCATTACCTTTCCATTAATTTATCTAACTTTTTAATGCTTTTCAAAGTAAATGATTCGTGGTACTCTTAATCACTTCAAAATGGGCATTATTGACTAGAGTGAATCATTTGTTTATAGTCTTTTTTTTTTTTTGAGATGGAGTTTCTGCTATTGTTGTGCAGGTTGGAGTGCAGTGGCGGGATCTTGGCTAACTGCAGCCTCCACCTTCCAGGTTCAAGCAATTCTTCTGTCTCAGCCTCCTAAGTAGCTGGGATCACAGGCATGCACCACCACACTTGGCCAGTTTTGTATTTTTAGTAGAGATAGGGTTTCCCCATGTTGGCCAGGCTGGTCTTGAACTCCTGACCTAAGGTGATCCACCTGCCTTGACCTCCCAAAGTACTGGGATTACAGGTGTGAGCCAGTGCACCCAGCCTTGTAGTCTTTTTTAAGGTAAAATTTATATACAGATAACATTCCAAGTATATTGAATTGTTTTTTGCCAAATACGTATTCCTGTGTAACACAGTATCCTGTTAAGATATGGAACATAATCCTCATCCTGGAAAATGCTGCTGATTTTTGTTTTAAGTTTGTTTTCTTTGTACAAACATCCTGTTACCTTAGGGTTCTGGTGGTTTTCTTTATGTAGTACTGACTGCTGTCACTTGTCAATCTCTTGCCTTCAACTCTCATTTCCATCTTTTTGTGTACTTTTCATTTTAGACTCTCACAGGTTCCCCATGTCTCTGATGTGAATTGTGTTCTCCTAGCTGCTTAGTCCACACGTCTAGTCCCTGCAAGTATGAAATGACAGAAACATCTCCCTGTACATTCTTTCCTTCTCTTGCTATCCATACCATGCGTTTTTAGACTGCTTATAAAATAACATCCTCCTTAGCTGAGGGGCAACGTGATTGATGTATCGCGTCCTACACTTGCCTGGTCAGTAGAAGGCCTGGGTCATTAAAAACAGCATACGGCTAGGCGTGGTGGCTCATGCCCGTAATCCAAGCACTTGGGAGGCCAGGGCGGGTGGATCACCTGAGGTCGGGAGTTCATGACCAGCCTGACCAACATGGTGAAACCCCGTATTTAA
>NW_016107464.1:403839-409217 GCF_001604975.1 Cebus imitator | reverse complement strand
TAGAGATGGGGTGTCACCATGTTGGTCAGGTTAATCTCAAACTCCTGACCTCAGGTGATTCCACCCATCTCGGCCTCCCAAAGTGCTGGGATTACAGGCATGAGCCACCGTGCCCAGTCCCTTCTCTCTTTTTAATTAAAAAAATTTGCAGTAAAATATACTTAACATAAAATGTATCATTTTAACTATGTTTACAGGACCAATTCAGTGCATATACCTCTTCTTGCTTTAGTGATTTTTAAAGACTTGTTTCTTTTTGTTGTTGTTTTTGTTTTCATCTTTTAAGACTCATTTCTTTTGTGAATTCTTTTTCCCACTACAACTTTCTTTATTTCTGTTTCATCATTTCATGATAATTATGTGCTTCACAAATTTTGAACAGAATAGACAGATTCTTGGGAGTGAATGTTCCATAGGACCTTCCATAATTTGAAAATACACATAATCCAGGACAAATCCAAATAATAGAGTGTATTTAAAATTGTATTTTTAAACTTTTTATTGTAAAATAAGATACAAATACACAAACTTCCAAACACATAGCTTAATGAGTTAGGTGAACTCACATTAAGGGCTGAGTTTTCTGGCCAAGAAGGAAAGCTTTGCCAGCAAACCCAGAAACTCTCCATATTCCATCTCAGTTCCACTCCCCCGCTGTCCCCTGACCAAGTCTCGCTTTGTCACCCAGGCTGGAGTGCAATGGTGCAATCTCAGCTCACTGCAACCTCTGCCTCCCGGGTTCAAGTGATTATCCCACCTCAGCCTCTCAAGTAGCTGGGATTACAAGCACCCGCTATCATGCCTGGCAAATTTTTGTATTTTTAGTAGAGACAGGGTTTCACCATGTTGGCCAAGCTGGTCTGGAACTCCCAACCTCAGGTGATCCGCCTGCCTTGGCCTCCCAAAGTGCTGGGATTACAGGCATGAGTCACTGTGTCAGGCTTTTTTTTTTTTTTAAAGACAGTATCTCAGTTGCCCAGGCTCCTGGAGTGCAGTGTCACAATCATGGCTAATTGGCATGACAGTCTTGATCTCTTGGGCTCAAGTGATCCTCCCACTTTAGTCTTCTGAGTAATTGGTACTATGTGTGCATACCACCATGCCCAGCTATTTTTGTATTTTTAGTAGATATAAGGTTTCTCTATGCTTTCCCGGCTGGTCTCCTGGGCTCAAGCAATCCACCTTCCTCAGACTGCCAAAGTACTGAGATTACAGATGTGAACCACTGTGCCCAGCCACATCTCACTTTTAACGCCTGCCTTCTCTCCAAAAGTGACTACTGTTCTGACCCTTGAAGTTTGTAGAATTTTGTTATCAAAGTACATCCTGAGACACAATTGTTTAGTCTTGCTCATTAAGAAAAAAGTCAGGGCCGGGCATGGTGGCTCATGCGTGTAGTGTTAGCACTTTGGGAGGCTGAGGCAGGCAGATTGCCTGAGCTCAGGAGTTCAAGACCAGCCTGGGCAACACAGTGAAACCCTGTCTCTACTAAAATACAAAAAATTAGATAGGCGTGGTGACATATGCCTGTAGTCCCAGCTACTTGGAAGGCTGAGGCAGGAGAATAGGTTGAACCAAGGGAGGCAGAGATTGTAGTGAACTGAGATCACACCACTGCTTTCCAGCCTGGGTGACAGAGTGAGAATTTCAGAATCTGTCTCCAAAAAAAAAAATCACAAGTGTCATAACCTGTAGGTTCCTCCTCCATTCCGTCTTTTACTTTTCTCTGTTTTCTGTTGAAGAACCTGGGGTATTTAACCTGTAGAGGTTATCACAATCTGGCTGTTATTGATTGTATATTCATGGAGAAGTGTATAATGTTACTTCATTCCTGTATTTCTTACTAAATGATGGCACAATCCATGCTTTTGATCAGACTCAAATTTAATATTCTTACCTTCCATCAAGAAGCACATAATATCTGGTTGTCTCTTTGTGTGATAGTAAGTGATGTTTGGCATTTAATTAAAGTAATTCATTGGGATTTGCAATGTGATGTGATGACAATCTTACCATTTAAAATACAGGTTTATTGAGTTGTAATCGACACAATAAACTATATCAAGTGTACAATTTGATAATTTTTTTTTTTTAAAGAAACAGGGTCGGCTGGGCACAGTGTCTCATGTCTGTAATCCCAGCACTTTGGGAGGCCAAGGCAGGCGGATCACGAGGTCAAGAGATTGAGACCATCCTGGCCAACATGGTGAAACCCCGTCTCTACTAAAAATACAAAAAAATTAGCTGGGCGTGGTGGCACGTGCCTGTGGTCCCAGCTACTTGGGAGGCTGAGGCGGAAGAATTGCTTGAACCCAGTAGACAGAGGTTGCAGTGAGCTGAGTTTGCGCCATTGCACTCCAACCTGGCAACAGAGCAAGACTCCCATCTCAAAGAAAGAAAAAAAAAAGAAACAGGGTCTTGCTGTGTCACCCAGGCTGGAGTACAGTGGTGCGGTCTTGGCTCACTGCAACCTGCGTCCCCCAAACTGTGCTACCAACTCAGCTTCCTGAGTAGCTGGGACCACAGGCACACACCACAATCCCTGGCTACTTTTTGTATTTTGGGTGGAGACGGGGTCTTGCCATGTTCCCCAGGCTGGCGTGGATCTCCCGAGCTCAAGTGGTCTGCCTGTCTTCACCTCCCGAAATGTTGGGATTACAGGTATGAGCCACTGTGCCTGACCAATTTGATAATTTTTGACATAAGAAACCATTACCACAGTTAAATAGGGAACATACTCATTACCCTAAAAGTTTTCCTTGTACCCTTTAGTAATTCCTTCCTACTGCCTTTTTTGTCTCCAAGTAACTACTGACTGCTTTCCTTTACTAGATTAGTTTACATTTCTTAGAGTATTATATAAATGACTCCTTTTACTAAGCATAATTATTTTGAGATTTATCAGTGTTGGATCTATTAGTAGTTTTGTCCTTTTTATTTCTGATTTATATTTCATTTTACAGATATACCACCATTTGTTCATTTATCTGTTCACACACATTTGTGGTCTTTGCAGTTTTTGGCTATTACAAATCTGTTATAGACATTTGTGTACAAGTCTTTGTATGGATCCATACATGCACTTTTGGAATGATACTAAGTATGTGTATGTTTAACTTCTTAAGAAATTGCTGCCAAGCACAGTGGTTCACGCCTGTAATCCTGGCACTTTGGGAGGCTGAGGTGGGTGGATCACCTGAGGTCAGGAGTTCAAGACCAGCCTGTTCAATGTGGCAAAACCCCATCTCTACTAAAAATATAAAAATTAGCCAGGCATGGTGGTGCATGCCTGTAATGCGAGCTACTCGAGAGGCCGAGGCAGGAGAATTGCTTAAACCCAGGAGGTGGATGTTGCAGTGAGCTGAGATTGCACCATTGCACTCCAGCCTGGGCAACAGAGTAAGACTTCATCTCCAAAAAAAAAAAAAAGAAAAATTGCTAGATCAGGCATGGTAGCTCACACTTAGAATCCTAGCACTTTGGAAGGCCAAGGTGGGCGGCTAGATCACTTGAGCCCAGGAGTTTGAGACAAGCCTAGACAATATAGCGAAACCTTGTCTATACAAAAATTCCTTGGATATGGTGACCTGTACCTGTAGTCCCAGCTACTCAGGATGCTGAGATGGGAGGATTGCTTGAGCCCTGGGAGGTGGAGGTTGCAGTAAGCAGAAATTGCGCCACTCCACTCGAGCCTAGGTGACAGAATGAGACCCTGTCCAAAAAAAAAAAAAAAAAAAAAAATTGCTAAACTGTTCTCCAAAGTGGTTGCACCATTTAATTTTCTGCCAGCAGTGTTCCAGTAATTCTGCTGGCAGAAAATCCTCACCAACATTTGGTTGCTATCCCTAGTGTTTTGGATTGGTGTAAAGGTAGGCAGTGAAATAAAATGAAGAGTCCAGAAATAAACCCACTCATGTTGATGACCAATTTTTGAGAGTCAAAGGCAATGTAGAGGGGAAAGGATGGCCTCTTCAATAAAAAGCATGGGAACTATTATATATCCATATTTGGAAACACTCATAAATAAAAAATCAAAATGGGTCATAGACTGAAAACCCCAAGCTTAAAGTTTACAGAACAAAATACGGGAGAAAATCTTCATTTTCTTTGACTGTTGGGTTAGTCAAAGACTTCCTAGATGTAGCAAAAAAGGCATGATCCATAAAAGAACAAATAGATAAATTGGACTTTAGCAAAACTGAAAACATACAGTTTGAAGAGATTGTTCAGAGAATGGTTTCAAAAGATTGTTCAGAGAGTGGAAAGACAAGCCACAGATCAGGAGAAAAATCTTTGCATCTGTTGAAGGACTTGTCACAAACTTTTGAAACAATAAGGAAAGAACACATTTTACAAAGGACGAAAAGTGGGGCATGTTGGCTCATGCGTGTAATCTCAGCACTTTGGGAGGCTAAGGCAGGAGAACTGCTTGAATTCAGGAGTTCAGATGAAATACAAACATAGTAAAACCTTGTCCCTACTAGAAATAGAAAATTGGCCAAACAGGGTGGCAGGAGCCTGTAGTCCCAGCTGCCTGGGAGGCTGAGGTTGGACGGTTGCCTGAGCCCAGGAAGTTGAGGCCGCAGCGAGCTGTGATTGTGCCATTGCACTCCAGCCTGGGTGACAGAGTAAGACCCTTGTCTCAAAAAAGGACAAAAGATTTGAATGAAATCTCACTCAGTAAGGTTATGTTGCAAATAAGTATGTGAAAAGATCCTTTACCTCATTAGCTTAGGGAAATCCATGTTAAAATCATAACATGCCAATACAAAACGTGTTAGAAAATATATGTCATTTATTTTTCATTTGTCACATGAACTGTTTACATAAAAAGATTGTTTCCTGATGGGCGTGGTGCCTCACTCCTGTTGTCCCAGCACTTTGGGCGGCTGAGGTGGGAGGATTGCTTGAGCCCAGGAGTTCCAGACCAGCCAGAGCAACATATTGAGACCTGTCTCTACAAAAAATGCAAACTTTTTATACTGTTTGGTAGGATAAGTGCTAGAATCTCTTGGCTTACCAAATAATAAAAACATTTTGAACTGGGACATGGTGGCTCACACCTGTAATCTCAATACTTTGGGAGGCTGATGTGGGAGGATTGTTTGAGCTCAGGAGTTCGAGACCATCCTGGGCCAAATAGCGAGACCCTGTCTCTATAAAAAATATTTTAAAAAAAATTTATAAGAAAAAAAACTTTTTGGGGCCGGGCGCAGTGGCTCACGCCTGTAATCCCAGCACTTTGGGAGGCCGAGGCGGTTGGATCACAAGGTCAAGAGATCGAGACCATCCTGGTCAACATAGTGAAACCCCGTCTCTACTAAAAATACAAAAAATCAGCTGGGCATGGTGGCGCATGCCTGTAATCCCAGCTGCTC
>NW_016107464.1:393055-402979 GCF_001604975.1 Cebus imitator | reverse complement strand
TTGCAAAAGACAATACAGAGAGAGATTGACATATTCACCCATCTTTCCTGAATGTTAACTTTTTACATAAAGGATTGCCTAACCTTTTTTGTAAAGTGTTAGATAGGCCTAGGTGAACTATGCAACTAAATGCAACTATGTTGCATTTTTATTTTACTATGTTTTTAAGACAGGGTCTCATGCTGCCCAGCTGGTAATGTAGTGGTAGCTAAGTAGCTCACTGCAACCTCATACTTCTTGGCTCAAGCAGTCCTCCTGCCTCCGCCTCCCAAGTAGCTGGGACTACAGGCAGGTGGTACCATTCCTGGCTAGTTAAAAAAGCTTTTTTTGGAGACAATGTCTTTCTGTGTTGCTCAGGCTAGTCTCGAACTTTTAGGCCTAAGTGATCCTCTCACCTCGGCTTTCCAAAGTGTTGGGATTACAGTTGTGAGCTGCTCCATGTGTGTGTGTACGTGTGTGTGAGTATGTTTTGCGATTGTCTTGCTCTGTTGCCCAGGCTGGAGTACAGTGGCATTATCTCAGCTCACTGCAACCTGTGCATCCTGGGTTCAAGTGATTCTCCTGCCTCAACCTCCTGAGTATCTGGGATTACAGGTATGCACCACCATGCCCAGCTAATTTTTGTAGTTTTAGTAGAGATGGGGTTTCACCATTTTGGCCAGGCTGGTCTTGGAACTCCTGACCTCAAGTGTTCCACCTGCCTCAGCCTTCCAAAGTGTTGAGATTACAGGCTTGAGCCCCTGTGCCCAAGCCCTATTTTGTTTTTTAATAATGTTAAAATGTTAAAAACTTTTCTTAGCTGGCACACCATACAAAAACAGACCCTAGGCCATAGTTTACTAATCTCTGTCTGGTGTGATCATTTGTTAAGACTAAGATAACATTGCCACAATATTATTAACTAAACATAGACCTTATTTGAATTTTACTAGCTTTTCCACTAATGTCCCTTTCCTGTTTCAGGATCCAATCCAGTTAGTAGTCAGTCGTCTGTCTCTTCTGGTCTGTGATAGTTTTTTAGTTTTTTCTTGTTTTTCATGACCATGACATTTTTGAAGAGCATATTTATTGGGTTTTTTTTTTTGTTTTTTGTTTTTATAATTTATGGGTTATAATTTATCATATTGCAGAGGGGAATAATTTGTATTACAAAATATTATTATAAGGGTCAGATGTGGTGTCTTACAGCTGTAATCATGACATTTAGGGAGGCTAAGTCGGGTGGATCACCCGATTGTGCCACGGCGCTCCAGCTAGGCTAGCACACTGAAACCTTGTCCTAAAAAAAAAAAAAGTAGCACCTATGCAGTGGATTGTTATGTAGCATTAAACCTGATATAGACATCCATAGTAAATTGTGTGAGTGAGTGATTTTACACAGTAGTATGTTAAATATTCTGTTTTTGATAAAAGAGGAAAGTAGCCAGGCATGGTGGCTCATGCCTGTAATTCCAGCTCTTTGGGAGGCAGAACTGGGAGGATTGCTTGCATTCAGGAGTTCAAGATGAGCCTGGGCAACACAGTGGGATCTTGTCTCTACCAAAACAAAAAGAAAAAAAAAATTTACCAAGCATGGTGGCTGCCATGGTTGCTACTCAGGAAGCTGAGGTCAGACAATTGCTTGAGCCTGAGAAGTCAAGGCTGTGGTGAAGCTGTGATTGTGCCACCGCATTCTAACCTAGGCCACACAGCGAAACCCTGTCTCAAAAAAAAAAAAAGAAAAAAATATAAATACCAAATACATAAATAGTTTAGTGTTAGATGGTCACCTTATGGGTTTCTCAATTTTTCTTGTGTTTGACATGTAAAACTTGTAATTTAAGAAACTTTAATGATGGGAAGGGATGAGCATCAGTGGCGCTTGATATGGAACAAGGGTGCCTGAATCTGCTGGATAATGAGCATGGTACGTTGTTTAGGTTGGAAACTCATAGTATTAGGAAAAATGGGCAAATTCCTCATACAGACTTCTAGCAACAGGGATACCAACAGACCACTTTCATTTTGTGAAAATTGATTACATGAATTGGAGGTATCTTGTCATACCCGCCTAAATTTAGAGTCAGTGGACCAAGGTGGTAAAAAAGTGCTTGGGGCACAAAGCACCTGCCCAGGGATTATATTGCAAGGCAGCTGCCACAATGACCTGCTGTAACCTTAAATCCAGTTTTACCTACTAGCTGTTGATATGAACTCTTGTGACTCTAAGTCTAGTTTTACCAGCTGTCTTCACTTACCAATCAGAGCTTACCAGCTCCCTAAAAGTTGAATGGTTCCAATGAGTTTTCCCTCCCTGTCCTCTTCCCTCCCTCCCCTGCCCCTCCCCCTTCCACTCCTTCCTCCCCTTCTTTCCTCCCTCCCCTTCCATCCTCCCCTTCCTCTCCTTCCTCCCCTTCCTCTCCTTCCTCCCTTTCTTTCCTCCCCTTCCATCCTCCCCTTCCTTCTTCCCCTTTCTCCCTCCCCTTCCTCCCTCTCCTTCCTCCCTCTCCTCCCTCCCCTTCCTTCTTTCCTTTCTTCTTTCTTTCTCTCTCTTGTTGCCCAGGCTAGAGTGCAATGGCGGGGGTGATTTCGGCTCACCCCAACCTCTGCCTCCGGGGTTCAAGTGATTTTCCTGCCTCAGCCTTCTGAGTAGCTGGGATTACAGGCATGTGCCACCAAGCCCAGCTAATTTTGTATTTTTAGTAGAGATGAGTTTCTCCCTGTTGGTCAGGCTGGTCTCGAACTCCTGACCTCAGGTGATCTGCCTGCCTCGTCCTCCCAAAGTGCTGGGATTACAGGCATCAGCCACCGCACCTGGTGTTCCAATGAGTTTTCTTTCAAAACAGTATGTCATATTTCTTTCTCTAATAAAACTCCCAACTTTGTTGTTTCGGCACACTGAAGGCTACTCTTGTATATACAGTATGTATGTTCTGGCCTGCAATCCTACTTTTTTTTTTTTTTTTGAGATGGAGTTTTGCTCTGTTGCCCAGGCTGGAGTAGAGTGGTGCGATCTTGGCTCTCTGCAACCTCCGCCTCCTGGGTTCAATCGATTCTCTTGCGTCAGCCTTTGGAGTAGCTGAGATTACAGATGTGTGCCACCACACCTGGCTAATTTTTTTTTTTTTTGTAGAGATGGGGTTTCACCAGTTGGCCAGGCTGGTCTTGAACTCCTTAGCTCAGGTGATCCACATGCTTTGGCCTCCTAAAATGTTGGGATTACAGTTGTGAGCCACCACATCGGCCGCAGTCCTACTTGTTACATATTCTTCTGAAATAAAAGCTTCTTTACTTAGAGATTTGTTTCTATATTTTTGACTTTAATAGTTCATAATAAGTTGCCATTACTTTAAACCCAAATGTATAATGTAGAAATGCCATCTTTTGAAAACTCATCTTTCCCTTTGCTTTTCCCTTTTACTTCATCTAGTTTTCATGACATTGGTGCTCTTGGCTGTGGCAATGGGACTTCTTGGTTGGTTATGGCTCAAAAAAATGATTGTGTGATTTAGGGGTAGTGAGAGTATATGTAAGGTTCTTACATGTACAGGGAGCCTTTGAGGTAAGATATTCAGTAAGCACAGACACTGAATTTCTATACCAATGTCTTTCTGGGTATAATGTAGCAGTATTGCAGAGTTAAACTGAGGTCTCAGCAGGCGTAGGTTGGGATGAACAGGCCAAAGGACCTGGAGTTTGTGTAATCACCCACCCACATGGACTGGAAAAGCCTTTTGAAAAGTGCTCTAAAATGCAAAAAATGTCAACAACTCTCCATTATCCCACTTTAGTCAAGATTATTTGAAGTGAATGTATGTAGAAAATTGAAAAAAAAAAAGCTGTTTATTAGTTCTTTATGGCTTTTTTTCCTCTAAGGTCTTTTCGTAAACTGTTCAGCTTTTAAAATATTTGCGTTGGGAGTTAGTGTAGACTTGGTTAACAAGGCAACTTAAACTATTTTGAGTAATTTTAGATTTAGTAGACAGAGGTAAAACTGATTGTTCCTGTATATTCCTCACCTAATTTCCCTGTTGTAATAATTACGATACCTTTGTTAAATTTAAGAAACCAGATTGGCACATTACAAAGTCACTCCACAAAAGATTAATTTTCTTTAGAACTTTTCTTATTTTTTGTTGCTAAAAACATCAGAAAACAAAACTTTATTAAGTAATTTGATTAAAAAAATGTTTTGAGTGACAAAAGTAACTGGAAGTAAGTTTTCTGCACATAGCCAGATGTGGCGGTGCACACCTGTAGTTCAAGCTACAAGGGAGGCTGAGGCAGCAGGATCCCTTGATCCCAGGTATTGGAGGCTGCAGTGAGCTATGATAGCACCACTGCATTGCAGCCTGAGGGGACAGAACAAGACCCTATCACCCTATCTTTAAAAATTTAATAAATACCTAAGTAAAAACTTAAGTTGTAATTTAGGCTGGGCATGGTTGCTCACGCCTGTAATCCCAGCACTTTGGGAGGCCAAGGCAAGTGGATCACCTGAGGTCAGGAGTTTCAGACCAGCCTGGCCAACATAGCAAAACCCTGTCTCTACTAAAAATACAAAAACTAGCTGGGCATGGTGGCTCATGCCTGTAATCTGAGCTACTCGGGAGGCGGAGGCGGAGGTTGCGGTGAGCCGAGATCAAGCCATTGCACTCCAGCCTGGGTAACAGCAAGAGACTCCATCTAAGAACAAAAAAACAAAGATTTCATGAAGGGATTAACTTTTCCCGGATGTAGTGGCTCACTCCTGTAATTCCAACACTTTGGGAGGCTGGGGTGGGAGGACCACTTAAGCCCAGGAGTTTAAGACCAACCTGGGCAACATAGTGAGACCCTTTCTCTTAGGGAAAAAATTTATTGTGTATAGAAAAAGATGAAATGACTTTAAAAAAAAAATGTGTATATATATATATATATATACACACACACACACACACACACACACACACACACACACACACATATTTTTATTTTTTTGAGACAGAGTCTTGCTCTGTCGCCAGGCACCAGGCTGGAGTGCAGTGGCACGATCTCGGCTCACTGCAACCCCCGCCTTCTGGGTTCAAGCAATTCTCCTGCCTCAGCCTCCTGAGTAGCTGGGACTAAAGGTGCATGCCACCATGCCCAGCTAATTTTTGTATTTTTAGTAGACAGGATATCGCCATGTTGGCCAGGATGGTCTCGAACTCCTGACCTCCGTGATCTGCCTGCCTTGGCCTCCCAAAGTGCTGGGGTTACAGGTGTGAGCCACCATGCCCGGCCCTAAAAATATTTTTAATTTAGCTAATTGCAGCTTTTTCTCTTCAGAACTGACCAGCCTACTTTTTTTAGACCTGACAGCAGACTTTTGTTGACACAAAGTCTGGTTCTAAGCCTGTGTCTGGGCAGTTGTTTGCATTACTTTTTATTTTTTATTTTATTATTTTTTGCATGCCAACTACCTCTAAAGATTTCATTACCTTCTAAACCTTTTTTTTTTTTTTTTTTTTTTTTTTTTAATCTTCTTTAAATTAAATAGAGACAGGGTCTTGCTATGTTGCCCAGGCTAGTTTGGAACTCCTGGGCTTAAGCAGTTCTCCTTCCTTGGCTTCCCAAAATGTTAGGATTACAGGCATGAAACACCATGCCCGGCAAAGATTTCATTATTTTTTGTTCTTCTGCCTTCTCTTGTGTTGATTTCCCCCACCCTATCAAGGGAAAGACGATTGAAATAAGTCACGCCTAGTTAAGATGAACAGTAACTTCAGGTCATTTGGTCAAAGGTATGGGTGCTTTATAGTACTTAATTTGTTGCTTATTTTTCCTATGGGAACAGGTTATATATATGGTTGAGAGGCCTAAATTGAGGGTCTTTTATTTGTTGTTGCTTAGTAGTTCTAGTGCTTGAGAGCCTTATCTATTTGACCCAGATTTTGGAATCTAACTTATGGTTTTGGTGCTCACATCCTTAACAATTGTATGTGCTTTCCAGGCAACAGCTGAACAGATGCGTCTCGCTCAAGTGATCTTTGATAAGAATGATTCGGATTTTGAAGCTAAAGTTAAGCAGGTATGTTTCTGGCAAAGGATATCATCATTTTTATAATCTATTTTGATTGTGCCTAAAAAGATAATTTCAGGCCAGGCATAGTGGCTCAGGCCTGTAATCCCAGCACTTTGGGAGGGCAGGGTGGGCAGATCACTGGAGGTCAGGTGTTTGAGACCAGCCTGGCCAACATGGTGAAACCCCATCTCTACTAAAAATATAAAAAGTAGCCAGGCATGGTGGCGGGCGCCTGTAGTCACACCTACTCCGGAGGCTAAGGCAGAGAATTGTTTGATCCCAGGAGGTGGAGGTTGCAGTGAGCCAAGATTGTGCCATTGCACTCCAGTCGGCTTCAGAGCAAGACTGTCTCCAAAAAAAAAAAAAATAATAATAAGGCCGGGCGCGGTGGCTCACGCCTATAATTCCAGCACTTTGGGAGGCCGAGGCGGGTGGATCACGAGGTCAAGAGATCGAGACCATCCTGGTCAACATGGTGAAACCCCGTCTCTACTAAAACTACAAAAAATTATCTGGGCATGGTGGCGCGTGCCTGTAATCCCAGCTACTGAGGAGGCTGAGGCAGGAGAATTGCCTGAACCCAGGAGGCGGAGGTTGCTGTGAGCCGAGATTGCGCCATTGCACTCCAGCCTGGGTAACAAGAGCGAAACTCTGTCTAAAAAAAAAAAAAAAATAATAATAATAATAATAACTTCAGTAAATATTTTTGTTTTAAAGTATTACTTCTAGCTTCTAGTCTCACCTGAAATCTATGTATTAGATTTTGGACTTGTGATTAAGTACCTTTATTGGTGGGCAAGTGAAGGAATTGAATATGTTCATCTACCTGATAATACAGTCTTTCTTAGTTATTAGTGTTCACATGTGAGCATTGAGTCAGACATTTCTGTAAACACACTGAGATTTTCCTATACCTGTGCATAGAAAGTATATCTAGAATTTGGCACGTTCTCTGGGAATTTTGTTTAATTTTGGGGATGAATTGAATTGCCTTAATTTTTTTTTTTTTCATAGAGACTTGGTCTTGCTCTGTTGCCCAGGCTGGAGTGCAGTGGTGAAATCGTAGCTCACTGCAGCCTCAGACTCCTAGGCTCATGCTATCCTGCTGCCTCAGTCTCCTGAGTAGCTGTGACTGCAGATGTGCATCACCATGCCCACCTAATTTTTAAAATATTTGTAGAGACAGAGTCCTACAGTGTTGCCTAGGCTGGTCTTGAACTCCTGGCCTGAAGCAATCTGCCTTGGCCTCCCAAAGTGCTGGGATTACAGGTTATTGTATCTGGCCTGAATTGCCATTTCAAACATGCTTGTGATTTCATACTCTTGTTGGAAAAATATAAAATTAAATTTTAGGACAATATCTTCATTTCAGACTTTAATAAGAGGTATTTTTGATAATCTTAAGTTCCAACTCTTTGCTGACTTCCTTTCTTATCAGGATTGTAGAAATCAAGCTGTAACCCTTACCTCAGTGCCAGATATTCCAGCTCTTGGTAGATGTCATCTAATAATTGGTCTCACAATGAAATCTTGCCTTGTCTCACAAGAAATCATTCATTTCCTTCTCTGGAATGAGATCTTTGTACAGTTTGAGATATACTTCTATATATTGTATTGCCTTTTATCTGAATAGTATAGATAGAACATTGGCCCAGGAGTTCAGAGATTTAAGTTCTAACTTTAGTTCTGTCTGTTAGTAATCTGATCACTGGGGAAATTTTCATGCTGACCGTGTTTCTTAAAAATTTCATGTTGCAGGCATTTGGTTAGTACAGATCATTGATAAAAACGAGACCTTTATTAGTAGCTATCCAAAGACTGAAGCATCAGAAAGCTATAGAGTATGCAGAACTTTTGCTGCTTGATAAAATGAAAAGATGAAAGCAAGGAGGCCAAATGGTATAGTGCAGATCTGTGATTATGAGATCAGGAGACCTGGGTTCTAGACAGGGTTTGCTATTAATTACCTTTGTGACCATAGACAAATCACTTCATATGCTGGGGTCAAGCTGTTTTGAACTTCAACTAGTACATATTAAAATAGTTAAATGTATTTAAAATGTAATAGATATTTAAATCATAGGTTTATTCACTTATACTTGAGAAACCTGCATTTTGCCTAGTCCGTGATTATTCTGATGAAAATGCTAAGTAACAAGTATCCCTTGTTAAGGAGAATAGACTGAAGTTTTTATTATTACTTCAAGCATAGCACCATGTTGAAGATCCTTGAGAAAATAAAATGTCTAGGAGTTTGTTTTGTGATAGTAGCAGAATTCCACTTGTAAGTCTTACGGTGTTATAACTTAGAATGTATATGGAATGGTTTTTTTTTTTTTTTTTTTTGAGACGGAGTTTCGCTCTTGTTACCCAGGCTGGAGTGCAATGGCGCAATCTCGGCTCACCGCAACCTCCGCCTCCTGGGTTCAGGCAATTCTCCTGCCTCAGCCTCCTGAGTAGCTGGGATTACAGGCACGCACCACCATGCCCAGCTAATTTTTTGTATTTTTAGTAGAGACGGGGTTTCACCGTGTTGACCAGGATGGTCTCGATCTCTTGACCTCGTGATCCACCCGCCTCGGCCTCCCAAAGTGCTGGGATTACAGGCTTGAGCCACCGCGCCCGGTTTTTTTTTTTTAAAAAAAAGACAGGGTTTCGCTCTGTCTCCTGTGCTAGAGTGCAGTGGCACAATCATGGATTATTGTAGCCTTCACCTCCAGGGCTGAAGCGATTCTCCTACCAGCACAGTCAGTTAATTTTTTGTAAAATTGAAGTCTCAGTGTTTTGCTTAGGCTTGTCTCAAACTCCTGGGCTAAAGCGATCCTCTCGTCTCTGCCTCCCAAAGTGTTGATCATAGGCATGAGCCACCGTGCCTGGCCTGTGGAGTGTTCTAATCCAAATGGGGAAAGCCAATGTATACAATATTGTCCCTGACAAAACATTATATTGAATTTCCCATGAATGGTGGTCATGTACTCATATAGTTGCACCTCACATTTAAATTTCGGAATCTTGTCTCTTTGAATTAAACTTGGTTATTCAGATACCTGACCTTAGGTATTCTGAGAATGATGGTATGTATGTATGTGCTGCTGATTAATGATCTGCTCCTTGGTCAACTTGGAGAAAGATTGATTTGTAGTTAGATTCTACCAGTGTTAGTGAAAGGACAAGCATGGAATGGCCCAAAAATAAGTAAACCTGTCCTCATTGTAAACTCAGACTCTAGGAGAGGCCGTCTTCATGTAGAAGGATTACATAATTTTGTATTTGTATAGAAGAATCTTAATATAATATCAGGTGCCGGTTTTTGATTGCCTCTAATCATTTTCTGATATGTTCACTAGCTTATGGAAGTGACGGGGAAAAATCAGGATGAATGCATAGTGGCCCTACATGATTGTAATGGAGATGTGAACAAAGCTATCAATATATTGCTGGAAGGGAATTCAGACACAGTAAGTATTATTAATTGATTTGCATTGTTTACATTTGTCTCCCAATTCCATATCACATTTTCAACTTCACCTTGATTGGGGATGGGGGTGGAATGAATTATGGTGCCATTCCATATTTGTTTTAAGTTCCAGAAGGAACACTAACCTGAAATGACTGTTTTCGTTATATATGGTTTTTTCATGAAGTCGTAGAATCTGAAAACTAGAAAGAGAACTTAGTGATCTACTCCAGCCTTACAGTTTCCAAAAGTCTCTGGGCCTGTGGATATTTTTACCAACCTACCTGAAAAGCATCTCTTGGCCTACTGCTCATGTTTCTTCATCTTAGTCGTCACCTCTAACTACTTCTTATATCTCCACAATAACAGAAAACCAGGATTTGTTGTATATGTATTTGCTTATGTAGATACTGTTTTCTTTTTCTTTTTTTTTTTTTTTTTT
>NW_016107464.1:390671-391990 GCF_001604975.1 Cebus imitator | reverse complement strand
GGTTAAGTTTGGTGAGCTTGCAGGCTCATGAGCTCAGCCCTTTGATTTTAATAAGGATATAGCTAAAGCTACACCAGGCACTTGTCAGCCTCAAGATTTTGATCTCTGTGTGTATGTATTTATATATATATATGGTTTTTGTTTTTTAGTCTTTTTTTTGAGACTGAGTCTCACTGTCACCAGGCTGGAGTGCAGTGGCGTGATCTTGGCTTACTGCAACCTCTGCCTCCCGGGTTCAAGCGATTATTCTGCCTTAGCCTCCTGAGTAGCTGGGACCATAGGCGCGCATTACCATGCCTGGCTCATTTTTGTGTTTTTAGTAGACATGGGGTTTCACCAGGCTGGCCAGGATGGTGTTGATCTCTTGACCTCGTGATTTGCCTGCCTCGGCCTCCCAAAATGCTGGGATTACAGGCATGAGCCACTGCGCCTTGCCTATATATGTATTTTTTGAGTCAGAATCTCACTCTGCCACCCAGGCTGGAGTGCTGTGGTGTAATCTTGATTCACTGCAACCTCTACCTCCCAGGTTCAATTAATTCTTTGCCTCAGCCTCCCTAGTAGCTGGTACTACAGGCACGTGCCACCACATGCTTTAATTTTTGTATTTTTATTAGAGATAGGGTTTCACCATGTTGACCAGGCTGGTCTCGAACTCCTGACCTCAGGTGATCCACCTGTCTTAGCCTCCCAAAGTGTTGGGATTACAGGCGTGAGCCACTACACCCGGCCTGTGTTTATATTTTTTAAATCGAGGAAACTATTTTAGAGTAGATTAAAATAAATGACTCACCTAAAAGAAGATACAAAGATGTCACATCAGTAACTGCCTTTCCTTGGAAAATGTAAAAAACAAACAAACTGTCCTTGTCAGTGTTCACATTTAATTGAAGTTTCATTTTAGGGTCACGCTGCATTAGGTACAGGAAACATAAAAACAAACTGCTGTGAGAAAGTGAAAGCTAAAATGATTATCTTTTTAGTTGATGCAAAATGAAGAGAATGAATTTTTTTAGAGTAAAAATTAACTAATGTGAAAAAAGATTTCACTGTTTGAGTGTGGCTATACCTGTAGGTAAAATTCCATGTAAGAGAACACTGGTGGTACACAGGACAGTCCAACAAAATTATGAGTTTTTTGGGAGAACCATGTTAAATGATAAATTAAAATTTTAAATAGTTTTTATTTACTGGCATGGGAATAAGTTTTCTAGGTTTTACAGAATGTGGGGCATCTGTTTACCTTATTGCTAATGGATACAGAATAGAATGGCTTTCAGTTATTTTCAAAGTGAGCTGAAGAGCCAAACTGCCCTCTT
>NW_016107464.1:381566-389786 GCF_001604975.1 Cebus imitator | reverse complement strand
ACAGGCGTGAGCCACCGCGCCCGGCTCTAAATTTTGTATTTTTAGTAGAGATGAGGTTTCATTATGTTGACCAGGATGGTCTCGATCTCTTGACCTCGTGATCCACCCGCCTCTGCCTCCCAAAGTGCTGGGATTACAGGTTTGAGCCACCGCGCCCGGCCTAATTATACATACTTTTAATGATAACTGAGTAACAGCTGTTCTCTCTGATAGACTTCATGGGAGACTGTAGTGGGGAAGAAGAAGAATTTTGCAAAAGAAAATTCAGAAAACAAAGAGAATAGAGAGAAGAAAAGCGAGAAAGAATCAGTTCGTGGACGTGGAAACAACAACCGGAAAGGAAGAGGTGGCAATCGTGGCAGAGAATGTAAGTACAGACTTTCCACTCAGTTTTTTCTCTTCTCTTCTCTCTCCTCAAGTGATTGTCTCGCCTCAGCCTCCGAGTGTGTTGGGATTACAGGCATGAGCCACTGTGCTCAGGTTTCTGTTTTTTTCTTAGGAGTTTTTATATATTCTGAACAACTGAAAGATTAGTCCATAGCATGCCTATGAATTTGTTTCCTCAATGCAGAATTTGTTCTAATAGTTAACACCAGAAATGAGTGGCAACTGAGTATTTTCATAGAGCCTCTTATATGGTTTCATGTTAGCATTGACCTGGGCTGTAGGCAGGTGGTTGGGTAGTGTGTCTTATGACTGCCTTCTGTTATGAGTCAAACTCGTTTGCTAATTTTAGAATGGTGTGTGTCTGGTGAGGAAAGGGTCAGGGGTCATTTACTTACAGATAGGTGAAGCTGTTTTTTTCTTCCATTTATGGATACTCATGGTATAGACAAGGGTTAGAGTAAGAGGAAAGTTGCTGAATAGGCAGGATTTCTCATAGGCAGGTCTCATTTCCATTAGCCCTAGGTTTTCTAGGTTTTGTCACTGTTCATGCAAAACAGCCCTGCCTGCTCTGGCAATGTGTTAATGTAGTTAAGTTATGAAAGAATAAAATGTAAATATTTAACATATCTCTTGCTGTCTCATATATACCACCGATATTTATTGAGTATTTGCTATGTGGTGGATACTTTTATAGGCATACAGCAATGAATAAAATCGATAAAATCTTTGCCCTTCTAAAACTTACCTTTCAGTGAAGGTCAAATGGGACATAACAAGATAAAATATTTTATATTAATATTTTAATGGTGTTATATAGAAATTATGCCATAGGGAAAACCAAGAGAGATGCAAATTGTGGGAAGAAGTCCGGCCAATTTAAGTGGATTGCCAAGGAAAGTCTCACTGGAATTCATGTGAGTCAACCTCTGAAAGAGGTAACGGGAGCAAGCCATGCCAATATCCTTCATAAAATTTCTGTATTATGTAGGGCGATTAATGTCAATATAGGGATGAGAAAAAGAAAAGACTGCGTGTTGGCATCTTCTGGTTAGTATCCTAGAAAATCCCAACTTTAGTTTTTCTAAGAACTCAGTGTTTCCTTGCTAGCTGTTTTGCTATTCTGTGCCTTTCCAGGCTTTGGACCTAACTAATGAGTAAATTCTGTGATGTATTATGTAGTTGCATAATGGTGGTAGTTTTTTTGAAGCAAAAACTTTAGGAGAGGGCAAGTCCACCAAGAAGAAAGAAAAATCAGTATGTTATTTTAGTATCTTTTATGAATTTTCATGTGAATTAAGGAAGATGTGATTTCATTATTTAAAAAAAATTTTTTTTGAGACAAGGTCTTAGCCAGGCTGAAGTGCAGTGGTGTGATCACAGCTCACTGCAGCCTTGACCTTCCTGGGCTCAGGTGATCCTCCTACCTCAGCCTCCTGAGTCGCTGGGACTACTAAGTGCACACCATCATGACCACGCCTGGCTAATTTTTATATTTTGTATTTTTTCTGAGACAGAGTCTTGCTCATTTGCTCAGGCTAGAGTGCAGTGAGGAGATTTTAGCTCACTGCATCCTCCACCTCTTGGGTCCAAGCAATTCTCCTGCCTCAGCCTCCCGAGTAGCTGGGACTATAGGTGTGTGCCACCATGCCTAGCTAAATTTTGTGTTTTTTGATAGAGATGGGGTTTCTTTGTGTTAGCCAGGCTGGTCTCAAACTCCTGGCCTTAAGTGATCTGCCTGCCTCAGCCTCCCAAAGTGCTGGGATTACAGGCGTGAGCTACTGTGCCTGGCCAATTTTTGTAGTTTTTTTGTATGGTACCCAGTCTGATCTGAAGCTCTTGGGCTCAAGAGATCGGCCCTCTCAGCTGGAAATTACAAATACCAGAATTACAAGCGAAAGCCACTGTGCCTGACCTCATTCAGTTTTTAAGTCACTTTTGTGTCTGTTTTTCCTATTTCTGAACGTGTTTAAATTGTAGCCTGTTTGGCATTCCTTCTTTGCATTTAATAGTTGCTTGGTAAGGTTATATACAAGAGGTTTGGAAATGGAAATTTATTTTTCTGCTCTTTTTCTCTTAGTTAGAGGTGAAGAAAATGGAATTGATTCCAATCAAGTGGACAGGCCTTCAGATCGTGGCAAGCGAGTCCGAGGTAGAGGTAAGCTAGAGTAAGAGAGAAGAAAATGCTTTCATTCTACGGAAACAAGCGGGCATTTGCTTTGCTGGACTCTTACTAGGGTTGGCAGTGTGCTCTGAAAGGATGGTAGGTCATCTAAAATCTGATCATTTGTTTATTGATCCTGTAAATAAACTATTTTGTATTATGTAGTTTTGAAGAAATCCAAGGGTTGTTTTTGGATGAGCTGAGAAAGCCCTTTTTTTTTTTTTTTGAGACGGAGTTTCGCTCTTGTTACCCAGGCTGGAGTGCAATGGCGCGATCTCGGCTCACCGCACCCTCCGCCTCCCGGGTTCAGGCAATTCTCCTGCCTCAGCCTCCTGAGTCGCTGGGATTACAGGCACGCGCCACCATGCCCAGCTAATTTTTTGTATTTTTTTTAGAGACGGGTTTCACCATGTTGACCAAGATGGTCTCGATCTCTTGACCTCGTGATCCACCCGCCTCGGCCTCCCACAGTGCTGGGATTACAGGCTTGAGCCACCGCGCCCGGCCTGAGAAAGCCCTTTTTATGAATAATTTAAAACTTAAAGCTCTAACCAAAAGCATTGACAAATTATAATTGTATTACATTTGGAATACAGTGCAATGGCGTTTTTTTAAACCTTAATTTTAAAATACTTTATTGCTAAAACAAACAAAGAAACAAAAAGTTACGATCACTTGAGTCTTCAGGCTCTTGTAGTCGTTTTGCTAGGGGGGCAGGCCTTGCCTTGATGGTAGTGGTGGTGGTTGCCAGTTTGGGGGTGGCTGTGGCAATTTCTCTTCTTAAATTTTTTTAATTTTTAGCTTTTTACTGATAGATAATATTTAAACACATTTTTGGGGTATATCCGGTACTTCATTACATGCATAGAATATATAATTATTAAGTTGGGGTATTTAGGTTATCCATCACCATTAGCATTTATCATTTTGAAATGTATAATACGTAATTGTTAAGTGGTCACCTTACTCTACTGTTGAACATTAGAACTTACTCCTTTTTTTTGAGACAAGGTTTCATTCTGTTGCCCAGGCTGGAGTGCAGTGGCACCATCTCAGCTCACTGCAACCTCCACCTCCTGGACTCAGACAATCCTCCCACTAGGTGAGGCTACAGGTGCATGCCACCATGCCCAGCTAATTTTTCTATTTTTGGTAGAGATGGGGTTTCACCATGTTGGCCAGGCTGGTCTCGAACTCTTGGCTTCAAGTGATCCACCTGTAATCCTATCAAAGTGGTAGGATTGCAGGCATGAGCCACTGAGCCTGGCCTAGAATTTATTCCTTCTCTCTAACTGTGTTTTAACCTACCACCAATCTCATTTCATTCCCTACCCTCTGTACCCATCACCTTCTCTGCCTCTGGGAACTATCATTCCACTGTCTACCTGCATGAGACAACTTTGTTAGCTCTTACATGAGTGAGTACCTGTGATTGTCTTCTGTGTCTGGTTTATTTAACACGATGTCTTCTAGGTCCATTCATGTTGCCCCAAAGGACATGATTTCCTCCTTTTTTAATGGCTGAATAGTATTCCAAAGTGCAAATATATCACTTTTTAAAATCCATACATCTGCTGATGAACACTTAGGTTGATTCCCTTTATTTGTGAATATTGTGAATAGTGCTTCAGTAATCGTGGGGGTGTATGTATCTTATTGGCATACTGGTTTCCTTTTCTTTTTATAAGTAGCCAGTAATGGGATTGCTGGATCATATGGCAATTTAATTTTTTGTTTTTGATAAATCTCCATACTATTTTTGAAAATGACTATACCAGTTTATATTCCTACCAATAGTGTATGAAAGTTCCCTTTTTCCTGCATGTGTTTAATTGATTTGGTTAATTAATTAATTAGATGGAGTGCCATGATCATAGCCCACTGTAGTCTTGAACTCCTGGGTTCAGGCAGTCTCCCTGCCTCAGCCACCTCATTAGTTGGGTTGCAAGCTATTTTTTGTCTTTTTGATAGTAGCTGTTCTAACTGGCGTAAGATGGTATCTCATTGTGGTTTTCATTTGCATTTTATTGATGTTTACTGATGAGCATTTTTTTGTATATCTTTTGGCCATTTGTATATTGTCTTTTTAGATCTTTTGTCTACTTTTTTTTTTTTTTTNCCTCTTAAGAGACGGTCTCTCACTCTGTTCCCCAGGCTGGAGTGCAGTTGCATGATCATAACTTACTGTAACCTTGAACTCCTGGGCTCAAGTGATTCTTTCGCCTCAGCTTTTTGAGCAGCTGGGGCCCACATGCCTGGCTAATTTAAAGAAAAAAATATTCTTTTAGAGTTGGAGTCTTGGAGTGTTGCCCAGGTTGGTCTTGAATTCCTGTCCTCAAGCTGTCCTACCTCAGCCTCCCAAAGCTCAGGGATTACAGGTATGAGCTACTGTCCCCAAGCTGTTTACCCACTTTTTAATGGGATTATTTAATTTTTGGCTGTCGAGTTGTTTTGGTTCCTTGTATAGTCTGAATATTAGTCCATTGTCAGATGGATATCACCCTACAAATTTCTTAAATGATACTTCTTTAATGCTGAGGCTAAAATCCCAGAGATTTGGGCCAGTGAGGTGGCTCACACCTGTAATTACTTTGGGAAGCAAAGGCAGGCAGATCACTTGATATCAGTAGTTTGAGACCAGCCTGGCTAACATGGTAAAACCATGTATCTACTAAAAATACAAAAATTAGCTGGACATGGTGGTCTGTGTCTGTGGTTCCAGCTACTCGGGAGGCTGAGGCATGAGAATCATAGGAAGTGGAGGCTGTAGTGAACTGAGAATGTGCCACTACACTCCAGCTTGGGTGACAGAGTGAGACTCTGTCTCAAATAATAATAATAATAAAAAATCCCAACGATTCAGTATTATTCTAGATAAAGTTCTTGTCATATGCCACATAGTAAATTGGTAAAAACCAAGTATAATTCTGCATTCCATGAGTTGAAACTGCTTAGTATTTTTTATATTTAGGATCAGGTTTCTATAACGTTTCAAATTTGCCATTGTCAAAGATAGAAAGATGGCAATGAAGAGTGTTGGCACATACACCCCTACTAGTTTATTAGGTCTTAAACCATGACATACACACTTTAAGGAAAAGAAAACAGGATAACAAAAAGAAAGAATAAAATTACTTTATTGACCAGTAAATTTCACTGTGCCTCACTGGAGAGGGTGGTTGCAGTGTGAGACTAACCTTATGTGTGTGATTAGTCCTTACCACCCTGCTCTGGTTAAAATATCATTGCTCTGGTATTCTTCTGTTCTTAAGGTTTTAGGAATACATACTAACCCAGCTTCTCCTCTTACCAGGGAGAGGGTTTTCTTTCCAAGGGTATGTGATTCTTCAGATGCTTCTCCTGGCATTAATGGGCATCTTAGAGAAGTAGTAGAATCTTCATGACTGAAATTCCACTGCGGACTACACTGTTGAATCCTTTAATTTTGCCCTTTGACAGTAGGAATCTAGTCACAGTGTGTATTTGTATTGGTTGTTTAGAGACAAATTTAAGGATTACAAGCTGACCCATGTCATAAATCGAACAGATTTATTGTTATGAAAACACATTATGGGGAATAACCAGTGAGTTGGAGATTGAATATCTGCTGGGATGCGTACTGTTATTACTTTGAGAAAAAGATGATATGTTTACCGTGGTTCTATTTAGGTTAACAAACCCCAAATCAATAAAAGTTAACAGTCCATGTAAAATCACCGTAGTTTTTCTTAATCACAAATAGGCTATATAAATTCTGCAGGGGGTGCGGTGTTGTATTTGACTTCTTCGTGTTCTTTTTGGGACCGTATGGTGGCTGTTCATTTAATTTTCTCATCAGTGTATATACCAGTGAATAGGAACAGAAGGCAAATAATCAAAAACAGTTCATTTGAACTATCTGTGTGACAAAATGGGCACTTAATTTTCCTACCAAAATCTGTTGTGTTTGCTTTATATAAAAGCAGCTATGTAGGCAAACTACCTACCTTTTTTTTTTTTTTTTTTAAAACTTGTTTTGGTTTTTGTTCATAATTTACCAGTTGGCCTTACTGGATAGTAAGTTGTGGAGCAGAGCTTACATTCAAGTAGAAACCATTTGGAAAATAATTCCTATAGAGTATGTCTTTCATAAGTCTTTTTGCTGGTGAAGTGTAATTGAGGATTTTTGTAAAGGATTTGGGTTGAAGCAGCATTATTAGAATATCAGGTAAGTATGTTTGCCAGGAGGCTCTTTGACAACTTGGTTGAAAGAGGGGCTGCTGGCTTCTGGCAGTTCTGCTGAGTTTTTTTTTATAAAGACTTTTCTGAAGCTTAGCCTCAGAGTTGTAAAAATAACTGCAAGGAGTGGGGCCTGTATTGGGATCTGCCAGGTATGTTATGATCGCAGGGGAAGGAACAAAATTGTCTTATATCTTAACAATTGTTTTCTTCTCGCTAATATCCTGAAGAGAGGAAAGAGATAAGCAGAGAGAAATTTTCCATTTCATAGATAATGTAATTATTGCTATGATTCTGACAGTATTTTATTTATTTTTATTTTTTATTTTTTTGAGATGGAGTTTTGCTCTTGTTGCCCAGGCTGGAGTACAATGGCAGGATCTCGGCTCACCGAAACCTCCGCCTCCTAGGTTCAAGTGATTCTCCTGCCTAGCCTCCTGAGTAGCTGGGATTATAGGCAAGTGCCACCACGCCTGGCTAATTTTGTATTTTTATTAGTAGAAATGGGGTTTCTCCATGTTGGCAAGGCTGGTCTTGAACTCTCGACCTCAGGTGATCCGCCTGACTTGGCCTCCCAAAGTGCTGGGATTACAGGGGTGAGCCACTGCACCCGGTGATTCTGACAGTATTTTTTGTAGTGTACCTCAGTGTATTTTTCCCTTCCCCCCTTCCCCCCTTCCCCGCTTCCCCGCTTCCCGTGGGAGTCTCACTGTGTCGCCCAGGCTAGTCTCGAACTCAGGAACTCAAACAGTTCTACATCAGTGTATTTAAAAAATAATTTCAGGCCAAGTACACCGGCTTATGCCTGTAATCCTAGCACTTTGGAGGGCTGAGGTGAGAGGATCACTTGAGCTCAGGAGTCCAAGATCAGCTTGGACAACATAGCAGAATCCTGTCTGTATTTTTTTTTAATTTGTATTTCTGGGTGTATATATATATTTCCTGAAGTAAATATGCCTATATTATTTTTATGGTCTTGGCATAATATGGGAGTTCAAAAGTAATATAAAATTTAGTGTGGCTCACCATTTTTATTTACTGTGTTTTTATTTATTTATTTTTGAGATAGGGTCTTACTCTGTCACCCAGGCTGGTATGCAGTGGCGTGATCTTTGCTCAGTGCAGCCTCCACCTTCTGGACTCAAGCAATTTTCCCATCTCAGCATCCCTCATAGCTGGGACTACAGGCACATGCCACTATGCCCAGCTAATTTTTTTATTTTTTGTAGAGACAGGGGTTTGCAGTGTTGCTCAGGCTGGTCTTGAACTCTTGAGCTCAAACAGCCCACCCCCCTCGGCTTCCCAAAGTGCTGGGATTACAGGCATGAGCCACAGCGTCCAGCCTGCTATTTCATTTAACTTTGTTTTGAATGTGCTTTATGCAGAAAAAGATAATATACTTACGGACTTTATGACATAGATCCATCTTTTTTTTTTTTTTTTTTTTTTTTTTT
>NW_016107464.1:376174-381331 GCF_001604975.1 Cebus imitator | reverse complement strand
ATCTTGCCTCACTGCAACCCCTGCCTCCTGGGTTCAAGCAATTCTCCTGCCTCAGCCTCTGGAGTAGCTGGGACTACAGGCTTGTGCAACTGTGCCTGGCAGTGACTTTTTGTATTTTTAGTAGTGAGAGTATTTCACCAGTTACACATTTATTTATTTACTTATGAATGATGGAATCTCACAATGTCACCGGGCTGGAGTACAGTGACACAGTCTTGGTTCACTGCAACCTCTGCCTCCTGGGTTTAAGCGATTCCCTGCCTTGGCCTCCCGAGTAGCTGGGACTACAGGTATGCGCCACCACACCGGGATAATTTTTGTATTTTTAGTAGAGATGAGGATTTCACCAGTTATACATACATACATACGTACGTACATACATATACATGCATGCATACATACATACGTACGTACATACATTTATTTATTTGAATTTGAGGTGGAGTCTCGCACTGTCCCAGGCTAGAGTACAGTGACATGGTCTCGGCTCACTGCAACCTCCGCCTCCTGGGTTTAAGCGATTCCCTGCCTCAGCCTCCCGAGTAGCTGAGACTACAGGCATGTGCCACCAACCAGGCTAGTTTTTTGTATTTATTTATTTATTTTTTGCCCAACTGCAACTGTCTTGATTGAGTTATATAGTTTTTTGTATTTTGGTAGAAATGGGGTTTCACCATATTGGCAGGCTAGTCTCAAACTCCCGACCTCAGGTGATCCAGCTGCCTCAGCCTCCCAGAGTACAGGGATTACAGGTGTGAGCCACTGTGCGTGGCAACATTCATTTTTATGTTATGTAAATACGTGAAAGAAATTACAGTCATACATGGGGGACTGTTTCTAGGACCCCAACATTTACCCAAATTTTTTGCATATTCAAGTCCCAAAGTCAGCTATATAACACCCGTGCTTAGGAAAAATAAGTCTTCTTTGGGCTTTACATCTTGCCAACAGTATTTTCAGTTTTCATTTGGTTGAAAAAAATGTGCATATGATTGGACCTGCACAGTTCAAACCTGTCTTGTTAAATTGTCAAATGTGTTTTTAAGTTACTCCTTTTGTATTTTTTTTTTTTTTTAAGATGGAGTCTTGCTTTGTTGCCCAGGCTGGAGTGCAGTGGGACGATCACTGCAACCTCCACCTCCTGGGTTCAAGAGATTCTCCTGCCTCAGCCTCCTGAATAGCTGGGAGTACAGGTGTGCACCACCAAACTCCTCTGATTTTTGTGTTTTTAGTAGAGACGGGGTTTCACCCTGTTGGGCAGGATGGTCTTAAACTCCTTACCTCGTGATCTGTCTGCCTTGGCCTCCCAAAGTGCTGGGATTACAGGCATGAGCCACCGTGTCTGGCCTTGTATGTTTCTTTATCTTGTATGTTGGCACATGGTTTATCAGCTTATATGTAATACTTTGGCCTTTCCTTCTGGTGAGATTGAGTCAAGTAAGGTAGTGAACTATTATTTCTTTTTTTAGAGACAGGGTCTCGCTCTGTTGCCTAGCCTCGAGTACAGTGGCATGATCATAGCTCACTGCAACCTCCAGCTCCTATGCTCAAGCAATCCTCCTGCCTTAGCCTCCTGAGTAGATAGGACTGCAGGTACACAGCACCATGCCCGGCTAATTTTTAAAAACATTTTTGTAGAGACAGATCTCCCTGTGCTGCTCAGGCTGGTCTTGAACTCCTGGTTCCAAGCAGTCCTCCCTTGGCCTCCTAAATTAGAGGGATTACAGGCACGAGCCACTGTACCTGGCTGGTAATGAATTACACTTAAGGTTACAGGGGTTGGTTTCCTTCTGGATTGAAGAAAAATAATGCAAAAAGGGCAACAATAGTTTACTGCCTAACTTTTCTTACTACTTTACCTTACTGTTTTGTTTTTATTAACTCAGATTAGTTCCTCTACTTTTAAAACTAATTATTACTTGAATACAGTCTATATAGTACAAATGCAAAGTAATTTTGAGCGCCTACTATGTTTTAACATTCTACTTTAAGGTACAGAAGTGGCTCTTGCTGTGTTGCCCAAGGTGACCTCAAACTATGGGGGCTCAAGCAGTCCTCCCACCTTGACCTGCCAAGGTGCTGGGATTATAGACTTGAGCCACCAGACCCAGTTTACTTTTAAATTTTGAATTCTCTGTAGTACCTTCTCTTTTCTTTTTTTCTTTTTTCTTTTGAGAAGGAGTCTCGCTCTGAGTGCTGGTTTCACATAGCATTTAACAAAATGCCGATTCTCAAATCAGTTACTGAACAGATAGGTTATTTCGTGTAATCATATAGTGCCATTATTGTGCCTCTATGTATGAGAATTTAATCCATGAAAGACTCCATATTTATGAAGTTGGGGTTACATGTCATTCTTTAGTGTGGCAGTTGATATTTACATACCTATTATGTTGTTGAAGATACTGCTGTGAACAAGCTTTGTTCTTCACTGAAATCTAGGGATGTTTTGCCATTTTCATTTGATTCATTTAGTCTTCTTTGGGGCTGGGGAGGGGTATTGCAAATTCTCTGGGAATGTAACCTGGCCCAGGGACATAGAGGGATGGGCTTCCAAGTCTCTGAGCCAGAAAAGCCCCAAAGATGCCCCCTTCTGTGTGTGGCCTGAACAGGTCCCTGAACATGGAAGTAGTACCATCTATATTATTGAACTAGTCCTGAGAAATCAGGAATTTAAAAAAATTATTCGTTTATATTTGAGACAGTGTCTTGCTATGTTGCTCAGGCTGGCCTCAAACTCCTGAGCTCAAGCAGTCCTTCCACCTCAGACTCCCTAAGTGCTGACATTATTGGTGTGAGCTACCCTGCCCTGTCAGGAGCTTTGTTGATATGACAAACTGTTACCCAGGCTGGAGTGTAATGGCACAACCATAGATCACTGTAGCCTTCAATTTTTGGGCTTAAGCAATCCTCCCATGTCAGCCTCCCGAGTAGCTGGTACTGCAGGCGTGCACCACCATGCCTGACTAATTTTAGTCAGGACCTTAAAGTTTCATGGTGGGCAGTGATAAATTCATGTTTACACAGTTTCTGGCACAGCTAGCTTTTAAAGACCTTCTTGCTGTCTTTTGGGGATGAGGGAAGGGATTGCTTTCTATTTAGATTAGGCCACTTTCTGCATTTGCTTCCCTTCAGGTTATATGTGTTTGAAAAGGAGAGATGTCTGCAGTTAAGATCTGTCCCAGTAGGGGTGGGGATGGTTGGTTGGTCTTTGAATTTTGGCTTTTAGAATAATGAGCAACTCGGCCGGGCATGGTGGCTTACACTATAACCCCAGCACTTTCGAAGGCTGAGGTGAGCTGATCACTGGAAGCCTGGCCAACGTGGTGAAATCCTATTTCAGAAAAAGAAAAAAAAAAAGAGTAATGAGCATCTTTTCCATTTGGATTCTCAGCATAGAAGATGTAAATATCAGTCAAAACTTGAAGCTGGGCACTGTGGCTCATGCCTGTAATCCCAGTACTTTGGGAGACTGAGATGGGTGGATCACTGGAGGTCAGGAGTTCAAGACCAGCCTGTACAACATGGTGAAACCCTGTCTCTACCAAAAATACAAAAATTATCCAAGTGTGGTAGCGCATACCTGTAATCCCAGCTACCTGGGAGGCTGAGGCACGAGAGTCATTTGAACCAGGGAGGTGGAGGTTGCAGTGACTCAAGATTGTACCACTGCACTCCAGCCTGGGTGATAGAGCAAGACTCTGTCTCAAAAAATAAAAACAAAACCTTGAGCAGTCATTCAACAGAGATGTAGTAGAATGCTTGAGGCGGAAAGGTATAGCACTTTCCATAACATGGTTTATTTACTTTGATAATCTTTGGAAATGTTGGACTTGGTTTTTGTGATTAAAAGACTCTGAATCTTTATTCTGAGCTGCTAGATTAATCTGTTTATTCCAGATAACAATGCAGGGAAATGGTATATACACAAAAATCAGTATTACTAGTAGCATTACTGCCAAGTGAGTAGGAAACAGTAATTCTGTTATCTTGTTAGAATTTATGGGGAAGATGGGTTAGATTTTTTAATTAAATAATTTTTTTTTTCCTTTGTGAGACAAGTCTGGCTTTATTACCCAGGCTGGAGTACAATGGCATCATCTCTGCTCACCGCAACCTCTACATCCCAGGTTCAAACTATTCTCCTAACTATGTTCAAACTATGTCTCAGTCTTCCGAATAGCTGGCATTACAGGCATGTGCCACTATGCCTAGCTACTTTATATATATATATAGTTTTTTTTTTTTTTTTTTCCGACAGTTTCGCTCTTGTTGCACAGGCTGGGGTGTAATGGTGCAATCTCGGCTCACCGCAGCCTCAGCCTCCCAGATTCAAGCCATTCTCCTGCCTCAGCATCCTGAGTAGCTGGGATTACAGGCACCTGCCTGGCTCATTTTTAGTATTTTTAGTAGGGACGGGGTTTCTCCATGGTGGTAAGGATGGTCTCGAACTCCCGACTTCAGGTGATCCACCCACCTCGGCCTCCCAGAGTGCTGGGGACTACAGGCATGAGCCACCGTGCCCGGCCTGTATATATGTGTTTTTAGTAGAGACAAGGTTTTGCCATGTTGACAAGGCTGGTCTTGAATTTGTGACCTCAAGTAATCCACCTACCTCAGCCTCCTAAAGTGCTGGGATTATAGGCATGAACCATTGCTCTCAGCCTATAGAAAATACTCTTTATAGAAGAGTATACTTTATAAAAAAGAAAATAAAAAAGGAAAGAGTATTTTCTTTATAAAAAAGAAAATACTCTTTATAAAATTTACATACCATACATTCCATCAATTTAGTGTACAATTGAATGGTTTTTAATATACTTATCAAGTTGTGCAGTCATTACCACAATCAATTTTAGAACATTTTCCTCACCTCAGAAGTATACCTTACCTTTAACTATCATTTTACCAATTCTTTCCTCCTTCCACCTCAACCCTAAGCAACCAATAATCACCTTTCTATTTCTGTAGAGCTCAAGCAGATTTTTCTGTTCTGGACATTTCCTGTAAATGGAATTGTATAATATGTGGTCTTTTATGACTCTTCTCTTAATGATTTGGGTTCCTCCTCACCTTTACTCTGAAGGGATTAACTTAAATGTTCATGTTGTAGCACGTATCAGTACTTCATTATATTATATTGCTATAAAAAGGAAT
>NW_016107464.1:375101-376154 GCF_001604975.1 Cebus imitator | reverse complement strand
ATGACTCTTCTCTTAATGATTTGGGTTCCTCCTCACCTTTACTCTGAAGGGATTAACTTAAATGTTCATGTTGTAGCACGTATCAGTACTTCATTCCTTTTTATATCAATATAATATAATGTTGTATGAATATTCTTCTTTTTTTTTTTTTTTTTTCAGTTCAAGGTTTTAAGTCCTGAGAATAGTTTCCTTGTTTTGTAGTTTAATTTTGGCCTGTATTCTTGCCAAAAGCTTTAGACTGAAAGTTTTCTTCTTAGAGCTAATTAGCTGAATTTCTTACATTCTTGTAAGTCACAGTAACAGCTCTGTGTTCTGCCTTCTTAAAAAAAATTTTAAAAAAGATTTATTGGCTACGCATGGTGGCTCACGCCTGTAATCTCAGCACTTTGGGAAGCCAAGGCTGGTGGAACACAAGGTCAGGAGTTAAAGACCAGCCTAGCCAAGATTGTGAAACCCCATCTCTACTAAAAATACAAAAAAATTAGCTGGGCTTGGTGGCAGACACCTGTAATCTCAGCTACTCAGGAGGCTGAGGCAGATAATTGCTTGAACCTGGGAGGTGGAGGTTACAGTGAGGCACTCCAGCTTCGGTGATAGAGCGAGACTCTGTCTCAAAAAAAAAAAAAAAAAAAATTGTAGAGATGGTGTCTCACTGTTTTGCCCAGGATGGTTTTGAACTCCTGGCCTCAAGTGATCCTCCTGCCTTGGTCTCCCAAAGTATTGGGATCACAGATGTGAACCACTGTATCAGGTCTCAGTTTGTTGTATAAACATATACCCACAAGTGCAATTGCATGATCATATGGTCAATCATTGGAGTTTTTGAGGAACTGCCATACTGTTACCCACAGCAGCTATACCATTTTACATTTCCACCAGCAGTGCATAATGGTGTGCCCCACATCTTTGCCAACACCTATTACTTTCTGTGTTTTTATTTTTATTTTGGTAGTAGTCATCCGAATGAATATGGGATTCTGTTTTATTGTGGTTTTGATTTGCATTTTCCTAATGATCAGTTGTACTGAGTATATTTTAATATGTTTATTGGTC
>NW_016107464.1:337254-375008 GCF_001604975.1 Cebus imitator | reverse complement strand
GGGTTTCACCATGTTGGTCAGGCTGGTCTTGAACTCCTGACCTCAGGCGATAGCCGCCTGCCTTGGCCTCCAAAGTGCTTGGATTACAGGCGTGAGCCACCATGCCTGGCCCTTTTATTTTATTTTATTTTATTTTATTTTATTTTAGTCTTGCTCTGTTACCCAGGCTGGAGGACAGTGGCGCGATTTTGGAACTGCAGCCTTTGCCCCCTGGGTTCAAGCGATTCTCCTGCCTCAGCCTCCCGAGTAGCTGGGACTATAGGCATGCACCAACTTTTTGTATTTTTAGTAGAGACAGCATTTCACCATGTTGGCCATGTTGGCCTTAAACTGATCTCAGGTGATCCACCTGCTTTGGCCTCCCAAAGTGCTGGGCAGGCGTGAGCCATTGGGCCTGGCTATTGCCGATTTTGAATTGAATATTTTGTTGTCGAGTTTTAGGAGTTCTTTGTATATTCCAGATGTTACTCTGTGATCAGATATATAATTTGTAATGTATTTTCTTCCGTTCAATGGGTTGTCTTTTTACTCTTTTGATACTGTGGTGTTTTGTTTCTGCTTTTGTTTTTGAGAAATGGTCTTACTCTGTCACACAGACTAGAGTACAGTGGTGTAATCTCAGCTCACTGCAGCTTCAACTTCCTAGGCTGAAGCAGTCCTCCAACTTCAGCCTTCCAAGTAGATGAGACTACAGGCGTGTACCACTATACCTGACTAATACTTGTATTTTTTGTAGAGATGAGGTTTTGCTATTGGCCCAGGCTGGTGTTGAACTCCAGAGCTCACGCAATCCACCTGCCTTGGTATCCCAAAGTGCTGGGATTCAGGCATCAACTTATCATGCTTGGCTAATACTGTATTTTGATACAGAGTTTTCTTTTGAGTCTTGCTCTGTCACCCAGGCCTGTGTGCGGTGTTTGATTACAGCTCACTGCAACCTCCAACTCCTGGGCTCATGGATCCTCCTGCCTCTGCCTGTCAGGTAGCTAAGTTAGAGGCGCATGCCTCCATGCCCATGAAAATATTTTTGTAGAGAGGGAGTCTCCCTGTGTTGGCCAGGCTGCTCTGGAACTCCTGGCTGAAGCCATCCTCCCCACCTCAGCCTCTCAAATTGTTGAGATTATAGGTGTGAGCCACCATACCTGGCCTAGAAAAGTTTTTAATTTTCATAAAATCCGGTTTGTCTTTTTTCTTCTTTTTTTAACCTATAACTTTAATGTTATATTCAAGAAATAACTGCCAAATACAGTGTTATGAAGCTTTTGCCTTGTGTTTTCCTCTGAGAGTTTTATAGTTTTAGCTGTTGAATTTAGGCCTTTGCTCTTCAGTTTAGGATTTTAATGAAGAGAATGTGGAAAGGTGCTAGTCATAATTTTCTCTTCTTACTTGCTTGTTCTCCTGCTTGCTGCCATTTTGGTCTTTGATCAAAGACCTAGTATTTAAAATTAATTTAACAGTGCCTTATAATAATGGCTTATAATTCCATGGCGTTAGCCCTTCCTGATTTTAAAAGATGTGGACTATTTTATAATATAACCTCCCTATGTTTAGCTATCAAATACCACAAACATAATCCAAGGAGAATTTAATTCACTTCTAGCCTTTTAAGTCACTAACTGGGTATAGGTAGTTGCATTAGCAGGAATCAGTAAATTGGGTGCCCTGGTTTGGAATGTTGGTGCCATTAGGAAGGAACAATAGTGATATTGTCTGGGTAGTGAGTATAGGATGAAGAAGGAGGTGTAATTGTGTAGGACACAAGTATTATTTTATACTATAATTGTTTGTTTTTTTAAAGGATTTGGACGTGGCAGAGGGAGAGGGGCAGGAAGGTTCTCAACCCAAGGCATGGGGTAAGTCATAGCCATCCTATTTTTATAGTTATTTACTTCCCTAGTTTTTTATTCTGCTATTGCTTCTAATACCCTGCATCTAATTTAGTCATCATAGTGAATCCAGTGTTTTCTATACCTAGAGTTTACTAACAAGAAAAATAGTATAAATAAAATTGATTTTTTAATTAGGCCTTAGAGTAGGGTTTCTAACCTTGGCACTATTGAGATTTTGGATTGGATAATACTTCCATGGGGTAGTAGGGTCTCCTGTACATTGTAGGATATTTAGCAACATCTCTCCTCTCTGTACTATTAATAAATGCCAGTAGCACCTCGCCTGAAGTAGAGACAAAATACCTATAGATATACGTAAATGGCACTGCCTAAGAGCCATGTTAGTTAATCCAGCCATTGTCTGTGAATGCTAAGTAAATGTAATGCTTATTTATGCATAAGTGATACCTTTTTCCTGAATTGTAATAGTCAACAATGAACAGGCACAGAGGTACTAAAATCAGGTTTATTTCTTGTTTCTGGGTGTTATTTTAATTTTTGCTACTACTAAAACATTAGCTCCCTTGGATTTTTAGAAAAAGTTTTAAAACGTCCTGTGGAATCCATACATAGATGCTGTCAAGGAAGGGAATTGGCTACAGGAAAAGCCCTTTGTTTCTCAAACTTTAGGCACCACTCTTGGTGTCATTGCTTTGTAGAAGTAGTGGTGCCTTTCTGCTCCCAAACACAGGGAGCAAACTGTCAGGAGCACTTTAAGACGTAAACCCTGCCCATTAGCTTTAAATTGTTCTGTAGATTTTTCTGTTTACTTCATATTCCTTTGGGAAAATTTTAAAGGTAATATTTGTTTTGGCTCATGTTAGATCTCTGAACCATCATTGAGTTAAACTGGGTGTTCAGTTTAGGATTTTAATAAAAAGAGAGATGCTGAACAAAATGTTTTCTTCTTTATCTGATGTTTCTATAAAGGAGCATATAATTCTATTCTAAAAGGTTCAAAGCCAAACTTGGATTCTGTCTTGGGAAAAAGATACCTGTTGCCTACCTATGCCTTATTTTTCAGCAGAACTTTCATAAGTGCCCTTATTCTGCCTTGAAAGACTATGGCTTTTCCTGTCTGCTTTAGGATGCTGAGGACAGTGTTTTAGGAAAATAAGGCTATTATACCAGAATGTGTGGAAGGTTCCTAGGCAACTTCTGGTTTTCACATCTGCATCATCATGGCTGGCAGAATTAGTTATATTTAACTAGGGGAAGGAGAGGCGATGTCTTTTACAGTGGCTGTAAGAAGGGACTGGGCTTGTTTGGTGGAGATCATATATAGTTAATATTTTGGCTTAGGTGCTTGCTTCTTTTGCCTTTATTATTTCTTTATTTCAAACCCCAGGACATTTAATCCTGCGGACTATTCAGATTCTACATCTACAGATGTATGTGGGACAAAACTAGTGGTTTGGGAAGCTGCTCAGAATGGTGCAGATGTGGGAACTGGTAAGTGTTCTGTTTTTGCCAGAGATGAGTTTTAAATGTTGGCGCTATTAAGAGTTTTATGTTCTCTGCCAGGCGCGGTGGCTCACGCCTGTAATCCTAGCATTTTGGGAGGCCGAGGCAGGTGGATCATCTGAGGTCGGGAGTTTGAGACCAGCCTGGGTGACACGGTGAAACCCCATCTCTACAAAAAATACAAAAGGGTGTGGTGGTAAATGCCTGTAATCCCAGCCACTTGGGAGGCTGAGGCAGGAGAATTGCTTGAATTCGGGAGGTGGAGGTTGCAGTGAGCCAAGATAGCCCCATTGCACTCCAGCGAAACTCCACCTCTTAGTTAGTTCTTACCACCAAAGTCTGCCACATACAAGTCTCATTGAATTTGATTTTCCCTTCTGCAAGCTAAGAAAGAGCTATATAAGGCAATCGGTATAAATCAGCACAAACCCACACTGTAATCAAAGTATGTCTGAGATATATAGAATTTCTGAGGAGAAGATTTTTTACTGGAAGTACTTACCTTTTCTAATAGTGGAGTCTTTGGCCAGATAATATATGGTAATGTGGTAGATGATAGATGGGCTTGTAGCAACATTGCTTCTGTAGGTTTTTCTGTATCATACTGTTTCTGCATTATTTTCTGAAATTCTTGGGGTAGATATTGGTTGTTTATTTATATACAGCTCTTTGTACACTAAGTATTAAGATTTTACCTATAAAAACATAATTGAGCCAGGAGTGGTGGCTCACACCTATAATCTACTTTGGGAGACCAAGGTGGGTGGATCACTTGAGGTTAGGAATTGGAGACCAGCCTGGCCAACATGGTGAAATCCCATCTCTACAAAAATACAAAAATAATTAGCCAGGTGTTGTACCACATACCTGTAATCCCAGCTACTTGGGAGGTCGAGGCTGGAGAGTCACCTGAACCCAGGAGGCGGAGGTTGCAATGAGCTGAAATTGTGCCATTGCACTCCAGTCTAGGCGACAGAACAAGACTTCACCTCAAACAAACGAAACCAAAAAACATAATTTAACGTAATGAAATATAACCCTGATTTAGAATATAGCTCAATAAATTATCAAAGCCAGATGTAGTGGCTCACGCCTATAATCTCAGCATTTAGGTGGCTGAGGTGGGAGGATCACTTGAGCCAGAGTTTGAGAGGAGCCTGGGTTAGCATAATAAGATCTCATTTCTACTAAGAAAACTTAAAAGTTAGTCTGGCATGGTGGTCTGCGCCTGGGGTCCCAGCTGTTAGGGAGGCTAAAGTGTGGGGACCGTCACTTGAGCCTGAGAGGTTAAGGATGCAGTGAGCTGTGATTGTGCCACTTCACCCCAATGTAGGCAGTAGAGCAAGCCTGTGTCTCAAAAAAAAAAAAAAAGAAAGAAAGAAAGAAAATAATGCCTACGAACATCCATATAACATCAACCATAGCCAAAAAGTAAGAGAGTACAATCAGAAGCACAACTAATCAACTGTAAATAGAGAAACTGTAAAGAGAATCAGCAAAATTTATAAGTTGTTATTTAAAAGCACTAGTAAAATTGTTAAGTTTCTTAGGAGACCATCAAGGCAAGGTGAAGAAACATGAATAATCGGTTCCAGGAAGGAGAAAAGGAATATCGATATAGATCATATAGATATTAGGAGATTATAAGATTCAATATGTCAAATTTTATGGCAACAAATTTGGAATTATGACTAATTTCACTTTTGTAAAAATCTGAAACTGAAATATTTGAAAATAGAATTTAGTAAGACTGAAACAGATCATCATGTCCATGGTTAAGATTATACTTGGGCCGAGCATGGTAGCTCACACATGTAATCCCAGCACGTTGAGAGGCTGAGGTGGGCAGATCACTTGAGCTCAGGAGTTTGAGACCAGCCTGGGCAACATGGTGAAACCCCATCTCTGCAAAAAATACAAAAATTAGCCAGGCGTAAGTGGCATGTGCCTGTGGTTTCAGCTACCTGGGAGGCTGAGGTGGGAGGATCGCTTGAACCTGGAGGACGCAGGTTGCAGTGAGCTGAAATTGTGCCATTGCACTTTAGCCTGGAGACAAAGTGGGATTCTGTCTCAAAAAAAAAAAAAATTACCCTTGGTGTTTAAGTTTTGCATAAATTTTTGGGTGGGAGGGTGTCTGGGGGGTGGGTTGAGATGGAGTCTCTATTACCTAGGCTGGAGTGTAGTGGTGGATCTCGGCCTGCTGCAATCTCCACCTCTCGGGTTCAAGTGATTCTCCTGCCTCAGCCTCCCGAGTAGCTGGAATTACAGGTGTTTGCTACCATACCTGGCTAATTTTTTTTGTATTTTTGGTATACAGAGTTTCACCATGTTGGCTAGGCTGGTCTTGAATTCCTGACCTCAGATGATTCACCCACCTTGGCCTCCCCAAAGTGCTGGGATTATAGGCATGAGCCACTGCGCCCCACCTTCTTTTCTTTCTTTCCTTTTTTTTTTTTTTTTTTTTTTTAGACGGAGTTTCACTCTTGTTACCCAGGCTGGAGTGCAATGGTGCGATCTCGGCTCACCACAACCTCCGCCTCCTGGGTTTAGGCAATTCTCCTGCCTCAACCTCCTGAGTAGCTGGGATTACAGGCACGCGCCACCGTGCCCAGCTAATGTTTTGTATTTTTAGTAGAGACGGGGTTTCACCACGTTGACCAGGATGGTCTCAATCTCTTGACCTCGTGATCCACCCGCCTCGGCCTCCCAAAGTGCTGGGATTACAGGCTTGAGCCACCGCGCCCGGCTCTTCTCTTTCTTTTTTAAAGAGAGAACATCTCACTCTGTTGCGCAGGCTGGAGTGCAGTGGTGTGATCATAGCTCATTGCAGCCTTGAACCCCTGGGTTCAAGCCATCCTCCCACCTTAGCCTCTCTGGTACTTACTGCTGGGACTATAGGCACACACCACTGCACCGGGTGAATTTTTAAATTTTTTTGTAGAGATAAGGTCTTGAATTGTTGCCGAGGATGGTTTTGAACTCCTGGCTTCAAAGATCGTCCTACCCAGCTATTTGCTGGGATTATTGTTGTGAGCCACGATGCCCAGCTTTTTGTTTAACTTTTTAAAAATCAATCAACTCCTAGATGCATACCCAAGAGAATTCAAAATACAGGGTCACATAAAATCTTGTATAAAAGGATGCATAGCAATATAATGCATAATTATACAAAAGTAGAAACAACTCATACTTCTTATTGAACAGGTCCGGGGGGAAAAAAACCCTAAATGTTTATCAGTGGATGAATGTATAAGCAAAATATAGAATATACATAGAATGGAGTAATGTTCAGCCATAAAAAGGAATTAAGATACATGCTACAACATGAATGAACCTTGAAAACAATGCAGAGAACCAAAAATACCACATATATTGTATTTTAAGATTTTATTTATCTGAAATGTCCAAGTTAGGCAAATTTACAGAGACAGAAGTTAGCTTGGTGGTTGCCTGGGGCTGGAACAGTTTGGGAAAAGTGGTGAGTCACTACGAATGTGTATGGGGTTTGTTTTTGGAGTGATAAAAATGTTCTGGAATTAGAGGTGATGGTTGCACAAATTGTGAATATACTAAAAATCATTCAACTGTCTACTTTAAAAGGGTAGATTTCTTGTTATGTGCATTATATATAAAAATACTATGGAAATGAGTACTATCCACTTAACAGAATTAAGGAGAAAAATCCGTGTGATCATTTCAATAAAGAAAAGCATTCAATAAAATTCAGTATTTGTTCATGATTAAAACAGTGTTTCTGAGTGACATGTGGGGCTCGAGCCCAAGAATGGCCTTTGATTCCACCAACATGGAGACTTTGTACGGCATCCCATTCATAGTGCTCAAATGTCCCAACCCGAAAGCTGACCAGGCTGCACATGCCCTCTGCCATGGCTGTGTATGTTCTGGTGGTGGTGTCTCATCACCAGAGGAATAATTTATGATGTTATAATTGAAACTCCAAATGTTGGCTCTGTGACTGATTGAACGTGGGCATCAGAGGCCAGTAGCTTTCTTGGCATACAGAGTAAATGGACAATATGTTATGGAAGGACTTGCATTCAGCTTCCTGTTTGCAATGGGAGGGTTAGGTTTTATAATCCTGGACCAATTGAATGCACCAAATATCCCCAAACCCAATAGATTTCTTCTTCTATTCATTGGATTTGTCTGTGTCCTATTGAATTTTTTCGTGGCTAGAGTATTCATGAGAATGAAACTGCCGGGTTATCTGATGGAGTGCGTTTTCAGAAGAAATTAGTGGATTTAACTGGATTTGCTCCTGTCAATGAAGTTTTAAAGTCTGCACCATTCTGCTAATATGAAATGTGGAAAAGATTGAAGAGCAGCAGTAAAGAAATATGTAGTTAAAATACTGGAAGTATATTGAAGCTTGGAGTAGAATTTCTTCTTGGTATCAAAGAGACAAGTTTATCATAGTATTTTTTTTTCTCTGCTGACCTGTTGACATATCAGTGATGTTGAGTGGCATTTTCTTCTTAGTTTTTCATTTTTTAAAGAAGATATACTCCAATCTACAAATATAATAGTGAATAAAGTGATCAGTTTTTACAGCCCCTTTAACATTTTTTTTGGAGATGACATTTCAGATTTTCAGAAATTAATGTAAAATCAGGAATCACGATTTCATAAGCTGATAATTCTAGATAGCTGATCAGCTTTACCTATGGTGCTTTGCCTTTAGAGAGTGTGATATGATAGTACATAATTCCATATATGTATGTATGATTGTTTCCTGAACAATGAGATCTATGAAAGGAGTAGAAATAAATATTTTTACTAATTAAAAACAAAAATAACCCCTGGCAACTAGGAATACAAGAAATTTCTTGATCAGATAAGGAACATCTGTAAACTTATGGCAAATATTACAGTCAGTGGTGATATATTGAATGTTTTTCCTCTGGAACAAGATAAAAACACATGCGCTCACTGTTTCCATTTACACTGTACTGGAGGTCCTAACCAGTGCAATAAAGAAAAAATAAGTAAATCATAAGGATTGGAAAGGGAGAATAATTTTTTTTTTTTTTTGTGAATGTGTAAAAGAATCTATAGACAAATTATAGGAGAGTTTCACAAGTACAAGATACATGACACAAGTTTCATGAATGGATGTATTTCTGTAAACCGTCAACAAACAGAAAACGGAAAAAAATTGCTGGTAGCTTTGTAAAACACCAGGTATGCCTAGGAATAAGTCTAATGACATGTAAGATATGTAAGATTAGAAAAAATATAAAACAATATTGAGAGAAAATAAGACAATAATAGAGGGATATTTATAGAGGAATAATAGAGGAATAAACTGTTGTGACGTTTAGTTTTTACAACTCAGTTTTGAATTTATTAATCCATGATAGTCCGTCTCATGTAAACTTTCCCCACTGATTTTTTAAAAAAGGAAGTTTGTTGATGTGATATATATATATATATATATATATGTATGAGAGATAAAATTCTCCCCTTTTTAGAGGTACAGAGGGTGAATTCTAACAAATGCGTGTAGAATTATAACCATCATTAAAATAGAATTATGGTACTTCTTGCTGGGCCCATACCTGTAATCCTAGTACTTTGGGAGGCTGAGGCGGGCAAATCATGAGGTCCAGAGTTTGAGGCCAGCCTGGCCAACATGATGAAACCCCCATCTGTACTAAAAATACAAAAAATTAGCTGGGTATAGTGGCAGGCACCTGTTAATCCCAGCTACTCAGGAGGTTGAGGCAGGAGAATCGCTTGAACCCGGGAGCTGAGATTGTGAGACTGCACTCTACCGCTAGTGACAGAATGAGACTGTCTCAAAAAAAAAAAAAAAAAAAAAAAAAAATAAAAATTTTTTAAAAAAAAAAAAAAAATAAAAAAAAAAAAAAAAAAAAAAAAAAATTATAAAAAAAAAAAAAAAAAAAAAAAAAATTATAGTACTTCTTTACTAGCAATAAACAATTGCAAACAAGAATAAGAGAAACAGTACTTCTTATAGTAGTAAAAAAAAATTCCATTTCTGACTATATGCAAAATTTATATGTTGATACTATGCAACATGTTAGGAAAGAATAAAGACCGTCATAAAATGGAACATATTCAGTGTTCATGAATTGGAAGACTCAATATCTTTGAAATGTCATTTCTTTCCAAATTGATAGCGTTAGCACAATCCAATCAAAATCTTAGCAGATTTTTGACCACTTGGTTCCCTTTTTTTTGAAATGGAGTCTCACTCTGTCACCCAGGCTGGAGTGCAGTGTTGTGATCTCAGCTTATTGCAACCTCCACCTCCTGGGTTCAAGTGATCCTTCTACCTCAGCCTCCTGAGTAGCTAGGATTACAGGTGTGTGCCACCATGCCCAGCTAATTTTTTTATTTTTTATTTTTTTATTTTTAGTAGAGGCAGGGCTTCACCATGTTGGCCAGGCTAGTCTTGAACTCCTGACCTCAAGTGATCTCTCCACCTCAGCCTCCAAAAGTGCTGGGATTACATGTGTGAGCTATTGAGCCTGGCCTTGACAACTTGACTCTAAAATTTTTATGTAATAATAAAGGGACTAAAGTAGCCTAAACAATTTTGCAAAGAACAAAAAAGTTCTAAGACCCAAATTCCCTGATGTTAAGCACTACTCTAATGCTATGGTAAGCACGATAATGTGGAACTGGCAAAAGCATAGACACATAATAGCATAGTAGTTTAGAAATAAACATATATACATATGGCTCATTGGTTTTTGGCAAAGATTATGAGGCAATTCAATGCCATACATTATACTATATACAAAAAATATCCTCCAGGTTTACACTTAAACATGAAACCTAAAAGCACAACTTACAGAGAAGCTAGTCGCAAATCTTAGTGACTTTAGGTTAGGCAAAGATTTCTTATATAGGGTCCAGTAAGCCTGAGTCATAAAAGAGAAACTTGACAAAGTACATTTTATCAAAAATTTTAAAAATTTTCTTTTGAAGAGAGAAATGAAATGATAGGATGAGCCATAGACTTCGAGAAAATATTTATAAAATCCATATTTGATTGAGGACTTATATGAAAAATACATAAAGAACTCTCACAATTCAGTAATAAGAAAATAACCCCCCTAAAACAAATGAGCAATTAAAAATGGGGAAAAAAATGGAAGAAGTTCTGGAAATGGATAGTAATGATAATTGGTACAACATTGTGAATGTACTCAATGCCACTAAATTGTACACCTGGAGAGAGTTAGAAACTGTAAATTTTGTGTAATATCTATTTCAACATGGAGAATGCTGCAGGATAATTTTCTGTGAATCTATAATTATTTTAACATAAAGTTAATAAAAAGAGCAAAAGATTTGCATTTACAAGGGAAAATGTAAATGGATAGCAAACAAATCCACAAGAACATGCTCATCGTCATTAGTCATTGGGGAAATACAAAGTAAAGCCACATTGAGTTACCCCCATTCACCTATTAAAATGGCTTTAAAGGAGACTAAAAATTCCACATACTGGTGAGGATTGTGGAATAACAGGTAGTCATATACATGCCTGGTGGGAAAGCATACCTTTATCATACAACCTGACAATCCCATTTTTAGGGTTTTATAAAAGTGGAATGAAAACATAACAAAACTCTATATGTGATATTTTCTTGCCTTTTTTTTTTTTTTTTTTTTTGAGACGGAGTCTTGCTCTGTCACCAGACTGGAGGGGAGTGGCGTGATCTCAGCTCACTGCAATCTCTGCCTCCTGGGTTCAAGCGATTCTGCTGCCTCAGCCTTCCTAATAGCTGGGACTACAGGGGCGTGCCACCACACCCAGCTAATTTTTGTATTTTTAGTAGAGACGGGGTTTCACCTGTTGACTAGGCTGGTCTCTATCTCTTGACCTCATGATCAGCCCACCTCGGCCTCCCAAAGTGCTGGGATTACCGGTGTGAGCTACTGTGCCTGGCTCTTGCTGCTGCTGCTTTTATTTTATTTTATTTTTTTATTTTTTAAAAAGAGACGTGGGTCCCAGTTTGTTTCCCAGGCTGGAGTGTAGTTGGTATTCACAGGCATAATTCTGGTGCATTACAACCTCAAACTCCTGGGCTCAAGTGATCTTCCTGCATCACGCTCCTGTGTAGCCAGGACTACAGGCTTGCACCACTGTGCACAGCTTCCACACAGTGTGGAAGAACTGTGTGTGAAAGTTGTGCACACTTCCATGGCTTTGAGGCCGAATGTTGTGCAAGTGTTGAAGCAGAATGTTGAATTAGTCAGTTACTTTTTTTCTTATTTTCCCATTCATCGTCCCTTTTCTTTCATCCCCTCCCAGTTATTTAAAGTCGCAGATTTCTTGCTGAAAAGTATTTAGATAAGCAAAGTGAGTTTGTTGTAGAATACAGTTAAAGGATATCATCAGCTGATGGTGCTGGCAGTTTCTCCAGAGGCCTCAAAGAATGGTACTGGCTTGTTGATAAGAGAGTTATAGGCTCAGAAACCCAACTGTTGACAGTATAATCACCACAAATCTATTCCCAATGTGAGGAACACTCAAACAAACTAGAAAGACTGTGTGTACTCAGAATGCTAATTTATAAATTTTCTAAAAACTGGCACCTGTTGAACAGATTAGAATACTTGATTTGATGAATAAAAAGCGAGCTTGCTAAACATGGGGATGAGAATGAGAATGAGAATAATTAAGGTAATTTAAGTGTCCAAGAGCCATCAGGAATAAGATTCATAATTTGATTTGCAGTGACCTGTAACAGTATGGATTTCAGTTATGTTTCACTATCCTTGGGCAGTAATGCAGCATATAATACTTCACTTTGGCGGTGACCAGCTTCTCTTGCAATAAATACTTTCATTGTTTTGGTATGTTTAAACCCTTAATTTCACATTGGTCCACAGAACTGGCATCAAATTCTCACAACATAGCTCAGGATCTGCCAAACAAAAGTTCTTATGGACTCAAAGGTATGAATATTTAATTTTTTAATTTTTAAAATTAAGAATCTTACAAATTGCTTGTAATATTTTTTATTTTTATATCAAGGCTAGCTAATAAAAATTTATCAGATTAATGTTTGTAAACTATACCCAATTGTTTGGTAATCACATTTTCAGTTTGCTAATGGAAATGTTTTATTAATTGACTTTGAAGGTGCCACAGAATTTTCATCGTTTTCCTTGTTCCTAAGTGGCCTTCTTTAACATATATTCGATAGAAGACTAACACCAAGTTAAATTGAACATAAAGCATTCATCTCAAATATATTATTTTAAGCTAAAAATAAGGATTGTTGAAGTTTTTCCCTTATGTTTTGGGGTGTAGGTCTAATGTGGACCAAAGTAAAATTTTAATATTCTAAAATATGAGTAGGACCTGAGCCTCTGCCTTCTGTACTTAATGTCTGGAATTTTTTATAGTCTGTGTAGGTATGGCTAGTTCCTACAACAACGTGGTACTTGCTTCTGACGTGGGAGTTTCCCCTGTAATTTCCTGACATACCACACTATCATGTTGCATTTCTGGTTATAATTATTTCTGTTGCCCCGTTTTTCCTGCAGGCCACATAGTGTCTTGTACCTGCTTTTAAATGTACTCAGATTCTCATCCTATTATAGAAGTCCAAAGTTGTGTTGAATTATTTTCAAATTACTACTCTCAAAGTGGTTGGCCAGTCTTTGTTGTTGTTGTTGTTATTATTACTATTTTTTGTTGAGATGGAGTCTTGCTCTGTCACCCAGGCTGGAGTACAGTGGCATAATCTTGGCTCACTGCAACCTCCGCTTCCCTGGTTCAAGTGATTTTTCTGCCTCAGCCTCCCAAGTAGCTGGGACTACAGGCGTACGCCACCACACAGGGCTAATTTTTGTATTCTTAGTAGAAACACGGTTTCACCATACTGACCAGGCTGGCTGTGATCTCCTAACCTTGTGATCTGCCTGCCTTGGCCTCCCACAGTGCTGGGATTACAGGCATGAGCCACCACACCCAGACATTTTTTTTTAAAGATATCTCCCGAATTGCTACGGTAGGCCATTCTTATTACATATCATTCTTTTTTTCTTTTTCCTCCCTGACACGGAGTCTTGCTCTGTCGCCAGGCTGGAGTGCAGTGGTGCAGTCTTGCCTCACTGCAACCTCCATCTCCCAGGTTCAAGTGGTCCTTTTACCTCAGCCTCCAAAGTAGCTGGGACTACAGACACGTGCCACCATGCCTGGCTAATTTTTGTATTTTTAGTAGAGATGAGGTTTCACCATTTTGGCCAGGATTGTCTCAATCTCTTGACCTTGTGATCTGCCACGCCTGGCCTCTTATTACGTGTCATTCTTACTACATTCTGTTTTAATTTACTACTATTAACTGTACATATAGTGGCTGAGTTGCTCAAATTTATTTGTATTTTATTGCAATTTTTAAAATGAGAAAAAAGAATGTATATTTTAAGCTTTAGAATGCTTTTAATATTTTTAATGTAGGTTTTTGTAACATTTCATTGTTTTTCTTCTCCTGGAAATTTTCCTTTATATCCCTGTGTGTTCAGATCTTTTCCAACCTCCAGGGTTTTTGCTATGCTTCATCTTTACCATCAAACATTCTTTTACCATTCTGGCTTTCATTAACTTCATCCTCCAAATTTCCAGTGTATTAGTGGTTTCTCACACAGAAGTAAATGTTTTCAGTTTTGAAATACCTGTATTTTACACCCAAATATTACCACAATTTACATTACATTTCACAGAGAGCTATCCCAATCTGAAATCAAGTATATCCTGCTAAAAACATTCCATAGATAAGGACTCTCTTTCTAGGAAACAGTCATCATTTTACTTATGAGGAGGTCAGTTATTAGGCTATTTACATGATTCTAAAGAAGGTAGACATGGTTACCTGCTTTCTTTTTCCCTCACAAGCATGCCCCTCCTCCTTTTCCCTCTCCATACACAACTTTTGGAGAGAAATGGAATTCTGTGTGTCAGGTGATTAACGCTTTCTTCCTATAAAGGACCTGAAAGCATCCATAATACCCCTTTCTGGGGTTAGTTGTAGTTAATTTCTTAGTATATTTCCTTTAAAACCATTATCTATGGGGATTTTTTTTATGCATGTTATAAACAATGGCCCTCTACTTATATAAGATCTGTAGTAAGCATTTTTTGAATAGCAACTTTTCTTTGAAGTACTTAGATGTGTTACGATTGAGTATTTGTAAGAACTCTTTGAGTGCATCCTGTGTACTGATTCCAGAACTTAAAGCAGCAGACTTGATATGAGCAGGAGTGATGTTAAGCTCTGCTAGAGACCTATTAGGAAACCATGTAGTAGAGCTAATATTTTGTAAAAAGGATACTTCTCTAAATTTGATACTCGGTAATCCACCTGAAATAGGGTCCAAGGCAGATTTGCCTTAAAATGAAATTTGTTGTTTTAAAGACTGTGTCATAAGAAATCAAACCATTGTTAAATGTCTACATTTGTGCTATGTCCATACTTTCTTATTCATGGCAGAATTGGTTGGATGTGACCTACAATGAAGCAAAATCCATTTGAAACACTGATTTGAGGTTATGTAGATAGTGACTACTAGTCAAGTTGCATTTGTGAGCATTATTTCGAAGAGAAGGGGAGAAAAGAAAGAATACTGATTTTTTTTACTGAGAATTAATTAAGAATGTCATGTTTCTTGGGTTGTAAACTAAATTACTAATGAGAGGTAAATCTTTTTTCCTGCATAGTACACAAGAAGGAATCATTTGGATTCAGACTGTGTTAGACTTGTGGTATAAAATTTGATTGCTGTTGTTTACCCACAGGGGCTTGGAAGAATTCTGTGGAAGAGTGGACAACAGAAGACTGGACTGAAGATGTAAGCTTTCTTTTTTTTGAGTTGGAGTTTTGCTTTTGTTGCCTAGGCTGGAGTGCAGTGGCGTGATCTTGACTCACTGCAACCTCCACCTTTAGGTTCAAGCAATTCTCCTGCCTTAGCCTCCCAAGTAGCTGGGATTACAGGCATGTGCCATCATGCCTGGCTAATTTTTCTTTTTTTTTTTGAGATATAGTTTTGCTCTTGTTGCTCCAGCTGGAGTGCAATGGCGCTATCTCAGCTTGATGCAACCACCACGTCCCGGGTTCAAGCGATTCTCCTGCCTCAGCCTCCTGAGTAGCTGGGATTACAGGCACCCGCCACCATGACCAGCTAATTTTTGTATTTTTAGTAGATAGGGTTTCACCACGTTGGCCAGGCTGGTCTAGAACTCTTGACCTCAGATAATCTGCCCTCCTTGGGCTCCCAAAGTGCTGGGATTACAAGCATGAGCCACTGCACCTGGCCTTGTATTTTTTTTTTTTTTTTTTTAAAGTAGAGACACTTTTCACCATGATGGTCAGGCTGGTCTCAAATTCCTGACCTCAAGTGATCCACCCATCTTAGTCTCCCAAAGTGCTGGGATTACAGGCATAAGATACCATGCCCGGCCAAGACCTTTCTTTCGGTGTTTGGTGGGGGCTTTGATGCTTAGAAGAAAGCCTGAGACATCCTATCTCATCTTGGCTTCTTTTCTGGCATGTATCATAGCCAGATTTTTAGAGAACCAGCTTTTTTAGCAGATGCTTCTCAGAAGGAACTTGGTGTTTTCAGATTTTTAAGAATATTTGTTTTTATGCTTAAAAATGACCAAGTATCAAGATGATATGGGAAATGGGGGTGGGGGGAAAGGTTGAGGTGTTAGGCTGGGTGCAGTGGCTCACAACTATAATCCCAGCAGTCTGAGAAGCTTAGGTAGGAGGATCATTTGAAGCCAGGAATATGAGACCTGCCTGGGTAACAAAGTGAGACAGACCCCTCTCTCTACAAAAAACAAATTAAAAATAAATTACCTCGGTTGTGGGGGTGTACATCTAGTCTCAGTCGGAATGCTGAGGCAGGAGGATCTCTTGAGACCAGGAGCTCAAGGCTACATTATCGCTCCACTGCCCTCCAGCCTGGGTGACAGAGAAAGAACCCATCTAAAAGCAAACAAACAAAATTATCAGGTGTTAAGTAGGGTTGATTTTTTTATTTCAAAGCTTATCTCTGTTTTGTTTGACCTGATAGCCAGCTGACACTGTTGCCCAGATTTGTGAACTGTTATTCTTTAGAATATTTTGATTAAAGGAGTATATATTTTAGGTCTTATTGACCTGAATAAGTTGCTCTGGTTCCATGCCCAAGCTCTTCCTCTTTTGACTAGAAGAACTGTTTTTTTAAAAAAAAAAATTTCTTTATTCCACAGACATTTTTGAGCATACTACACTAGCTTCTGGGTACTGTCTGTCTGTAAGTTCTGCTTTCAGCATAATAATTTTTTTTTTTTGAAAAAAATACGTTAAATAATAAAGAGAAAAAAGGAATAAATAACTCAATACCATATTTTATACCTCTTTTCTGTTTGACTGCCAGGTTACAGAGCTCTTGAGTTTGGTATCTGCCTGACACAGAATTTGAGCAGACATTGAGAGGGAAATAATAAATGGGTTACAAATACAGATCTTCAGAACTGTGTACAATGACCCAGACTTTGAGATTTCTATCTTTCTCTTTGTCTCCTTATGTGTTTCCATTTATGCTTATAGGACCTGCTTGGAATGGGAAACAAGAAACATGATTTCTACTTAACTTGTTTAATGACCTTAGCGTTGTTCCTAGGGTCTTACTATTCCTTCACATACAGTATTATTTGGGGTTTAAGTGGTGTTTGAACGACCCACTACCATAGATAGATTCATTTTACCTTGTAAAAAATAAGTACTTTAATTTTTTTTTTTTTTTTTTTTTAGAGACAGTCTTGCTCTGTTGTCCAGGCCGGAGTGTAGTGGTGCTATCATAGCTCGCTGCAGCCTCCCCAGGCTCAAGCAGTTCTCTCGTCTTGGCCTCCCAAAGTGCCAGGATTACAGGTGTAAGCCAGCATGCCTGCCTAAAATTAAGCAGTTTTTGGACTTAACTCAGAAGTTTTTTCAAACTTTGTACTTATGCTTCCTTTCTTCCTTTTATTTTATTTTATTTTATTTTTTTTTTGAGACGGAGTTTCGCTCTTGTTACCCAGGCTGGAGTGCAATGGCGCGATCTCGGCTCACCGCAACCTCCGCCTCCTGGGTTCAGGCAATTCTCCTGCCTCAGCCTCCTGAGTAGCTGGGATTACAGGCATGCACCACCATGCCCAGCTAATTTTTGTGTTTTTAGTAGAGACGGGGTTTCACCATGTTGACCAGGATGGTCTCGATCTCTTGACCTTGTGATCCACCCGCCTCGGCCTCTCAAAGTGCTGGGATTACAAGCGTGAGCCACCGCGCCCGGCCTCCTTTCTTCTTTTAGCAGGATTATATCTAGCTTGTTAGGAGTGAGCTGGGTGGCAAAGACTGAGAGTAGATATGCTCATTTAGTTGGGATTTGGGGGATATTTTCACTGCTGCCACATACTAATTGAAAGTCCTTAGTGTTGTGGTGCCACCTGGCTCTCTAGCTATCTCTGACTGTGCATCATACAGGTATGATGTTTGATACCTTTAGTATCAGGGGCTGGACTTGACCACTTAAATCAGTGGAATGTCGGCCAATAGTGTTAAAGGGAAGTCAAAGTGAACAGTCTATGGACACCTTACCTTATTTTAAACAGAGCCATCCTACTTATAAATGTTTTGTATTAGAATTTTTGCTAAGGTTTTGTTGCAAGGTGGGGTGGGAGAAGGTTGCAGGGCTAAAAGCCTTATATCTGGTTGCCTGTCAGGATTAGCAGGCATGTTAGAAAATCAGCAAGGGATCAGAAGGCATAATTCTATGTAAATTCTAGCTGTCGACCTTTAACAAGGCATCTTTCCTTATGCCTTTGCCACAGCCTCCTATTTTTCCTCTATGTAATGAATCATGATAGCTCTCCTGTCTAAATTATTGGAGTTTTTTGTGGGTCAGATGAAGTCTTTTGATGAACACCTGGTATCAGGCAGTATATATATATACTATAGAGAGACGTTAATATTTTGCTGTATCAAAGTATGTAATTCTTGAAAAGAGTTAGCAGAGGGAATTTGGGCATTTTTTCTTTGGAATCATCAGTTTTTTGTTTTTTTGAGATGGAGTTTCTCATTGTCGCCTAGGCTGTAGTGCAGTGGCAGGATCTTGGCTCACTGCAGTTTCCACCTCCTGGGTTCAAGCAGTTCTGCCTCAGCCTCCCAAGTAGCTGGGATTACAGGTGTGCGACACCACATCTAGCTAATTTTTTTGTGTTTTCAGTAGAGATGGGGTTTCACCGTGTTGGCTAGGATGGTCTCAATCTCCTGACCTCGTGATGCACCCACCTCAGCCTCTCAAAGTGCTGGAATTACAGGTGTGAGCCACCATACCTGGCCAGAATCATCAAAAATTTTAAATTTTTTGAGGTGATACAAAATAATGGTGATTGGTAGGGGAGTCATCTAAAATGTGAATTGTGGATTCCTTCTAGATTTCAGAACAATAACGTCACCTCCTTCCTCCTTTTTAAAAAAATTTAATTATTTTTTATTTTAGTTTTTGAGATGGAGTCTTGCCCTGTTGCGCATGCCGGAGTGCAGTGGCTTGATCTTGGCTCACTGCAACCTCCACCTCTGGGTTCAAGTGATTCTCCCACCTCAGCCTCCCAAGTAGCTGGGGTTACAGTTGCCCACCACCACGGCTGGCCAGTTTTTGTATTTTCAGTAGAGATGGGATTTTACCACGTTGACCAGGCTGATCTGGAATTCCTGATCTCAAGTGATCCGCCTGACTTGGTTTCCCAAAGGGCTGGGATTACAGGTATGAGCTACTGTGCCCGGCTTTTTTATTTATTTTGGAGACTAGGTCTTGCACTGTTGCTCAGCTCACTGTGGCCTCAAACTCCTGTGCTCAAGGGATACTCTCGCCTCAGCCTACAGGTAGTTGAGATTACAGGTGCATGCCTTCGTGCTTGGCCCTTTCTTTAAAAAAAGAAAAATAGAAGGAAACCATTTAATGTTTTATATTTTACCGTATTTAGACATGTCACTGATTATAGTACATCTCATTTACCTCAGATTTTTTTTTCTTTTTTTCTTAAATTGATTCAATTTGTAAGTTTCTTTGAGGCAAAAATGGGTTCACTTGGGACTATGAAAGTATACTACCTTGTGGCAGGCACAGTGGCTCATGCCTGTAATCCTAGCACTGTGGGAGGCTGAGGCAGGAGGGTCAGTTGAGCCCAGGAGATCAGAAGCAGCCTGGACAACACAGGGAGGCCCTGTCTCTACAAAAAATTTTAAGAATAGCTTGGTGTGATGGTGAGTGCCTATAGTCCAAGCTACTCAGGAGGTGGAGGTGAGAGGATTGCTTGAGCCTTGGAGGTTGAGTTTGCAGGTGCAGTGAGCTTCAGTGGTCATGTCACTGCAGCCTTGCTTGGTTGACAGAGTGAGGTCTGTCTCCCAAAAAAGAAAGAAGAAAAAAAAAATACCCTTCCCACACATACTCTATTTTGGAATAGGATGCAACATAGGCCCTTCTTGTTGATTTGAATCACTAGTCAATTTAGCACTTTCATGTTGTTGAAGAAAATGAACACCTACAATCTCCTTCGTACACATACTGTGTCAGGCAGGAAGTCTGGGGTTTTGTTTTTTGTTTTTTGTTTTTCTTTTTTGAAATGTAGTCTTGCTCTGTCGCCAGGCTAGAGTGCAGTGGCATGATCTTGGCTCACTGCAACCCCCACATTGAAAACATAAAAAGGACATGTATCTTTCATTAATGTCAGTTGAGGTTTCAAAAAATTTATCCTGAATGTCCTAAAAGTGAGTTATAACAGTGTACATGTATCTCAAAATAATTAGGCTGAGTGAAAGAAGCCAAGAATAAAGGCTTGGATACTTTCATTATTTAATTTAAAATTCTAGAAAATGCAGCTTAATCTGTAGTGGTCAGAAAGTATGTCACTGGTTGCCTGGGGATGCAGACAAGCAGTGGGAGTGAGTGATTCCACAGGGACAGGTGAAAATTGTGGGGAAGTAAAGAATATGTTCATTGTCCTAATTGTGGTGATGGTTTCATGGGAGCCTACATATGCCAGACTTAATCAGTCATTCGGTTTGAATATTTGCCATTTATTAGATTTGTTAGAATGCAATAAAATTAATTTTTAAAAAATAATAGAATCCATGGTTTAATAAAAATGAAATTAAATTACTAGTTAATTAAATACAAAAGGTATCTGTCTTTGGGGGGAGAAAACATCGATTATTTCACCTCTTCAAACTCTTTTTTTTTTTTTTTGTCCCCCAGGCTGCAGTGCAGTGGTGTGATCCTGGCTCACTGCATCTTCAACCCCTGGGCTGAGATGATTTTCCTGCCCCAGCCTCGCAAGTAGCTGAGACAGGTGCATGCTACCATGACCAGCCAATTTTTAAAATTTTTTTCTAGAGATGAATTGTTACTCCTGGCCTTAAATAATCCTCCTGCCTCGGCTGCCCAGAGTGTTGGGCTTTCAGGTGTGAGCCACCATGCCTGGCCACCTTCTCAACTTCTTTTTGGCATTTTTGGTAGCAACGTTGATGGGTTTATTGGTATTCTCATTTTGTGTAACGGCAAATAGAGAAGTGAGTCTGGGGCTTGAGCCCTGGTTTGACTGTTTCACTATGTTGTTTACCGTTAGTCTCATCATTTTCCTGATTTGAAATCATTCCTGTAGGCCTTTCCATCTAAAATTATCTTCACTTGCAGCCAGGCGCCATGCCTTAAATTTGTAATCCCAACAATTTTGGAGGCTGAGGTAGGTGCATCATTTGAGTCCAGGAATTGGAGTTTATCCTGGGCAACATGCAAAGCCCTGTCTCTACTGAAAATGCAAAAATTAGCCTGGTGTGGTGGTGCGTGCTGGTGTGCGCCTGGAGTCCTAGCTACTCAGGAGGCTGAAGTAGGAGGATCATTTTAGCCCAGGAGGCAGAGATTGCAGCGAGCTGAGATCACATCACTGCACTCCTTCCTGGATGACATGACCAGACCCTGTCTCAAAAAAAAAAAAAAAATTACATTCACTTGAAAATTACTTGTCATGGTCACTTGTATATTTCATTTTCTTTAAAATAGCTGTTAGGAGAAGAGAGTGCTACTGATGACTACAAATGATCAGGGAGTCAGTGTCTTAGGTTTAATAGCATATAGAATAAGACTAAATTTTTCAACTTTCCATACAGCTTTCTGAAACAAAGGTCTTCACTGCCTCATCTGCTCCAGCAGAGAATCACATCTCACCTGGACAAAGGTAAATACTTTTTGCCATCTTATATTTGTTATTCAAAGCATTACTGAAATCTTTTGCCTCAGGAAAATTATTTTCATTTTTGGGTCTCTATTTTTTCCCTTTTTATCCAAGGCTAACCTTTATTTTACTGCTACTTGGTAATCTGACAGAGCTTAAACCATTTCCTAATTGGTGTATCTACTGATGAATTAAAACAGTACTTTTGTGATTTGTTAGCAGTTGTTGCAGAGATCATGTTAAACTAACGGTTGTTCTTTTCACTTTTGTAGACCATTTTTTTTTTTGGACAGAATTCACTTAATACCTTATATCCTTTGGTTTCTTCGTGTGCCATTTATTTAGATCTTCTGAAACTAATACAGATTTCTTATTTGGGTTCTACTAGTTTTACTCTACTAGGTTACAGAAAAGGAAGGAACTTTTCGGATAACAACAACATTCTTAGAATGTGCACTGAACCGAATGACTTAAGAGCATTTATTTATGTTCTAGTTTTCACACTGACTCTAAACACCTTTGAAAATGGTTTCAGGCTGGGCATGGTGGCTCACGCCTGTAATCCCAGCACTCTGGGAGGCCGAGGCGAGCAGATCATGAGGTCAAGAGGTCGAGACCATCCTGGCCAACATAGTGAAACCCTGTTTTTACTAAAAATACAAAAATTAGCTGGGCGTGGTGGCGTGTGCCTGTAGTCCCTGCTACTCGGGAGGGTGAGGCAGGAGAATTGCTTGAACCTGGGTGGTGGAGGTTGCAGTGAGCAGAGATCATGCCACAGCACTCCAGCCTGGTGCCTGGCGACAGAGTCAGACTCTGTGTCAAAAAAAAGAAAAGAAAATGGTTTCAAAGGGTAGTGGTCTGGAAAGATAAAAGCGTGGATAAATATGATAACTTAGAAATGAAGGCAGTTTTGAACCTGACATGATCAATCTCATGCTAAAGGAGATGGTGATGAGATTTCATTGTAGGGAAATAAAAATGATTAATGGTTATGTCTTGAATATTGTTTTGAGATTGTATAGAATTTCCTGTTAAATGCACATACTTTCTATATTGTATTTAGGATTCAGTGAATGTACTGGGATCATTGTCATGAAATTCAGCTTAGCTATTGGGTGAGGAACTCAGGCCCAGGAACTTTGCCCTGTATCAGGAATGAGTTTTTTTGAATTGTCCCAGAATCTGCCTGTCGCATTGGCATGGTGACAATATCAGTTAGGAGAACTGATAGAAACTGGTCTTTGAAAGGATTTACTGGCATTCATTACCAGGTTAGGTAATGTGGTGTATGTGGCAGGTCCTACTACACTAGGTAAGTTTAGAGAAGAGTTGGTATAGGAAGTTTGTAGCTCATTCTTGTTAGGTAGTCCTAACTGGAATATCTGTCTTTCTGGGGGTGTTTTAAGAGTTCTGGTTAACAGTATATTTGTTATTATACTGTGCATTTATTCCTGAATATTTTAAAGATAAAATTATATGGGGGTGTGTATGTCTGTGTGTATGTATACACACTTAAATATGTCATGGGATGGAATGTAAAAATTTAAGATAAATGTGAAACTTGGCTGGGCAGGGTGGCTCATGCCTGTAATCCCATTGCTTTGGGAGGCCAAGGCAGGTGGATCACTTGAGGTCAGGAGTTCGAGACCAGCCTGGCCAACATGGTGAAACCCTGTCTTTACTAAAAATACAAAAGTTAGCTGGGTGTGGTGGCGTATGCCTATAATATAATCCCAGCTACTCTGGAGGCTGAGGCACAAGAATCGCTTAAGCCTGGGAGGCAGAGATTGCAGTGAGCCAGGATCACGCTGCTGCACTCCAGCCTTGACAACAAAGTGAGACACTGTCTCAGAAAAAAAAAAGTGAAACTTACTGAATTGTCTACTGCAGCTGAGGTCTTTATTCCCTAAAAATATGGGTCTATTAGGAACTCTGGTTTTAAGTAATAAATGGGTAAAATATTCTAGGTGAAATGAGCCAAACTTCAGAAAATTGTTTAATTTTACTTTATTGCGCCAGGTTTTCAAATCAGTCCTTAATATGTTAGTTATTACTGGGAAAATTTCTCAGTACACCTTTAGATTCTTTTCTCTGAAAAGCCTTGCTTCAGTCTCTGTGGCTTTGTATGCTTTTTTGGATGGATGACGCCCTCCTTTTGCCCCCTTAAATCCCATTTTCCAAAGGTTCTCCCCATTTGACTTTTAATGTAAATTCACTATATATTGATTGACTTCTTAAATTCATTTGTTTAAGATTTGCTTATGACTGGTTCCTCATTGCTTTTTGTCTGCTTAGCATTGATCTGGTAGCCTTGCTCCAGAAGCCTGTTCCTCACAGTCAAGCTTCAGAAGCCAGCTCCTTTGAAACTTCCCAACAGCAGGGCTTTGGCCAAGCCCTTGTCTTCACAAACTCGCAACACAACAATCAGATGGCACCAGGGACTGGCAGCTCCACTGCTGTCAACACCTATTCTCCTCAGAGCCTGGTAACTTCACTTTTATTTCAGTATGGAATTTTAAGAAATGTGCCCATTAGCAAATATATTCTAGCATATGACACATGCCTCATAATTACTTTCTTAATGTAAAAATTTCTATGTAAGGCTGGGCATGGTGGCTCATGCCTGTAATCCCAGCACTTTGGGAGGTTGAGGCATGAGAATTGCTTGAACCCAGGAGTTTGAAACCAGCCTGGGCAACAAAGCAAGACTCTATCTCTACATAAAAACAAACAAAAATTAGCTGAGATTAGCTGAGTGTGGTGTTGTGTTCCTGTAGTCCCAGTTACTTGGGAGGCTGAGGTTGGAGGATCACTTGAGCCCAGGAGTTTGAGGCTGCAGTGAGCCATGTCATGCCACTGTACTCCAGTCTGGGCAACAGAGCGAGACCCTGTCTCTAAAACAACAAAAAATTCTACAGTAGATCTCAGTCCCAAAAGCAATGAGGTAATTTCCAAGCACATATCTGATGATTCCGTGTGGAATTCAACTACCTGAGTTTCCTGAACAAAGATAAAATTTTTTTTTATGGTTCGTGGAATTCTTTCAACTGATGATCACTCTTGAGATCTAAAGCACCCCTTTCTTCTGAATGATGTTTTCCTTGGATTTTGTCTCTATAGTTAATATATTCATTTTCTCACTTGTTTTCCAGTTTACTTAAATGCAAAAGTTTATCAGAATTGATTTGCTGTAAAATCATGTAAAAACAGTTCTAAGTCTGCCTAGGAGCTTATATTTTTTGCTTTTTTTTTTTCATTCGTAAAATAGGCTACATTTTCTTAAAATTCTAAATGATGTAACAGAGGCCCTTATAGTTTGGATGTGATTTTATTGAAACAGTGTCATTTAGTGCTGTATGACCCTGACTTCCAATGTGAGTTAAGCTCCCATCAGAAGGAACTTCAGGAACTGTTAATGAAGGCTTTGAAGATGGCCTTATGGAAGTATAAGCTTAGATCATAGCTTGTGAAAGAATGTCGCTTTAGAATGGTGAACTGAAGTTCCTACCCGACTATAGGAAGTTCTGAGCTGGCAAAGGGAAGTTGGAAAGGTCTATGGACACAGAACTACAGCTTTCACTAGGGGTAATTATTTTAGTTTGTTGCTGTGTTTTTCCTGAAATGTATTGTTGAGAAACAGAATTTACTCCCCTGTCTGAGTCAAGTCACTTGTACCCTGATAAAACTGAAAATTGAATATTGAAACTTTTCAATACTATGTTCTCCTCTGTGTAGCCATATCATGTGTTGGGTTTAGAGACTTGGTGTTTTTAGTATCATTGATATATGAGGGGTGTCAGTGCTTGAAGTAGGACAGCCTAAGGCTTCTCTATTTTGAGAAGGCCTAATAACCCTGATTTTTAATTGAAGCACCATTGTCCTTTCTTCCTCTGCCCTTCCCTCTGCTACTGGTATAATTCTGTAATGCCCTTCCTGACTTGCTGAAATCTATGCCTGCCTACTGAGTTGATAAAGCATTTGAGTTTTTAGTGATCTTAAGATATGTTGCTTTATGTCGTGACCAGCATGAGAATCACCAACATGAGAAAGCAGAATAAGAATTGTTTGTGTGGCACTGTATTAGAACAGTAGTTCTCAACACTGCCGTGCTTTAAAAATCACTGGGGGCCGGGCGCAGTGGCTGACACCTATAATCCCAGCACTTTGGGAGGCGGAGGTGGGTGGATCACCTGAGGTCAGGAGTGTGAGACCTGCCTGGCCAACATGGTGAAACCCCATCTCTACTAAAAAGAAGACAAAAATTAGCCAGGCGTGGTGGCAGGCGCCTGTAATCTCAGCTACTTGGGAGTCTGAGGCAGGAGAATCGCTTGAACCTGGGCGGCGGAGGTTGCAGTTAGCTGTAATCACATCATTGTGCTCTAGCCTGGGCAACAATAGAGAAACTGTCTCAAAAAGAAAAAAAAAAAAAAATTACTGGGGAGGCCAGGCATGGTGGCTCATGCCTGTAATCCCAGCACTTTGGGAGGCTGAGGCAGGAGAATTGTGAGATGCCAGGAATTTCAGACCAGCCCAGCAACATAGCAAGACCTCATCTCGCTGAATTAAAGTCAACTGGCATCTTGGCACATGCCTGTAATCCTAGCTACTGTAGTCCCAGCTGCTCGGGAGGCTGGCGCTGGAGGATCACTTGAACCCAGGAGGTTGTTCTGTGGCCCTCCAGCCTGGGTTGATAGCAAGATCTTGTCTCTAAATAATAATTAATAATAAAATAAAATCAGTGGGGAACCTAGTAAATGACAGCAACAGAAGTAATAATGATATTTCCTGAGTCTCTAAGACAAAACGTGTCCTCATCTTTGGGATTGGGATTGGGATTGGGATTTGGGTGCTCTGTGTGTGTGTGTGTGTGTGTGTGTGTGTGTGTGTGAGAGAGAGAGAGAGAGAGAGAGAGAGAGATGGAGTCTTGCTTGTGTGTGTATGTGTGTGTGACAAAGTCTTGCCACGAAGTCTTGCGTGTGTGTGTGTGTGTGCGCGCGTGTGTGTGTGACGGAGTCTTGTTCTATCACCCAGACTGGAGTGCAGTGGCGTGATCTCGGCCACTGCAACCTCCGCCTTCTAGGTTCAAGCAATTCTCCTGTCTCAGCCTCCTGAGTAGCTGGGGTTACAGGCATGTGCTACTGTGCCTGGCAGATTTTTGTGTTTTTGGTAGAGACACGGTTTCACTATGTTGTCCAGGCTTGTCTCTAACTCCTGACCTCAGGTGATCTACCCACCTCAGCCTCCCAAAGTGATGGGATTACAGGCGTGAGCTACTGTGCCCGGCCTGACCTGTATTTGATCTTGCAGGGTCATCTCCAGCTGATCTCTTCTTTGAACATCTTGTCATTATTAAAGATGAAGGCTGTGGTTCACAGATTGGGAAAATAGTGTGTGTGTGTTGGTCATGCATATCTTTGTCATTTACTTCTTGGCATTTCTCTTTAGTTTTTAAAATAATAACATTTAATTGTGAACTTATGACATCACTTTTAAAAAAACTGATTTCTTCAAATTCATAAGAAATACTTCTCTTCCCTTTAACTTCTTATGTCAGAATGAGGAAGGATAGCTGTATTTAATTAGCTTTTATGGCACAGGAATATTTTCATGTAGTATTTTCTAAGTTATATTTTAGTAATTCACATGTTTCAGATTATAGATTTTAACATGCTTATGAAAATACTTGATGTGTTTTAAAGCTTCGGGTAAAAATTCTGTATTGCTGAGGATTTGTTCTTTTATCCCCCTTTTAAAGTCATCCGTCCTTGGCTCAGGATTTGGAGAGCTTGCACCACCAAAAATGGCAAACATCACAAGCTCCCAGATTTTGGACCAGATGAAAGCTCCAAGTTTGGGCCAGTTTACCACCACCCCAAGTACACAGCAGAACAGTGCAAGTCACCCTGCAACTACTACTTCTTGGGACCTCAAGCCCCCAACATCCCAGCCCTCAGTCCTCAGTCATTTTGGTAAGTATACATTGTGGGTTTGCCCCAACTGAGAACGTGCCAAGCTTTGACAGAGTGTGTTGACTTGTTTTATTTATTTATTTATTTTTTGAGACGGAGTTTCGCTCTTGTTACCCAGGCTGGAGCGCAATGGCGCGATCTCGGCTCACCGCAACCTCCGCCTCCTGGGTTCAGGCAATTCTCCTGCCTCAGCCTCCTGAGTAGCTGGGATTACAGGCACGCACCACCATGCCCAGCTAATGTTTTGTATTTTTAGTAGAGATGGGGTTTCACCATGTTGACCAGGATGGTCTCGATCTCTTGACCTCGTGCTCCACCTGCCTCGGCCTCCCAAAGTGCTGGGATTACAGACTTGAGCCACCGCGCCCAGCGACTTGTGAATACTAATGTGGAACTTGTCCAGAGTTGTTTCTTTTTAGTAGAACTCTTGCAGTTTCTAAGTTAAATCAGTCTTCCTTTGTTGTACAGTACCTGCACTGTTGTTGTTCTTGATAGTGTCATTATCAGTAGTAGTAGTAATGATGGTAAGTATGTGCCTTGAAGAATAAAAGCATGCAAATATGAGCATGTAACACTTTGTGTAAATGCATGGACAGAGTTTTCTGAGCTCTGTTAGAATAGGGTGACGATAAAATGTGGAATGTGGAAAACATTTTAAGACATTTTTTTTTTTGAGATGGGGGTCTTCCTGTGCTGCCCAGGCTGATCTCCGCCTTTTGGCCTCAAGCAGTCTTTTCATCTCAGCCTCCTGAGTAGCTGGGATTACAGATGTGCACCACTATATCCAGCCTAGAAAATACTTTACTTTATTGTTGTTTTTTGAGTCAGGATCTTGCTCTCTTGCTCAGGCTGGAATACAGTGGTGTAGTAACATATCACTGCAACCTTGACCTCCCAGGCTCAGTTGATCCACCCACCTCAGCCTCTCTAGTAGCTGGGACTGCAGGCACGTGCCACCTCTCCTGGCTAATTTTTTTGTATTTTTTTGTGTGACAGGGTTTTGCCATGTTGCCCAGGCTGGTCTGGAACTCCTGGACTCAGGCAATCCACCCACCTCGGCCACCAAAAGTGCTGAGATTACAGATGTGAGCCACCATGCCCAGCCTGGACAGTTTTTTAAATCACACACACTCATGCTTTCTCATTCTAACATTTCCAAGTATCCACTATGATTTTGTCAAGCTTTATGTTCCGTGGTTTGTATTATAAAGGTCCCACGTATAAAATGAATGTTTTCTAAACTAAACTTCCACAGAAATTGTGACATTAAGCCATGATTCCCCATCAGCACTCACATGCCACACTGTGTTAAGGAATAGCAGGGAATTTCATTAATTATGGAGCTGGCCATGTGGGCTGGTTTATGGTTAGGGCATATAGAGACACAGGGACGTGTATTTCTCTGCTATGTGAAATGGCTTACTGTGTTTGAAGTACCTGAAACCACTTCTGGGTTTGAAGTGATGTCTAGTCTACCAAGGGAAATCATTAGAAACTCAGTGCCCAAACTTTTTACTGGGGCAAGAAATGTAGGCACCCTGTGCCTAACACATTGTAAAATTACAGTTTCCTAGAAGGAAAGCAGGTGTTGAGCATAAACCACATTGTTTATACAGACATTCTTAACACAGTGAGCCACTCTAATAGTTAGTATGTTGGCACCCTTTACCAAGCATGTACCGGCAGTCCAAGTTTTCACACATCAGCCAGGGTATGGTCATCAGGCAGGCCTTTTTGAGAGCAGTTGTAGGTCTTCTATATTAACTTTTTCTGCAGACATAACTAATGAGTGATAGGACTTTTTTTTTTTTTTTTTTTTTTTTTTTTTTTTTTTGAGATGGAGTCTTGCTCTTATTGCCCAGGCTGGAGTGGTATGATCTCAGCTCACTGCAGCCTCTGCCTCCCAGGTTCAAGCGATTCTCCTACCTCAGCCTCCCGAGAAGCTGGGATTACAGGCGTGCACCACCACACCCGGCCAATTTTTGTATTTTTAGTAGAGATGGGGTTTCACCATGTTGGTCAGATTGGTCTTGAACTCTCAACCTCAGGTGATCTGCCTGCCTTGGCCTCCCAAAGTCCTGAGATTACAGGCATGAGCCACTGTGCCCGGCTGTGATAGGACTTTTTAGATAGAAGCTTGCTATTCCCATATTCTTCTTTTTTTGGAGACAGAGTTTTGCTCTTGTTACCCAGGCTGGAGTGCAATGGCGCGATCTTGGCTCACTGCAACCTCCGCCTCCTGGGTTCGAGCAATTCTCCTGCCTCAGCCTCCTGAGTAGCTGGGATTACAGGCACGCGCCACCATGCCCAGCTAATGTTTTGTAGTTTTAGTAGAGATGGAGTTTCACCATGTTGACCAGGATGGTCTCGATCTCTTGACCTCATGATCCACCCGCCTCGGCCTCCCAAAGTGCTGGGATTACAAGCGTGAGCCACCGCGCCCGGCCTATATTCCCATATTCTTTATAAAGCCTATGTGTTTGGTGGATGCCTATAATATCAAGTTCAAAAGTGGATGCATCTAAACCAGATCTGCCATTTGTTTTTTAAAAATTAATTTCAATTGAAACTCAGCCAGCTGGGCAACAATGGCTCATGTCTGTAATCTCAGCACTTGGGAAGGCAGAAGGAGGAGGATTACTTGAGCCTAGGAGTTCAAGACTAGCCTGGGCAACATGGCGGGACACAAAAGCTAAAATATTAGGTTGTTGTACTATCGGGCCCCATAGAGAAAAAGATTGCCAACTTCTGTCCTATATGGTAGAGCTGGCTTTTCAAATTAGTAGTGAAATGGTTTATTAAAACTGGATATCTGAATGAAGTTGGATCTCTATACCAAAATGCCAGTGGGTCAAACAGTTAAACATAAGCAGTGAATCTACAACTGTAATAGAGAAAACTTAGGAGAATTTTTTGGTGTTCTCTTTGAGGGAGACCTTTCTGATATGGTAGAAAACACCTAATTAGAAGGGAGACAAACAGTGAAAAAAATATTCAAAATTTGTGTCATAGACAAAAAGAGTTAATTTCCTTAATAAAAAAGTAACTAAAAATAAAGGAGATCAACAAACAGGTTAAAAAATGGCTCAAGAGGTACAAACAGAGTCTATAAGTAAAGAACACTTAAGAATATGAAATGACGGTAAGCATATTTAATGTCATTTTAGTTTGCATTTTTTAAAATACCATTTTCCAACAGTTAAACTAGGAAATTCAAGAGTATTTGGTATTAGAGTGTGTTAAAAAGGATGTGTCCCATCTGTGGACAGTAATTTTATAATATTTATCAAAAATCAAAATACATTTACCCTGTGAAGGAGCAACCTTATCCTAGCAGTTGATCCTACAGGTATACTTGTATGTAAACAAAATATCTTACATACAAATATATTCATTACTGCATTGTTTTTAATAGCAAAATATTTGACCTAAAAGTCCATTAAGATAGTACTGGTTTTATAAAATGATACCTATTGTATACTGGATTTCTATGTAGTCATCAAAATGAATATGAAGTGGCTCTTTGCACATTAATGTGAGACATTCAATAGAAATTAAATGATTTGTGAGAAAGTAAGGTATATATAGTGTGTGTGTATATATATGTCTGTCTGTATATGTTGTGATATAGGATCTCTGAAAGAGGTATTTGGGAAAACCGGGTACAGTGTTTGCCTTTATGGAGCAAGTATGGGAGGATGATGTGGAAGGGAGACTTATATTCATCACACTTATTATTGTATCTTTTGGATTTGGTAACATCATATATATTTATCAGTCCAAAAACTTAATAATTTTTTTTTTTAAATTTTTGAATGAGACAGGGTCTTGCTTTGTCACCCAGGCTGGAATGCAGTGGAGCAGTCATAGCTCACTGCAGCCCTGTACTCCTGGGCTGAAGCAGTTCTCCCACCTCAGCCTCCCAGAGTGCTGGCATTATAGGCATGAGCAACTGTGCCTGCTCAAATTTTTAAAAGTTATATAGAAAATATATAAAATAATTAAAGTATGGCTCTCTGTTAGCTAATACTCAGGTGTGTATAGCACCTCAATATTGTTCTCACAAGCTCATCACCCCCTAGGCTAAACATAAACCACATCTCTCTGCATAGGAAACAAGCCACATACCTATTTGGGAACCTTTTCCCATTTATCTTAAATGAGGTATTACACATAGTATGTGTAAAACCTAAGAAATTCATCTGGAAGATGATTTGGAGAAATTGGTGGTAATGGAACGCTTCACGATAAGTAACAATTGAAGAGGGAGTCCGAAGCCATTGTGCCTCATAAATTGCTGCTTACTTTTTTTTAGACTTCAAATCTCAACCTGAGCCATCCCCAGTTCTTAGCCAGTTAAGCCAGCGACAGCAGCACCAGAGCCAGGCAGTCACTGTTCCTCCTCCTGGTTTGGAGTCCTTTACATCCCAGGCAAAACGTCGAGAATCAACGCCTGGAGACAGTCCCTCCACTGTGAACAAGCTTTTGCAGCTTCCCAGCATGACCATCGAAAATATCTCTGTGTCTGCCCACCAGCCACAGCCCAAACACATCAAACTTGCTAAGCGGCGGATACCCCCAGCTTCTAAGGTGGGCATTTCATCATGAAGTCACAGTCCTAAAGGTGGAGTTATTTTTACATTCAGCTCAAGTAGTGGGATACTAAGATTTGGAAACTGGGATGCAGTGTTTTTCAAGCATATAGTTTATTGATTGCATTATGAGGATATTACCATTTCTGAGCAATCGGACTCTAGTATTAGAGGGAATGGATTTGTGCTGAGAGCCACAGATCCTTATTTCAAGTACAGATTTGAAGATCTGGCTCAGAGAACTGTTCTTCTTGAGTGTTCTGCTGTATACCATAGTTGGAGGATGCATGGTTCCTTGACCAGGTGATGGTTTCATCATTGGTGAGTCCCTGAAACAGCAGTCAGCTCAGTGTTCACTCCCCACCCGTCACCACTCCCCTCTCATTACTCTTAGATGTAGATATTGATATTAATGCCAACCATTCCTGTTTAACTTTTAATTTCTCTCCTTTTTTTTTTTTTTTTTTTTTTATTAGACAGGGTCTTACTGTGTTGTCCAGGCTGGTGTTGAACTCCTGGGCTCAAGCGATCCTCCTGCCTTCGCCTCCCAAAGTGCTGAGATTACAGGCATGAGCTGAGCCACCACACCCAGCCCAACTTTTAATTTTTCTTTGCTCGTTTATTTTCTTTCTCTTTTTAGAAAAGTCTTGTTCATATTTTCTGTTTGTTTCTCACTCCTCCTTCCTGCCAGTATTGCCTGGGAACCTAAATGCTTGTTTGACTCTGGCCTTTGTGACCTGGAATCTGTGGCCTCTGTTCCTGACATGACAGCTTTGCTTTTTCAGATCCCAGCTTCTGCAGTGGAAATGCCTGGTTCAGCAGATGTCACAGGATTAAATGTGCAGTTTGGGGCTCTGGAATTTGGGTCAGAACCTTCTCTCTCTGAATTTGGATCAGCTCCAAGCACTGAAAATAGTAATCAGATTCCAATCAGCTTATATTCGAAGTCTTTAAGGTAATGGATATTTAGTCCTTTGTTATGAAGCAAAATAGACCCTAAGAGATCACCTGGTGGAAAGAATACATGCTGTGGTGATAGGATTGTGTAGCTATCCTCAGTGTTATCCATCATCTCCGTGAGAAACCCATACCTGTAGCTGATAGTCTCAGTTTCTTCATTCCCCTGCCCCTTAGCAACCAATAATCTGTCTCTGGATTTGCCTACCTGGACATTTCATATGACTACAATCTTGGAATGTGTGGCCTTTTATGTCTGGTCTTTCACTTAGTATAAGTTATCCAGGTACACCCATGTTGAATGTATCATTTTTATTGCCAAATATTTCATTACAAAATAAACGTTTTGTTCATTCATTAGTTGGTGGACATTTAGGTTGTTTGCTCTTCCTGACTGTAGCGAATCATGCTCCTATGGACGTTTGGTTTCAAGTTTTGCATGCTTTCAGTTCTTTGGGATGTATATCCCAGGAGTAGAATTGTGAGTCGTATGGTAACTCTTAACCATTTGGGAAACTGCCATACTGTTTCCACTGTGGCTGTGGCATTTTACATTCCTACCAGTAATCTATGAGGGATCTAATTTCTCCACATCTATGGAGCAGTAATTTTCCTTGAGTGGAATATTTTATAAATACAAAATCTCAGATTTTAGTTTTCTTTTCTCCCCTTCCTCCTGCGGGAGTCTTGCTCTGTCACCCAGGCTGGAGTACAGTGGCGCCATCTCGGCCTACTGCAACCTCCTCCTCCCAGGTTCAAGTGATTCTCCTGCCTCAGCCTCCTGAGTAGCTGGGACTACAGGCGTGTGTCACCATGCCCAGCTAATTTTTGTATTTTTAGTAGAGACAGGGTTTCACCGTGTTAGCCAGGATGGTCTTGAACTCCTGACCTGGTGATCTTCCCGCCTCAGCCTCCCAAAGTGCTGGGATTACAGGCATGAGCCACTGCGCCCGGCCTGTTTTTTTTTTTTGAAATAGGATCTTGCTCTGTCACATAGGCTGGAGTACAGCAGCACAATCTTGGCTCGCTGCAACCTCTGCCTCCCAGGCTTAAGTGATCCTCCTGCATCAGCCACTTAAAGATCTGGGATTACAGGCATGCACCACCATTCCCAGCTAAATTTTTTGTATGTTTTGTAGAGACGGGCTTTGTCATGTTGCCCAGGCTGGTCTCAAACTCTGGAGCTCAAGGAATCTGCCTGTCTCAGACTCCCAAAGTGCTGGGATTACAGGCATGAGCCACCATGTCTGGCTGTTTTTTGTTTTGTTTGGTTTTTTAGTTAGCCATTGCACATTCTAGAGTCAAAACCTGGTAATTAAGTTCCCTTTTTATTTGTTTGTATTTTGTTTTTTGAGATGGAGTTTTGCTCTTAAGTTTCCCAGGCCGGAGTGCAATGGCATGTTATCAGTTCACCGCAATCTCCGCCTTCTGGGTTCAAGCGATTCTCCTGACTCAGCCTCCTGAGTAGCTGAGATTATAGGCATGCACCACCACGCCCAGCTAATTTTGTATTTTTAGGAGAAACGGGAATTCTTCATGTCGGTCAGGCTGGTCTCCAACTCCCGACCTCAGGTGATCCACCCGCCTCGGCCTCACCCAGTGCTGGGATTACAGGTGTGGGCCACAACACCTGGCCTTAAGTTCCCTTCTTAAAGATGGTCTCAAACACCTAGATTCCTTAAAGAACCTTCATAAGTATTCTTGTTTTTTTTCTTTTTCTTTTTTTTTTTTTCTTTGAGACAGAGTCTCGCTCTGTTGCCAGGCTGGAGTACAGTGACATGATCTTGGATCACTGCAACCTCCGCCTCCCGGATTCAAGCAATTCTCCTACCCCAGCCTCCCAAGTAGCTGGGATTATAGGCGCCTGCCACCATGCCCGGGTAATTTTTGTATTTTTAGTAGAGATGGGGTTTCACCATGTTGGCCAGGATGGTCTCGATCTCCTGACCTTGTGATCCACCCACCTCGGCCTCCCAAAGTGCTGGGATTAGAGGTGCGAGCCACCCAGGCTGGACTGAGTATTCTTAAAGATGTCCCCCTATCTCTCAATTAAATTAGGTGGGTCTCATTTGGGACAATAGATTGATGAAGTACTTGCATCTAATGAAGCTGTTTATTTTTTTTCATGAAGGTATTTAAAGTAATAAAATTTTGTTTAATATCTTTAACTCTTCTCAGTGAGCCTTTGAATACATCTTTACCAATGACCAGTGCAGTACAGAACTCCACGTATACAACTTCCGTCATTACCTCCTGCAGTCTGACCAGCTCATTGCTGAGTTCTGCTAGTCCAGTAGCAACGTCTTCCTCCTATGACCAGAGTTCTGTGCATGGCAGGATCCCATACCAAAGCCCTGTGAGTCCATCAGAGTCAGCTCCAGGAACCATCATGGTAAGTGGTATTTCAGGATTTGTCTCATGGGATGTCTGTCTTATTTGGAAATTAATATTTGGTTAAATTATGCTTCTTGGATATGATTTTATTTTACAAATTGACTAACCTTTTGAGTAGAATCCTTATAGTTCATTGAGTTTGTTTACAGTGTGCATCTGTAGCACCCATGCTCTTGGGTATGTGGCTAGATCCACAGGTTCGTATTGTGGAGAAAACCAAGCATCTGTGTAGTATCAGCACTTTGGCTGTAGTACTGGCACTTCTATGTTGTCTGACCCTGCCCATGTCTCTGCACATTTCATGTGCTGCTTTCTCTCTCATTGCCCCATTTGCTTTGACTGTATTTGCTTCTTCATCACTGTTAGGTATTTTTGTTAATAATACCGGACTACAGACAAAGGAATCAGTTCTATTTGTGATAGTTTTAAAGTTTTGCCCTTCTAGATTCTTGTTAGCTGCATATCTGATTGTCATTGCCAGTTGTATGCTTTCTGTTAAGTTGAGATATACCAATATCTCCTGAGAATCTTAGAAACTTAAAAAAGAACAAGTAGGTACACACATTTCTGCTAGGCCAAATCAGCTATTCTTACTGTTTTCATGTTTCTTGTTCACCCTTTAAACTAGCTTACACTAGTAATGCTTGAACATCATTGCTTCCCAGGAAACTAAAATAATATGTATAGCATTACAGGCATACCTTGGAGATACTGCAGGTTCTGTTTCAGACCGCTGCAATAAAGCGAGTTGCACTAAATTTTTGGCTTCCTAGTATATATAAAAGTTACAATGTGGATATCTTAATTAAAGGTACTTTATTGCTGAAAAATGCTAAAAATTATTAATATGTGAGCATTCAGTGTGTGAGCAATTCTGTGGGTGGTGGTTGTTTGTTTTTTGGGTGGAGTACTGAGTCTTGCTTGGTCATCCAGGATAGAGTCCAGTGGCATGATCACAGCTCACCGCAGCCTTGACCTCCCGGGCTCAGTCAAACCTCCCACTCCATCCTCTGGAAGAACTGGGACTGCACACATGCACTGCCATGTCTGGCTGACTTTTGTATTTGCGTAGAAACCGGGTATCTCTATGTTGCCCAGGCTGATCTTGAACTCCCGGACTTAAGCAATCCATCTGCCTTGGCCTTCCAAAGTGCTGGGATTACAGGGTGAGCCACCACACTGGGCTCTTTGTTCCTTTTATCACTTGACATTATTTTGTAAATATGACATGATATCTTAGGATTTCAGCTCAACAACTCTGTATACCTAAGGTTTCCAAGTAAAATTTTTAAGCCAACAATTTTTATTAACAGTGCTGGGACTTGATAATTCTGTTAGTAAATCTAAACCCTTGCCCCACAAAAACCCTTCATACCATATATATACACCCTCACACACACATTTGCAGCATCTTACTTTGTGTAGGCAGCTGAGAAAAGTACAGATATGCTTCCAGTTTAGGAAGAAGCCTTTCTAGAGCCAAGGAAACAACTACATTGTGGTGGTTCCTATATTAAATCTGCCTGCCTGCATCCAATGTCTTAATTGCATTTGAATTAAGGAATCTTGTTGTCTTCGTTCTTCTTGTTCTTCTTTCTCTTCTTCCTCCCCTTCCTCCTCTTCCTCTTCCTCCTCCTCCTCCCTCTCCTCCTCCCTCTCCTCCTCCTCTCTCCTCTTCCTCGTTCCCCTCCTCCCTTCTTTCTTTTCTCTTCTTCCTTTCTTCCCTCTTTGTTCTTTCTCCTCTTTTCCTTCTCCTCATCCTCGTCTTCTTCCTCCTCCTCCCTCTGTCTCCTTCTCTTCATTTTGAGACAGGGTCTGGCACTGTCACCCACTGGAGTGCAGTGGTACAATCACAACTCCCTGCAGCCTCAGCCTCCTGAGTAGTGGGGACTGCAGATGCACCCGGCTAATTCTTTTTGTAGAGACACAGTTTTATAATGTTGCCCAGGCTAGTCTCAAGGAATGTTATAAAGCACACAAATGGCTGAGAGCATTAAAAACACATTGGAATCTGGGCACAGTGGCTTACTCCTGTAATCCCACCACTTTGGGAGGCTGAGGTGGGCAGATCGCCTGAGATCAGGAGTTCGAGAACAGCCTGGGCAACATGGTAAAACCCTGTCTCTACTAAAATACAAAAATTAGCCGGATGTGGCAGTGTGTGCCTGTGGTCCCAGCTACTCTACTTGGGAGGCTGAAGTGGGAGAATCACATGAATCCAGGAGGC